>NW_006159708.1:168302-258485 GCF_000334495.1 Tupaia belangeri chinensis | reverse complement strand
TACTTGTCACCAAAAAAAAAAAAAAAAAAAAAAAAAAAAAGAAAAAAAACAAACAAACAAACCAAAAAACTCTCCAAATAAAATAAGAAGTAGAATGACAAAAGAGTAGCAGAGAGCTAAATTTTTTATTTAAAAATTAAAAAGATTAAAAATATATAGAGAGAGATAGAAAGAGACAGAATAAGTAGGGTATCTAACCTGGCTCCTGGCTAGATCTGGAGAGCAGGAGGGTGAAGTCTGGGCAGAAAGTCTCTGTTGGTTGAACTCCCTTAGACAGGTTTTGTAAAGGCAAAAGCACAAGCAGGAGGGGAGAGGGGAGGGACTATACTAATTGTTTTGGAATAATTAACCTTGGCTATCAGGATAATAACAAGGGTGTCATTTGTCCATGGTTGAACAAAAAATAAATTAAGGTTTGTGACATAAGGCAAGTGCACTTGGCAGAGAGAGACAGTGAAAGGGAAAGTGAGAAATCACCCTTTGGGGGGATAATCACATTGTAATCCCTTCTCCTCCACTCTTCTCCCAGGATTCTGGGCATGCATGCATACATGCCTAGCATGATTTTCAAGTTGCCAGGTCCAGGACTTGAACCATGATTGTCCATGTGGGAGTGCAGGACCTTTACTGCTACACCACTTGCTGGCCCCTGGAAAATGTTTTTATAGAATTAGTCCTTATATCATGTTGCAATGGTCTTTGTACAAGATTGTGATTCTAGATTCTGGCAGAGTTCTCCAACTGTTCTTGTTATCGGATAAGCTGGCATAAGAAAACATCTCCTCCACAGTCTTGCTGTCTTCCTGACTTACACTAGTCAAGGATGATATAAGTGACTCCATTTTTATTTTGAAACTTTCACACTCCAAAGGATACAAAAAAAGAAAAAGATAATAAATAATATTTTAAAAGATAATGGCAGGAACCAGTCTCACAGTCTGAAGGCTGAGACTGTAAGGAAAGGGCGTACAGGGTAGAGGGTGGGTGTGAGGGGTAAAGGAAAGAAACATTTAACAAAAAAAAAATAATGTAAAGGTCTCTGTTGAAAAAGAAAGTTCTGTAATATTTACTTTATAAAAATAAAAAATAATATGTAAACATTGAAAAAATAAGATTGCAATTGAGTACTGTGGGTGGAGCTAGCAGGCATCTATAAAGAGAAGATTCTTGACCTTTGGCATTACAAGAAAAATATGAATATAAATTACTATATATTTTTTCTTTTCACTTATCAGGTTAACAGATACTGAACAAGTAGGTAACACCATCTTTGAAAGGTGTGAAGAACCATGTTTTTGTACACATGGACTTGTGAGAGTTAACACGGACCAATCTCTTGGGGTATTTGTGAACATAAACTAAAATAAAAATATATCCTTTGATGTGACAATTATTCTGCTGTAAATTTATTCTACAGACACACTAAGTATCTGACAAGTGATATATATACAAAGAAATATATTTTAGCATTGTGTGTAAAAGCTAAATGATAAAAACAACCAAAATAACCATTAGAAAACAAATAATATTCATGTGCAGTAGAATATAAAAATACTTTCAGAGAAAGAAAATTTGACAGAAGAATACAAAAGAAAACACCAAAAGGAGTTCTAAGAATGACAGAAGGAAGGAAGAAGGAGAGTGAGGGAAGAAAAGCAGGGTAGCAAAAAAGGAGGAATGAAATGAAAGTGGGAAAGAGAGAAAACACACATACGCACACACATACACACCCATATAAAACAGGTAGGGAAAAATGATGAAGGAAATACTAAAGAAATAAAAAAAAAAAGGATACATTTGGATCTCTACCATATTGGAGGGCATAAAGGCAGTGAAAGTAGTTAGGGATGCTGAAGACAGTGTGGAATGGGAAGGGGAAGAAGGGAAGAGTATAGAGAAGGATAGCAAGAGAACCAATAGAGAGGCATGGCATTAGTGGGACACAGAAATGGGTTTTTACCTGTTGATGATGACATGTATAGTATTCTCAACTGGACTGGTCTGAGGAGTATTTCATGTTGGATAGATTCTTTTTACAAGTAAAATGATATATGGTGATCAAATGTTTAAAAAAATAATAATAATCTGGAAAAAGTGATGAAAAGCTATTTGAAGATGATGATGTAGATAGTAATGTCTTTACCTTGACTGATATGCAGGATATTCCTTCTGGAAAAAGAAATGTAATACACTGTAAAGATATACATGATTCAATGTAATATAAACAAGATTATGATAATAAATAAAATTTTTAAAAGGGATACATTTGAATAAATGTTGATGACAAAACCCAATATTACCTTGACAAAATGTGCTAAATCGAAATAAATGAAATTGAGCATGGTAAGGCATGGAAATGACATATTAAACACTAATAAATTAACCTTCATGTTGAAGGTCAGCAGCTAGCACAGAGGTTAAAGTGGCTGGATCCTACATGGTTGAATGAATAGTTCAAGTCCTGGACCCAGCAGCTTAAAAAACACTGAGCATCAGTGCATGCTAAAAAAATCCTGGGAGGCAAATAGAGGATAAGGGATTGTGCCATGGTTATTTCCTTTGGGGGTTGGTTTCTCTCTCTCTGTGTGTGTCTTCAGTGAACATATGCACTTTATAGTAAGCAAACAAACAAACCAAAAAATATATACCTTTTTTGGGGGGAGAGGTTTTTGCTATAGGGTGCGTGAACTCAACAGACAGAGAGAGAGAGACAGACAGACAGAAAGTGAGAAATCACCCCCCAGGGGGGAATGGCCACACAGCAATCCCTTCTCCTCCATTCTCCTCTCGGGGTCCTGGGCATGCACACACACACTCCCGGCGTGAGTTTTAAGCCACCAGGTCCGGGACTCGAACCGTGGTCAACTACATGGGAGCTCAGTGACATAGCCATTATGCCAACTACTGCTTCCCAAAAAATATTTTTAATAAAAATGATTCATGTTGTAATCTCTATTGTACCAATAAAATAACTTAAAAATAAATAAGGTAATAGAAAATTAAATTAATCAAATTCAAAATATGTCAGAGAAGGAGTGAAAGGTAAAAAGCAAAGAGCAAAATGGTAGATTTAGACACAAAAACTGTAATGATTATATTAAATAAAAACAGAGTTACTATTGCAACTAGAAGCAAATACTGCCATACTGGACTGGAGGAAATTATAGGCTTATTAGAAATATATCTTAAGTACTGGGGGCTGGCAGATGGTGTGGTAGTTAAGGATGCTGGACTCCCACATAGCTGACTGTAATTCGAGTCCTGGACCTGGGGGCTTGCTTTCTCACTTTCCCTCTTTCTCTCTCTCTCTCCCCCTGTATCTCACTCTGCCAAATTTAAATAAGTAAATAAAGTTAAATAATTCTTTTTAAAAATGAAATATACCTTAAGTACCTTAAATATAGGGATAAAGAAAGAATGTGAAAGGAAGGGAAAAAAAACAAACCAATGAAACACTAACTAAAACACCAGTATAACAACATATTATCAGGCAATGGAAACAATAAAGCATATAAATTAATTGAGACTTTAAAGAGGATATATAATATTAGAGTAGTTCTTGTGCTAGAAATGTAGAACAATTTAAAAAGTCTGTGCACATTGTTGTATAAACTCCAAATTCAACACCTATAAGGGCTTATACTCACCTATGAGGAAAAACAGAGACATATATATCAATAGTGAAATAATATAACATGATTTTCTCAGAAATTGATAAGACAAGCAAATAAAACTAAATAAGAATACAGAAAATTGGGACAAGAAAATTATAAAACATAAATATATTTCCTGGATCCTAATGTCACAGAATATATATTAATTTCAATTCTACATGAAAAAGATACCAAAATAAATTATATACTAAGCCATACAGAAAGTCTTAAATTTCCGATGATTAAAGCATTCACATTGGAGAAAACATGTTATCTAACCACAGTGGAAATAAGTTTTTAAAAAAAAGCTATAAATTTCCAAATGTTTGAAATAAAACAACACTTTTCTAAATAACTCGTAGACAAGGAAGAAATCACAAGAAGTCTTCAAATGTACTTTTACTGAATAACAAAAAAAAAATTAAAACCTTTGAGGTACAGCTAATGCCATAATTAGAGAGATAGTTAAACAATTAAAGGAATAAATAATAATTGAAGGTAATTTTACACTAAAAAAATTAAAAAGGGCTGAAAGTAAATAATCTAAGTATCCATCTCAAAAAAAAAAAACACTAATTAGGCAAGAAGAGATAAGAAATAATAAAAATAAAATAAAACACTAAAGACTCTGAGAACAAGTATACAACTGACAGGATCTATTTGAGCAAAAAATTAGTTCAACAGAAACACAAAAGAAGGGAGAAAGCAGTTTACCAATATAAAGGGAGATGATATAATTGGTATTAGACACTCAAAATATATATTTTTTAATTTGCTAGAGGGTGGTGCACTCATCAGAGAAAAACAAAAAATAAGGGTGAGAACGCACCATTCATGGGGAATGGTTATGCTGTAATTCCTTCTCTTCCATTTCTCCCTCCTTTCGGGATGTTGGGCATGCATACAAGCAAACCTGGCATGTTTTTCAAGCCAGCAGATGTGTAATGGTTATGTTGTGGTATGCCCACATAGTTGCCCGCAGTTAGGGTCCCGGAGCTGCCAGCTTAAAACTCCCGCTGGGTACATGTGCATACCTGCCCAAAATCCAAAGAGGAGAATGGAGGAGAAGGGACTGCAGCAAGGCCATCCCTGGTGGGGTGGGGCGGGGCGGGGGTGGAATTTTCTCTTTCTCTCTGTCTCCCTGCCTGTCTCCCTGTAAGTATATGAACCCTATAGTAAAACTCTCTCTTTAAAAAAAAAAAAAAAAAAAAATCAAAGGCCAATTGTCAAGTCTCATTTAGTTGCTTATTCCCTTCATTTAAATTAAGTATACTTTTTTCTAAATGTCTTATATCAAGAAACAAGTCAAACCTCTGTTGTTCAATATATATAATTTTAATGTTTCTGCTCTGCAAATATTTTTAAGTACTCATTTGGTATCAAGTGTCTAATTCTGTCCTAAGCAGCATGTTTTACTCTCAAAATCAGAGGCAGGACCTCGCCCAAGCCTGCCCTGAAACAGTGGTTCTAGAAGCACCCAATATCCAGCGCGGTGCATCGCCCACCGACAGAGATGACATGGGCAGAGTGATGGTGACCAGGCTTTGGCTGGGGCTGCTGCTGCTAGCACTGCTCCTAGCCACGTAGAAAATGTGGTCAATTCCAAATTTGATTAGTTTGAAGGACTTGATCAGATGATGCATGACAATATTAAACCTGCTGGAGTTTCATGCACGAGATAAAGAGACAGCACAAAACTAGTTAAGACATGACTTCCCTGCATGTGGCTTTTAAGAAATATGACATGTAAAACTCTACCTTGAAAATAAGAATAGATTTTATCTTACCTAGAAATAAAGAATGGGATGTAGAATGGAGGTTCAGTTTTCATTTGGTTCATTAAATCTATACGGTAAGATGAAAAGTTCCCATGATTCTGTTTATGTGTACATTAGAAGGAACTTTCAAGTATTACTGTAAATCCTCAGAGTATTGTTTCAGCAGTCATGATTTAATGGCGATATACTTTAGATAAAGTTTCACGTTGTAAAGGTATCACTATTTTCTGGGGAACTAAACTCTTTTCCTCTGAAGTTTTGGGTTTGACATTGGATTTTATTTTTTATGCAGTAATTGAGATGTGCCAGGGCAACAATGTATTGAAATCTACTCCTAAATCCAAGCATGTTAGGTGAATGTTGCTTATCCTTATACAGTCAAATGGTAGGCATTTCCCATCGACTGTTTTTATTGGACAAGAGAACCAGATTCATTTAAACTATTATTTTTTAGTTAAACTATTTTAAGAGTAGAATAACACTGACCTCAACTAATTTAAAATGCTGCTTTTTATTTCTGCATATGTTGAATGCCTTTTACATTAAAAAATGATGTACTGAAGGTAGAATTATAAGTCTTGAAACAAAAAGGGCAAATATGTGAAGGAGGCAAAATTGTAAATCAAGTATTTGGGAACTGAAGAATGGAAGCTAACTTGGATAAAATTCACAGAAATTTTCATACCTTTTCTGTAAATACTTTTTAAAAAACCTATGTATCAGAATAGCCACATTTGGAATACTTTCTGTTATCAGTCAATATTTTTACATAGTTAGAACCTCAAATTGGGCTTGATTATGGAAAATAAATCTTTTACAACAGCCTCCACAGAAACCTGTTTGAAAATACACTCCCCTGAAGCATTTTGTTTGCATGGTCACACACTGATGCTTAGGTTCTGTTCCAGTATCTAAATGACTCTGATAACCAAAGTCGTTTCCACCCACCTTTAGAAATCTACATGAGAACATCCAGCCTGAACAAATCAGAAGCTACTGTGTAGGTGAATGAACGCTTCCCTTTGCTTCATACCTGAATGCTGTAGATGCATTTTGGATTGTATATTGTGTCTGTGTATTTATGCTTTGATTCTTAGTAACTTTTGTTGAGGAATTGATTTGCATTGAACACAAACTGTAAATAAAGAGAAATGAACAACTGAAAAAAAATTGAAGGCAGATTATGTAATGAACTGATTGTAGACAATTTAAAAGAAAAAAATTGATTTAATTTGGGAGTGGTCCACAGTTTCATCACCTAGAATCCTGACTGGCCAAAATTTAAAATAAACAGCCTGATTCCACAATACCTTATGTTTCTTAAATGTTGAAATTCATATTAACGCTTTTGAGAAACACATTGTGAGAGAAATCACGACTGCTTATGTGTAATCTTCTGGCATCATATCTGATGCTTTTATCCTACTCATGAAAGCAATCAGGTTTCATGTTAATATCCTCATTTCATATGGGCAAAGGCATTTCATAAACGTCAGTTCATTTACTAAAAGCCAAATGTGCTTGTACTCAATCCCACCCTTTCCCAAAGAGTTTGAAGTTTACCATGTGCTGGTCTGTCCCTAATACAGTTTCCCCATAGGCATTTGCAGAGTTAACACTAGCACTACATACACACTGATGATGTGTTCAAGGTTCCTTCAGTGTCCCATCACCAGAGTTTGCCTTTCTCTGCCCCATCAACCCCACCTGCCCAAACACTGACATTTGACAGGTCACACCACTCTATATGAGTTAAAAAGTCATCTGCATGAAACAAACCAAAAAAAAACCTTTATATACAACAAATTAGTTTTTAAAAATACAAAAATATTATCTGTCACTTTTGTCATGCTATTTGACACATGTATACATGAAAGAGAAAAGTTCCAATATAATCATCTAGTATTACTTGTATGTTATTCGCATTTTTTAAAGTTATTTTCTCAGTTTTTGGTCAATTTTTCTAGGTCAGAGGCTCTGTCTTCTACATTTGAGAGTCGATTTTCTGCATGATCTAATCTGCTTTTGATACTTTGAAGGGAAGTTTTGATTTCCTGTATTACAGTCTTCATCTCTAAAAGTTCCATTTGATTCTTTCTTATTATGTGTACTTCCTCTTTCATATTGTGAAAGAACTTCCTCACCTCTTAGAACTGGTTGTTTCTTTTCTCCTGCATTTTCTGGAGTTTGTTTTCCCTCTTCTCTTGCATCTCTGTTAGGTTTATCACTGTGAACATTCTGAATTCTTTATTTGACATATGCACGACTTCTATTGTACTGTCTGTGGATGATGAAGGGCTGTTCTTCCCCCCGGGGGAGAGATATTTTGATTTCTCATATTTCTTGTGTCTTTGAGGTGGTTTCTGGTCATCTGATAGAATATATGTTACTTCTCACCTTCTTGAAGTTATTTCTGAATTTTAGAGGCATGCAGAAAGAGATGACTTACAATATTCCTGCAGTTCTGTTTCCCTGATCCTCACCAAGTAACCTGCACTTTTGTCAATGGAACTGGATATTACAAAGGCCTCCCAGTTTGAGGGGAATAGGTGCATCTGGACTGAGCTGCGGGATTTTAACTAAGAATTCAGAGGTGTGCTGGAGCAGATGAGCTGCACTCCCTGTAGCTCTCTATTTTTCCCAGCTACTGACTTAGCACATTCTCTCTGAATTTCAGTCATTTGGTGGTCTATTCACTTTTGACTAATTTGTTAGAGATTTCTGCTACTGTAAGCTCAGATGCTTCACTTTACTGTGAGGTATTTCTATGACTATTTCTCTACTAGCATGTTTTGCAACATGGTATTCACAGAAAATAATTTAAATTTAGGTTTATGAAAATGAGTTTCTCCCTTTATGTACCAGTTCAGTGGCTGTTGAGGTTTACTATGACCCTAAAAGTATTCAGATATCTTGCTACTGTGCACCTAGACCTGCCTAGACTAGACACTCAAAGTGTGGAAGGTGAGAAGCAAGGTGAAAAAGTCAGGTTAAAAGAAAGGAAATAAAGGGAAAAATACCAAAAAAAAAAAAAAAAAGACAAAACAAAACAATGAAAAGGGAAAATAATTTTTTTTTCAAGGAAAAGACAAAAGAAGACAACCATGCAGCAAAAAGGGCAGGATTAAGCCCACTTCAGATGCAGGGGGATTCTGAAATTAGCATGAGAAAGGAGAGGTCAAGAGACAGTACCTACAGATTTTTAAAACACTCACGCACACACACACACATACATATGAGAAAAATTTTGAGAGAGAGACAGAGACAGAAAAAAGAGACCATCCTACCTGGCTTTTTGCTGAGTGATGGGCCGGAAGGAGAGATTTAGGTCAGAGGCTTTCTGGTTAAAGGGGTAGGGGCCATGCCTACCTTAGATGCACATGAATTCTGGCTTTTCACTGGATGTTGGACTGGAAGGAAAGGTCAAAAGTATTTCTTTTTTCTTTTTTTGGAGAGGTTTTTGCTGTAGGGTGCATGCGCTCACCAGAAAGAAAAAGACAGAGAGACAGAAAGGAAGAAATCACCCCCCAGGGGTGATGGCCAGGTGGCAATCTGCAATTCCTTCTCCTCCATTCTCCTCTCAGGATCATGGCATGTATGCACATTCACCTGGCGTGAGTTTGAGCCACTGGGTCTGGGACTCAAACTGCGGTCGACTACATGAGAGTCCAGCAACATAGCCATTACGCCAACTGCTGGTCCCAAAAAAGTATTTCTTAAGAAAGCTATTATTAAATACACTAAAACCCACAACAATTCAAGAATCTATGACCTTAATAAAGAAAGCCAAAATGTACAAAATACAACTACAGAAGCAAGGGACAATTACTGCCATATAAGGCTTTAAACTAAAAACTGCATAGAAACACAAACTCAAATCTATGTAACACTCAAGATAAAAGGGTCAGCAGTAAAGTAAGGACTACTAATACAATGCTTAACAAGGATTTTATATAGGAAATATATTCTCTCTGCTGGTATAATGGTATAAATCAGTTCTTCAAATCTATGGGAATAAACCATCAGTCTCTGTCCTCTATCTCAAAAAATTAGATCTTTAACAGTTGTTTTTATGAACTCTTTTCTTTCAGTTAAATCATAAGCAGGACAATTTTCATATACCTTTTTGCAAATCTGTTTCATTGTGACTTCCACTAAGTTAGCATTGGCCCAATAATTTCTTCACTGTTTTCTTTAACTCCTCATCTGCAGATGTTTGTTCAACTTTTTAATAATTAAAAGCTCATCATCTGATCTATCCTCATATCCACTGTTTTTCAGAACAGTTCTGATTCTTCTTGGTGGTACTTCTATGAGCTTTATTAATATTAGCACTTTTTATGTATTTTTTTAATTTTCAAAAATAGCTGTTTAGTTTTTTTTCTTTTAGATGCCTGTTTTGGTGGTTTCTCTTTACTTACTTTATCTTCATCATCTGAGCTCTTCCTTGTTTTTCTTTTGGTCTTTATCCTACTAGATTCATCTGACAGAAATTCAGGACATTTGGTTCACTTAGCCTTCCTTGCTACTCCAGAACCATCCATTTCTTTCTACCACATTCGCTGGAAGTTTCTTTTTAGATTTTGGCAATGATGGTCTGCCAGAATGTTTTGGATGCATTGAAAAATTCAAGATCCACTTCACTAGTTTACTATTTACACCTGATGTCTGCAAATCAAGAATCTCACAAATGCTCTTTAGCAACATTTCTTCCTTCCTTTTATAACAGATACTTCCGACTGCAAAACCAAAGTCTCTGAACTGACCCACTGAAAGCAGGAAAGTAAATTGGTACAACTATGTTGGGAAACTGTCCATTAACTATGAATGCTTTATGACATAACAATTCCACTTCTTACATAGTTAACACAAATGAGAACATCTTTGCACACAAAGGGCTTGTGAAAGATTGGTTTTAGGAGCATTTATAAAAGCAGAAAACTAAAATGTTCAACAGAAGAATGGCAATTTAATGGTACTATGACTGGCCTCAGTTTTCTGTATTTTATACTTTATAAAATGTATGTATTATCTACGATCTTTTTATAAGGAGAAATCAAACTCAAAGACAAATTACTTTCTCATTTAGATTTTATACTAGCAATCCTGAAGAGCAATGACATGCAAAATAGGCTAAAATAATTCATGGACTTCCAACATGACAGTCTTTCAAGTATCTAGCAAAGATAAAGAAAACCTACCTGTTAACATAACCACATGATGTGCTAAATAGCCCCTAAAATAAAACCTCAAACTCTCTGAAGAAAGTTTTTCCAATAAATATATTATGCCTTTGAATATCTGAGAATGCATTTCAAAATTTTTTTGAGAGAGATTTTTGCTATAGGACACATACTCTCACTGGAGAGACAAAGAGACAGAGAGACACCACCCTCTTTAGGGGAAGCCATGCTGTAATTCTTTATCATCCATTCTTCTTTTGGAATTTTGGTCACGTACACACACATACTCCGTGTGTCTTAAGCAGCAGTTCCAGGACTCGAACTGCGGTTGACTATGTGGTTGACTATGTGTCCTGTGACATAACCATTACGCCATCCGCTGGCCCTTAAAATGTACTTTTAAAATATGAAGTTAGTTTATGAAAACCATGATTCTTCTCTATATGCAAAATATTCCCAAAATCATTCTCCAGCCCTAGCAACTTCCTTTTTATTGTTTATCTAACTCTTGTCTGATATATTGTTTTTAAGACATGTGGTCTATTTTGTATATCTAATACTAAATTAGAATTTCAAGAAAATAAATTCAGGATAGCTAAAACAACAATTCATATTTTCTTCTATCCCCTACTTCCCTTGAATAATTACACAACTAAATTTAAATTTTTTTTTTTTATTTATAATAAGGAGTGTGCTTGTGCATGAGAGAGAGATGAGTACATTCTGCAGAGTCTGGCCACACCACAACTCCCATTCTCTAGTCTGTCATCCCATCAGTGCTCAGGAACCCACACATGTGCATGGTAGGTTTCAGGTAAACAAGACCAGATATTCCAATGGTGGGGTTACCATGTAGGATTTGGCTTCTTTGGAGCACTGTATTACTGCTTCACCATGGAGCTGGCTCCAATAACTCAGCAAATACATATTTTGACTAGGAATAGGCTATAAAGAATTTCACCAGTGATCAAAATGGTTTGATATCAGACAATGACTTGCATCACTATATTTGTGGAACAAAAGTTGGGCTTAGTGGAAAGAAGCTAGTAAGACAGACCTTAACTGTGAGGTTCAAATTCCCATTTCTAATAAAAAACAAACCCAAATACTGTTCTAAAACATGACACTGAGAGTAAACTGAGCAAGATATCTGGAAATTGAGGACACTGATCTGGCCTCTTACTAAAAGAGAGATCATTAGTATTGTTTTTGTTTTTTGTGTGAGAGTTTTTTGCTATAGGGCGTGTGGGCTTGCCAGGAAGACAGAGAGAGAGAAATCGAGAAATCATCCCCCAGGGGGTATGGCCACATGCCACAATCCCTTCTCCTCCTTTCTCCTCTCGGGATCTTGGGCACACATACACATGTGCCTAGTAAGAGTTCAAGATAAGCAGGACAATTTTCATATACCTTTTTGCAAATCTGTTTCATTGTGACTTCCACTAAGTTAGCATTGGCCCAATAATTTCTTCACTGTTTTCTTTAACTCCTCATCTGCAGATGTTTGTTCAACTTTTTAATAATTAAAAGCTCATCATCTGATCTATCCTCATATCCACTGTTTTTCAGAACAGTTCTGATTCTTCTTGGTGGTACTTCTATGAGCTTTATTAATATTAGCACTTTTTATGTATTTTTTTAATTTTCAAAAATAGCTGTTTAGTTTTTTTTCTTTTAGATGCCTGTTTTGGTGGTTTCTCTTTACTTACTTTATCTTCATCATCTGAGCTCTTCCTTGTTTTTCTTTTGGTCTTTATCCTACTAGATTCATCTGACAGAAATTCAGGACATTTGGTTCACTTAGCCTTCCTTGCTACTCCAGAACCATCCATTTCTTTCTACCACATTCGCTGGAAGTTTCTTTTTAGATTTTGGCAATGATGGTCTGCCAGAATGTTTTGGATGCATTGAAAAATTCAAGATCCACTTCACTAGTTTACTATTTACACCTGATGTCTGCAAATCAAGAATCTCACAAATGCTCTTTAGCAACATTTCTTCCTTCCTTTTATAACAGATACTTCCGACTGCAAAACCAAAGTCTCTGAACTGACCCACTGAAAGCAGGAAAGTAAATTGGTACAACTATGTTGGGAAACTGTCCATTAACTATGAATGCTTTATGACATAACAATTCCACTTCTTACATAGTTAACACAAATGAGAACATCTTTGCACACAAAGGGCTTGTGAAAGATTGGTTTTAGGAGCATTTATAAAAGCAGAAAACTAAAATGTTCAACAGAAGAATGGCAATTTAATGGTACTATGACTGGCCTCAGTTTTCTGTATTTTATACTTTATAAAATGTATGTATTATCTACGATCTTTTTATAAGGAGAAATCAAACTCAAAGACAAATTACTTTCTCATTTAGATTTTATACTAGCAATCCTGAAGAGCAATGACATGCAAAATAGGCTAAAATAATTCATGGACTTCCAACATGACAGTCTTTCAAGTATCTAGCAAAGATAAAGAAAACCTACCTGTTAACATAACCACATGATGTGCTAAATAGCCCCTAAAATAAAACCTCAAACTCTCTGAAGAAAGTTTTTCCAATAAATATATTATGCCTTTGAATATCTGAGAATGCATTTCAAAATTTTTTTGAGAGAGATTTTTGCTATAGGACACATACTCTCACTGGAGAGACAAAGAGACAGAGAGACACCACCCTCTTTAGGGGAAGCCATGCTGTAATTCTTTATCATCCATTCTTCTTTTGGAATTTTGGTCACGTACACACACATACTCCGTGTGTCTTAAGCAGCAGTTCCAGGACTCGAACTGCGGTTGACTATGTGGTTGACTATGTGTCCTGTGACATAACCATTACGCCATCCGCTGGCCCTTAAAATGTACTTTTAAAATATGAAGTTAGTTTATGAAAACCATGATTCTTCTCTATATGCAAAATATTCCCAAAATCATTCTCCAGCCCTAGCAACTTCCTTTTTATTGTTTATCTAACTCTTGTCTGATATATTGTTTTTAAGACATGTGGTCTATTTTGTATATCTAATACTAAATTAGAATTTCAAGAAAATAAATTCAGGATAGCTAAAACAACAATTCATATTTTCTTCTATCCCCTACTTCCCTTGAATAATTACACAACTAAATTTAAATTTTTTTTTTTTATTTATAATAAGGAGTGTGCTTGTGCATGAGAGAGAGATGAGTACATTCTGCAGAGTCTGGCCACACCACAACTCCCATTCTCTAGTCTGTCATCCCATCAGTGCTCAGGAACCCACACATGTGCATGGTAGGTTTCAGGTAAACAAGACCAGATATTCCAATGGTGGGGTTACCATGTAGGATTTGGCTTCTTTGGAGCACTGTATTACTGCTTCACCATGGAGCTGGCTCCAATAACTCAGCAAATACATATTTTGACTAGGAATAGGCTATAAAGAATTTCACCAGTGATCAAAATGGTTTGATATCAGACAATGACTTGCATCACTATATTTGTGGAACAAAAGTTGGGCTTAGTGGAAAGAAGCTAGTAAGACAGACCTTAACTGTGAGGTTCAAATTCCCATTTCTAATAAAAAACAAACCCAAATACTGTTCTAAAACATGACACTGAGAGTAAACTGAGCAAGATATCTGGAAATTGAGGACACTGATCTTGCCTCTTACCAAAAGAGAGATCATTAGTATTGTTTTTGTTTTTTGTGTGAGAGTTTTTTGCTATAGGGCGTGTGGGCTTGCCAGGAAGACAGAGAGAGAGAAATCGAGAAATCATCCCCCAGGGGGTATGGCCACATGCCACAATCCCTTCTCCTCCTTTCTCCTCTCGGGATCTTGGGCACACATACACATGTGCCTAGTAAGAGTTCAAGTCACCGGGCCCAGGACTCAAACTGTGGTTGACTATATGGGAGTCCAGTGACATAGGCATTGCACCAACTGCTAGTCCCCATTAGTATTGTTTTTATGTAACTTTTCATTCTTCTTTTATAAACAGGGTGAACACCATGTAAGGAGAAATATTTTCTTTATTTTACATTACTATCTTTATACTTCTATTAACTTATTCAACAGGTATTAAGGAATCTAACAATGGTGGAAACATGTTATCCATACCTCACTGTGGATGACACATCTGAAAAGTGACAATGAATAATCTAAGCCATCAATAATTTTACCTTGAATATTAAATCTATCCATTTCTCCCCATCTTCACTAGCACCACCTTGTCAAGTCCCCATTGTGACCTTCTTAGCCTTCTGAAATAGTCTACTAACAAATTTTCTTAAATCCATTTCTGGTTTCTCCAAACTATTCTCTCTATTCTATCCAAAGTAATTTACTGAAAATTAAAATCTATATATCTCTATGCTTACAACCCTCAACTGAATTCCCATTACTAGTAAAAATCACTCCAAAACATGTAGCACGGCCTACTATAGCATTCTGCCTGGCCTCTTACCTGGGAAAATCTCCAGAATTTCTTGTAATCAAAAATTAATAAGCTAATAATTTTCTAGCTTAGGAAATTAGAAAGAGAAAGAAAAAAGAATAAAGAAAACACAGTGAGAATAATAAAGGTATAAAACATAAATTAAATAGAAAATCTAAAGAATAGAGGTCTAACAAAGGTAAAATTTTGTACTTTGAAATAATAAAATCAACATACCATAAATAAGACATAAAAAATTTTAAAAAGTCTCAAAATGGTGTGTATATAGATTGATACACACAAATATACACATTATAATTATGAATTCAATAGGGATTAAAAATACAGCATAATGACATATACAGTTGATCCTGGAACAAACAGGTTTAAACTGCACTGATCTACTTACATGTGAATTTTTTCAATGAAAAAAATGCAGTACAGTACTGAAAATATGTTTTCTCTTAGTTTTTCTTTCCTCTTTTTTTTTTTGTGTGTGTGTGAGAGCATGCGCTCACCAGAAAGAGAGACAGAGAGATAGAAAGTGAGAAATCACCCCCCAGGGGGGATGGCCACGCTACAATTCCTGCTCCTCCATTCTCTTCTTGGGATCTTGGGCACACACACACACGCACCTGGTGTGAGTTCAAGCTGCTGGATCCAGGACTTGATCCGCGGTCAACTACATGAGAGTCCAGCAACATAGCCATTACACTAATTGCTGGTCCTTTTCTTTCCTTTTTCTAAGAGATTTTTGTTATAGGGCACCTGCTCTTGCTTAATAAACAGAGACAAAAAGCGAGAAATCACCACCCAGGGGGATAGCCACACCACAATCCCTTCTCCTTCACTTTCCTCACAGGATTTTGAAAATGCATGCACACACACTTGGCATGAATTTTAGGCCACCAAGTCCCTACAACATCTGCAGGTCCTGTCTTATGATATTCTTAATAATGTTCTCTTTCCTCTAGATTAACTTTATTGTAAGAACACTATATATGATACATAGACCAGATATGTGTTAATTGACTGTTATTGTGTTATCTATAACGTTTCTGGTCAACAAAATGCTATTAGTAGTTTTCAGAGAGTCAAAAGTTATATATAAATTTTGGAGACCAGCAGTTAGCATAATGACGCTGGACTCTAATGTAGTTGACCACGGTTTGTGTCCCAGACCCATTGGCTTAAACTCATGCCGGGCGTGTGTACGTGCCCAAGATCCCAAGAGGAGAATGGAGGAGAGGAGAAGGGATTGTGGCGTGGCCATCCCCCCTGGGGGTGATTTTTCACTTTCTGTCTGTCTCTGTCTCTCTCTGGCAAGCGCGCGTGCCCTATAGCAAAAACCTCTCTAAATAAATAAATAAATAAATAAATAAAAGTTATATATTAAATTTTTGAATGCAAGGGGGTCTTGTGTGTGTGTGTGTGTATATATACACACATATATATACACACACACACAGTATGTATGTGTGTGTGTATAAAATATATATAGTGTGTATATATATATATAAAACATTATATGTAAAATCTGTAAAGATGAAGGAATCATCACATTCAAGATAGCACTATCTCTTAGAAGAACAGGGATACAAGTATTTCTGAAAATTATTGGTAAATATTGTTTCTTAATTTGGGGAAACTTACTTTGATACTTCTGTTATTACTCCTTAATAAAGACATATAAATGTTATATATGCTATTTTGTTTGTATAACTTTGCTATGGTTTAACTGTGTTCTCCAATGTTCATATGTTAGAAATTTGATCCTCAATACAATAGGATTAAAAAATGTAATCTGACCTAGCCACTGTGGTGCAGTGGTAATGCTAGTGCCCTTCAGTGCTAGAAGCCATATGGTGACCATGGGTTCAGACTCCTGGGTTGCCTGGAAACATACCCAGTGCATGTAGGTACCCCAGGCGTAAAGACTAGAGGACTGGGAAAAAGCAATTATGAGGGGATAAGACCTTACCAAGGATTTGCTTTCTCTCTTATGCATGCATAGAGCCTTTCTATTATTGAAAGAGAAAAAGGAAGGAAGGAAGAAAAGAAGGGAGGGAGGGATGGAGGAAAGAATGAAAGAGGGAAGGAAAGAAAGAAGGAAAGAAGGAAAGAGAGAAAAGAAGAGAAAAAGAAAAAAGAAAGGATAAATGAAATGGGATCTTTAGGAAGTGATTAGGCTATGAGGACTTCACCCTCATGAATAGATTAATATTGTTATTGTGGGAATGAGTTAATTATTAGGGGTGTAGTTTCCTTATAAAAGGATGAATTCAACTCCCTTGTTCTCTTTTACCCTCTCTTAGCCTCTCCTCCTTCCACCATGAGATAATAAAGCAGTCCCTCATTAGTTGCCAGCATCTTTTCTTTTTTTTTTTCTTTCTTTTTTTGGAGAGGTTTTTGCTATAGGGCGCGTGCACTCGCCAGACAGACAGAGAGAGACAGAGAGACACAAAGCGAGAAATCACCCCCCACCGGGGTATGGCCATGCCGCAATTCCTTCTCCTCCATTCTCCTCTCGGGATCTTGGGCACACACACACACACGCACCCGGCGTGAGTTTAAGCCACTGGGTCCGGGACTCGAACCACGGTCTACTACGTGGGAGTCCAGCGACATAGCCATTACACTAACTGCTGGTCCCACCAGCATCTTTTTTTTTTTGGAGAGGTTTTTTCACTACAGGGTGCGTGCGCTCGCCAGACAGACAGAAAGAGGCATAGAGACAGAAAGCAAGAAATCACCCCCCGTGGGGGGGTGGTCATGCTGCAATCCCTTCTCCTCCATTCTCCTCTCAGGATGTTGGGCATGCTCGCACACGCGCCCGGCGTGAATTTTAAACCACCAGGTCCGGGACGCGAACCGCGGTCGACTACGTGGGAGTCCAGCGACATAGTCATTACGCTAACTGCTGGTTCCCACCAGCATCTTGATATTATACTTCTCAGCTTCCAAAACTATGAGCCAATAAACTTATGTTCATTATAAATAAGCTATACTTAGGATGGAGATAATTTTTAAAAATTTAATAAGAGGTATCTCTAAGAAAGAATAACCTGTATCAAATATGCTTAATATAGAAATTGAAAAAAAAATAAAATGTATGTATTACATCTTCTGTCATGTAGCACTTCAAATGGAGTTCCAGAAGTTATGTATGACCAGAACATTAAGATGTAAAAATACTAAAATTGATAAAAGTTATGCAAGAAACAAAACTGCCATCATTTACCATTCATTTGATTTTTCTACATAAAAAAATTTCAAATACAATTTTTCAAATCTATTTCTTTTAAATTTCTAGGTTGTGCATGCATATGCCACAGAGAGAGAGAAAGAATCTTTCCAATGGAGCGTGGTTCTTTTTCCTACATTTCCCCATCTTACAAGGATTTTGAGTATGCACGCACATGCACCCAATATGTTTTTCAAGCCACCAGGACCAGGAATTGCACTGTAGTAGGCCACTAGGCTAGGTTGTGCATGCATATGCCGAGAGAGAAAGAATCTTTCCAATGGAGCGTGGTTCTTTTTCCTACATTTCCCCATCTTACAAGGATTTTGAGTATGCACGCACATGCACCCAATATGTTTTTCAAGCCACCAGGACCAGGAATTGCACTGTAGTAGGCCATGTGAGATTTGGCTCCCTTAACTGCTATGCTATGCTGCTGGTCCTAAAAAATTATTTACAATATAACAGAAAATTAAATTTTATAAAGGAAACCATTTAAAATAGCATCAATTACTACAATGTACTAATAAAGAAAATAAAATGCATATGAATGTATAGAAAATATTTTTAAAGTTCATTAGCTGACATCAAGAATATTTAAAGTAATTGAGGAATAGTCAGTGGTCATGAATAGGAAAAATAATATATCGGGGTGTTAGTTTTCTTCAATTGAATATATAAATTCAGTGTAATTTAACCCAAAATTCAACAGAGATATTCAAGACACATCCCTAGCTGATTTTTATATACAGAAAATATAAGGCCAAGAATGGGCAGACATTTATAAATGAAAACCAATATGAGCTCTATCAGATATCAGATTTTATTATAAGATTATAGTAATAAAGATGCCATGTTATTGGTATAGATGAACAAACAGAACAATGAAACAGTCTAGACATACAAAAAAATAGATCAAGGGACACATGAGGCCAAGAAATATGGCTCAATTCACATTAAAATCCTTGAGGACACAAATGTTCACCCTTGGAGAAAATATTATAGGACCTTCATTAGATTGATATATAAAAATAAAATTAATATATAAAATTAAAGCCTAAATATGTAAAGTCATATAGGAATATATAGGAAAATATATTTATGACCTCAGAGTATGGAAGGATTTCTTAAAACATACATCACACGATTGTAGTTGAGCTCATAAATTAAAAACATAAATTCTGTGTGTCCAAATACACCAGGGAAAGTAATAAGCAGTCAAGCTAGAAGCTATTTGAATATATATGACCTGCAAAGTTTATTATTTAGAATACATAATTGACTTCCTGAAAGTAATAAAACATAGATTAGTAAAATTAATCATTTTAACAAATCATTTTAAACTAATTTTCATCAGTGAAAAGAGTTTGGATAACAATATTTGTTAAAATAGAAAACACAGTCTATATCCTACAGTCTGGAATTTTCCCTCCCTGAAGAAATGCACTCATTTGCATAGGAACACATTCATGACAATGGTAATTGAAATATTCCAGGTATAGAAAAAATAAAAATGTCATTCACCAACAGGAGAACAGATATTATGGTATATTAATTCAATAGACAAAATGCAACAAAAGGATCTAAAATCTTGTGTTACTATGGATACATTTCACAAGCATATTTAGTACAAAAGAATAAAATGAACATATGTATATTTTATATTTTGTATGTATAAGGTTAAATATACACACGAACATATAATATATAGCTTATTGATACTTGTTTATTTAATGGTTATGTAATATATGGAAAAAAATCCAAGTAGTGCGTACTTTTGGAGAGTAAGAGAAACATGAAGAAACAGGATTGGGAAGTGTACCAAATGGATCAAAACATATTTTTAATTCTTTATTCTTTAAATATCTAAAGCAAGTATAATAAAATATGATTATTAAAGTTGTTTGGAATGTACATATGTGTTCATCACGTTCATAATCCAATCCTAGTCACTTCTCAAAGCTCTCCCTCTAAGGTTTTTGCATTATGGCATGTGCGCTCACTGAGGGAAGAGAGAGAAAGAAAAGATACTGAGAAGAAAAGTGAGAAATCACCCCCCCAGGGGTCATGGCCACACAGCAATCCTTATTCTTCCATTGTCCTCCATTCTAATGTTCACACACACCCTCAGTGTGAGTTTCAAGCCACTGGGTCCAGGACTTAAACCACAGTCGGCCATATGGGAGTCTGCGATATAACAGCTATGCCATCTGTTGGTCCTAAGTTTCCTCTTAATACTATCTCAATGGTTCATCAAATTAACACTTGACTCTGGAGACACATTCAAACTATAGCAGGTTGGAATATCCAAGGTGGCTCTTTTATACCCATGTCTGATGAGTGGATTAGGTCAGCTGTAACAGATTGGAGATACCCATAATGGCTCGCTTGTCTGTTCTCTCCACATGGTTATCCTGAGGTTCCTTACATATTGACATTTGGAGTAGTCATACTTGTAATGTGGCCATTGGCTTCACCCTAAATGAGTGTTTTAAGAAAACAAAACACTAGCAGCAGGACTTTAGACATCATGTAGTATCAGCTCTATTTCATTCTATTGACAACACAGAGCCAGCTCAGATTCAAAGACTAGTAGACATAAGCCTTGGAGGTCATCTTCAGATGGTTAAACATCATTTTTTCTCAGTACTTAGGATGGATCTATGATTTTGGTTTTTTTTAATACTCAGTAATTTGCCAGTGAGAAAGATATATGCTATTAGTTTGATTTCTTGTTTCTTCATAAAAGATTCTTGGTCTAAATTATTTTTTTAACAGTCATGTGCACATCTGCATGTAAAAGGTACTTACTTGGCTATTTGGTGCATATTTGACCTTGACTGCAAAATAAATCTCTTTTTAGTCCTCTTTGTTTTTAGCCTGGTGCTTTAAAAATTAGTGCTCTGGCGGCCAACAGGTAGCATGGTGGTTAGAGTGCTGGACTCCCACATGGTCAACTGCTGTTCAAAACCCAGACCCAGCAGCTTGAAAACTCATGCCCAGTGTGTGTGCCCAAAATCCCAGGGGAAGAATGGAGGAGAAGAGATTGCAGTGTGGCCATACCCTCTGGGGGATGATTTCTCACTTTCCCTCTATCTGTCTCTTTGTCTCTCTCTCAGGTGAAAGCATGTGCCCTATTGGCAAAAACCTAAAACAAAAGAAAATCGTGTTCTGGTATTTCAGTAATAATAAAAAATAAATTTTCTATTTATTATATTAGGAGCTACAATATTTAATATTAACCTGATTTCTTATTTATTTGCATATCAGAGTTGCCTATCTAGCCTCCTAATAATCTTCCCATTCTTTTGTTGGGGTAATTTCCTTTCTTGAAGTCAAATTTCTCTTTGAAAAAAAAGAACATGCATACCAACAACCAACTCTCTTTTATCTGTTGACATTTATACTGAGGCCTGACTTTACCACTGCATCAGCTGCTTTCAATTATGTTTCCCAGGCTGTTGCTGGGTAAATAAGTAAATATCTTGCTTTTTAAAATGGCCCAAATCTTTTAGACATCTACCAACTTTTTATAACAATTTTATGCATCAATTAAACTTTAAACAGGTTTTTTTTTAACTATGTACACCTATTAGCTTAAACTTTGTGTTAATACCCAGAACCTTCCTCATCAAATTCAAGTTAAATTACATTAATTACCTTTTTAATGTTTGCTTTGTTCAGCCTATTTCTGTAATAAACAAGTGAGGCTTTTTTTTATATAATTTTAGAAGGTACTTTTCACATTAAGACATTAGCAAATGTAGTTACCAGCTACAGAACACTTGAGTAAAGTTAAGAAAAACCTCAGACATAGATTTCGTTTTCAATGTAAAGTTTATTTACTCATTGGGATGCGATATTTCATTTACATGAGTAGCCTGTGGTAACTCCCAGTGGGTTTTCAGATGCTGATAAATGTATTCCAAAAAGTCTGTGCTCAAATTTGCATAAAAAGAGCAATTCCAATCATTCACCAGAAGGCTTTCTTTTGTGCACAGAAGCTATAGGGGGTACTTACTTATTTGTGTAGTTCAAAAATATCATTTAAAAATAATGGCCTTTAGTTTCTCCTTAACATCCAAAAATATACAGGCTGCCAAAAGAAATTAAAAATCCTTTAGGAGAGGAAATTAGACTCATAAGCTAAACAGACTTTAAAGGAATTTTGAACAATGTTGATTATGAACAGGGGCATTAAAATTAGTTTTTTTTTAATATAGAAAATTGCTAAACACAGAAATACTGAAAATGAATTTAAGAAGCTCTGAGATAAGAAGCTAGTTTGGCTTTTAAGAAACAGAAGAACTGACTGCTTGATGGCTTTAGTCATACTTTAAGAAGAGACCAGAGAAAAGGGTCACAAACTGAGGACCTGCAGTCAGGGTGGAAAACACCACATGATGGATGTGCTTCTACATGACAATAACTACACCAAAGGTTCTGCCAAGGTTGTTTAAGCCCGATACTCCATAGTTACACAGAAAGCAAAGTACTATCACATTTATATGCTATCATTGACTAACAGATTCTAAAGGAACATAGAGAGTCCTGGTTGAGATTTTCATTTTGTCCTTGTTCCCCAGATTAGGAAACAAGAGTTAGACCCAGGTAGCATATTCCACCAAAAGTCAAAAAACATATAAGAAGCAAAAAATAGACATAAATCCAGATTGATTAATTTCAGCTTTCTTAGTGCACATCTTCTTGTCAAATGTCACAACAAGTAGTACGATAAAACCAGGGAAGCCTCTGTGTTTAGTCACTGAGTCTAGATTGGGTATGTTCTGTGGCTTTCCATGCATAGAATATATTTATTTTGATAAGTAGAATGAAGTCTAATCCAAATCCATATTAGTCTTTATCTAGAAATGGTTATGCCTTTCACCATTTCTATAGGTTATCTGATTTTCTGCAACAACAACAACAGAGTATATTCAGGTAAAATAAATTATTTTGAATTGCAGATCAGCGGCAAAGCCTGTACCTTAGTCTACCCAGCCCGATTTATCTTCATTGCAAAACACTACTGGCTTTCCTTCATTCACAGGACTTCAGTCTAGACAGTAAAATTAAAATTTCATTTCAGAAAATTGCTCCTGTAAGTGGAGAAGGCAAACTTTTTGACATTTTTAATCTGGGTGAATGAAAAGCCATCAGGAAAATGTGTTTCAAATTCTATGGTTCACTCAAAGGGGACAAACCTTGAAGCTTTATGACTCTGGAATTATAATTATATAAGATGGACAATTATCCTCCAACAATTAACTTTTCACCAATCCCTCAGCAATAATTAAACAGCTATTTTGAGCTGGTACAGAAAAGAATGAAACATCTGAAAATTAAGACTATACATCCTAAATCCCACCTTCACAAAATGTTTTCCAAAAGCATAAATGAGATAATAAAACCTCACTTGAAAGACATTGAGATGACAAAATATTAATGATATGACATTATTTATGTACTTTCTACAAAAAATAGATGATGGGGATAAAACAAAATATAAAATATTAAAACAGAAACATAGAGCATAGTCTTGTTGCAAAAAATGCTTTATAGTAATTAGACCAAAGACAGTCAATCTAATATCAGAACAATGATCTCTGACTTAGAAGTACCAAAAGAAACCATCTAAACCCAGCCTTTAGCCTTTGCATAACCCTATTTTATAGAAAAAGCAACTTTGGTCAAAGAATATTAGAACTACCACTGTATAAAAGATAAAATATACTTACAAATGAATAAATAACAAAACTTAAGTTCATCAAGGTATTTGTCAACATGGAAGAGTTCTTTACTATGAATATACATGATCTTTCTTTTGTTTCATACAGAGCTCAAATTAGACTATCAGATCTATTTGAGCTTGACTTCTATTTTATAAAAACTTCATCTTCTAGCAGCACCCACTTCTGAAGGCTGGAGGTTGCAGTAGCCCCAAATTCTACATCATCAGAGACAAGTCAAGAGAAAGAAAGTCTCTTCTTAGAGCTCCTCTGAGATACAAAGAATTTTGTTAATGGAAAACTCAGCAGATTTCCTTACATTTCACTGTAACTCACTGCATCTGGGTTTTATGGTCAGCCCTTGATCCTTGATAGGAGATAAAGGTAGAGTCAATTCTAGAAAATCTTATGGCCAAAAATGAGAAACAGGTAAAATTATGTGGGAGAATTAGAGTATTATTGATAACAGAAGAGGTTGAAATGGATGATAGAAAAATGTATTAGGGCGGGGACCAGCAGATGCTGTAATGGCTATGTGTCTGGACTCCCATGTAGTCGACCACAGTTCTAGTCCCAGACTTGGTGGCTTAAACTCACACTGGGCGCCTGTGCATGCATTCCCAAGATCCCGAGAGGAGAATGGAGGAGAAGGGATTGTGGCATGTGGCCATCCCCCCGGGCGGGGGGGGGGTGATTTCTTGCTTTTTGTTTCTCTGGCAAGTGCACTACTCTATAGCAAAAAATCTCTCAAAAAAAAAAAATGATTAGGGTAATGCTGATGGCTATAACAAAGAAACATAGAAGTGCAATATGACTCATCAACACCTATGGCATATAGGTGAACAGGCAGGAAAGATAGTTCTCACAGATTCAGGCTGCTGAAGGTTCTGTCATCCACCATCCTCCAAAAGTATTATCCAAGATGGCCCTGAATACCCACTTTATCGCAGTCACCCACAAGGCAAAAAGATTATAGAGAAAAGGCTGTGAAAAAATACCTTAAATTTTTAAAATTGAAGTATAATATATAAAGCATTAGCATGTAGCTTGTAGAATTATCACCAATATAATCACCACTGGTATTTTTTTTTTCCTTCTTTTTTAGTTTTGCAACCAGCACATGGTACACACATCGGAGAGAGAGAGAGGAAAAGTGAGAAATCATCCCCCAGGGGGAACATCCATGTCACAATCTCTTCTCCTCCATCTCGTCTCAGGATTTTGGGCACATAGACACATGCACTCTGTATGTTTCTGAAGCTAAAGACTTCGAGACTCCTACCACATAGTTAGCCACGTGGGATCCAGCTCCTTAACCTCTGCTCAACCTGCTGGCCCCACCATTGGTGATTTTCTTTCTTTCTTTCTTTTTGATTTTATGTTTTTTAAACTATGGTACACTGGCATTCCATAAACCATACTATCTTTTTAAAATATTTGTAAGACAAATAGAAAATATGTATCTATCATGTCTTTGTTCTTTCTTCAAGATCAAATTGACTTCATATGATCGACTAACAATGAGTTTATATATTTATTATTAGCATTCTAAAAACCTTAGTATAAGAGGATTTAAAAGGGTGATTTCCTTAAGCAAAAGCAAACTTATTCTTTAGTTCATTTATTTTTCCTGACTTGCTAGAGATGTTTCATCATTTCACTGAGATACCTATAAATATCTTTGTAGCCATGATATTTCAAGGTTCAAGAAAAACTTACTCTTAACTAAGAATATTCTATAGAGATATCACATAGAATGGCTTTGATTAACACAGCTAAAAGCCTTTCTAACTACATTATAGTGGAACATATTCACTGGGTTTTCAGCTGAAAGAGCATTTTCATTTGTGGGAAAAAGAGAACAAAAAACAAAATCTGTTTATGATACGGAATTATAAACACCAATCCTAGCCTTAACTGTGGTCATATTTTATAACTGTGTTTAAACCAATCATCTTAGCATACTATAAGCAGAGAGTTGTCAGCCTAATTTTGGTAATGTGGGCTATGCAATTCTTAATATTTCCTGAATATCAGGGCTAGGATAAAGGGAAACTTTGGGGCATCACATAGTTCTCATTTCACAGATCCTCTACCTACAAATGAGCCTTTGCTGGAAAATACTCAAAGACTGTTGTTTACAAAAAAATAATTCCCAAGGAAGAAGAAAATAAATTTATTTTATTTTTTGTAAGAGAGATTTTTGCTAAACGGCATGCATGCTCACTAAAAAGACAGAGAGAGATATAGAGACAGAAAGCAAGAAATCACCTCTCAGAGGGGATAACCACACCACAGTCCCTTCTCCTCCATTCTCCTCTGGGGATTTTGAGCTTGCCCGCACATGCACCCAGCGTGTCTTAAGTCGCTGGATCCAGGATTTGAACTGTGGTTGACTATGTGGGAATCCAGCGATGTAACCATTATGCCATCTGCTGGTCCCAAATTATATATATTTTAAACAAAAATAGATGTTGTGCCTTAAACACAGCCTGAGTTTCACAATAATTCCAAATAGACCAAAGCTTCAGTCTCAATTGGTTGTAAGATTCATGTTCCTAATTTGCCCTAGGGCTTCATCTATGTTTGACCCATGTAATTGCAATGTACTCTTCATTGTTAAGTAGATCAATTGTTCAATACTTACTGGTTCTATTTTGGACTTTTAAGAGCATTAATTAACTCTGTTCTTTTCATATAGACAGACTTATATTTCTCCCAGGGGATTTAGTTTTTATTAGGTCATCGGGAAAGTCATGGCATATTTTTCAATCCAAAAACGTGACATGACTTTTCCTACAACCCAATATATTGTTCTAGGAGCTAACAGATCCTCCGAAACATACCTTGTCATCTTCATTTGACTGTTGGTTACAACTAAGCAGCTTTTCCTTCCATAACAAAGAACCCCATGTGCCCCAGCTGTTTCTAATTAGGTTACTCAGTGTCTCTTTGGGTGACTGATTAAACATGACTCAGCTTTTTCCAAACTGATTTTCTCTTTTAAATAAATCAATCAGGTTATTTTGTCAAAAGTTGCCAAACAGCTTCAAATATAGATCTGTTTAGGATAGCTAAAAAGATTTCATTGAAATTCATTAATCTATTTTTGACTGAGGAATCTCAATTTATTGAAATATAAAACAATGTATTTTAACTTTTCTATTAACTGCTACCAATGGTGTTTTCAGACTTTCTTTTATCATTGAGTAGTGAGCTTCATCAATAATAACTATACACCCTTTAATCACTGCTGGGGTAACTGCATGTATTAAAGCAGTTTAGTACAGGTAATATTTTAATTTCAGATGGGATGAAAATCACTCTTTGTCCTTCTACCATACCTTCTTGCTCACAAAACTTGGGCTGAGGTGGAGACAAATATTGTAGAATTTTTCTTAGTATTCTTCCATATGTGAAGAATTTTATTTTACAGAAGAAACAACTGAAGCCAAAGAATCTTACCAATACTAGCATATAGGAAATAACCAATGTAAACTTATGGATAAATAAATACCAAAATTTAATAAAATATATTAGGGTATTTGCCAACATGAAAGTACTCATGGCTATGAAAACAAAGGAAAAGCTCCAGTGTTTCAGACAGAGCATCAATTGGACCATCAGTTCTAGTTTTGAATTTGACTTTTGTTATGTATCTACTTCATCCTCAGGAAGTCCCTTTTTTTTTTTTTTTTTTTTTTTTGAGAGGGTTTTGCTATAGGGCACATGCACTCACCAGAAAGACAGAGAGACAGAAAGCTAGAAATCACCCGCCCCAGAGGGGATGGCCACGCTGCAATCCCTTCTCCGTCTCCTCCATTCTCCTCTCTGGATCCTGAGCATGCATGCACATGTGCCCAGCGTGTGTTTAAGCCACTGGGCCCAGGACTCAAACCACAGTTAACCACATGGGAGTCCAGCAACATAGCCATTATGCCAACTGCTAGTCCCTTTTTTTTTTTTTTTTTTTTTTTAATCCTTGGGAAGTCCTTTCTAACAGCAGGAGACTGCAGTGGGATTGCTTTCACAGTGTTGTGTTACAGAGGGAGACAGAATCTCTGTTAATGTGCCTGTCCTTTCTTCTAGTTGCGATTACTGTTTCCTCACATGAGCATCAAACATGCATGATGGTGAGGTTGTTTTCACCTTTCCATTGGTTGCCAACTCTTATTAAGCTGATTATCTACAGGTGTACTACATCCCAAGCCTCTCTCAAGTGCATTTTTGGTCTCAGGTGTGATTCAGCTTTATCTCCAAGGATACTACAGCATGTGGCATAATGCTGCAATCCTTATAAGCTAACTTACATTTGTCAATATAATGACAGTTTCTAGGAGCCTCTGAACTCATCCATCCATTTCTAGAGCCCCAAGGTTAGAGCTAAGTAAAAATGAGCAGGATCAATCTTCTATAGTATCAGCAACCCAGAAATTACAGAGATAGTTCTCACTATAGAGATAGTTCTCACTATAGAGCCATCTCTTATAAGACCTCTTTCACTAGACTCAGATAATTTTGGAGGTCATTTTCAGTCATAAAAACTTACTTTTTAAAGTGTTGGACTAGAGATATATTCAATGGGAAGCAATTATGTGATAACTATTATTTGGCCCATTGATGCTAGGCCTTAAATATGCCATTCAATTCTTGTTCTGCTTCTAAGGGCATTGATCAGATTTCTGAAAAGCCAAGCATAATTTGCTTCATTTAAAAACTTTTTTTTTATTTTTCACATCAGTGGAAAAAAAATTGTCTGGAGCCTCTTAAATATTTTTTCACAGACTCAAATGACCAATGGTTATATTGAGAATAGCATAAGGATAGAGAAGAGAAAAAATAGCCATATGAAAACTGGATGAGAGAAGCAGGGAATTATAGTCATGAAAAGATGATCCTAGAAGCAGCAAAGGAGTAGTATGTAAAAATATGAATGGG
The DNA here is from genome assembly GCF_000334495.1 of Tupaia belangeri chinensis. Taxonomy (NCBI): domain Eukaryota; kingdom Metazoa; phylum Chordata; class Mammalia; order Scandentia; family Tupaiidae; genus Tupaia; species Tupaia belangeri. The sequence goes on along the minus strand of NW_006159708.1, from coordinate 229,543 downwards.
AGTTACATTAGTAAATTCATTCACTAGTAACTAACAAATGAACTTAGAGTTCTTTTCTCCTCCTCTGTGTATGGCCCTCTAGTGAACAAAAGGAGCATGAGAGGTCAGAAAAGAAGGCAGTGCTGTTAATTAGTCCTGAATGAATGTAACAAACACAGTGTTGGACTAAAACTTAAAATAATAAATCCAAATTTCCTACCAGGGCAAAAGAGTCCTCTCCAACATCCCTGGCAGATGGTCATGCAACCTCGAAAATATTTTCCATGATGGAAATTCACTAAATTCACTGCTTGTTCTCACAGCAGACTACCTCTACTTTTTCAGAATTTTTTTTTATAAAATTAAACTGAACTCAGTATCCAGTAACCTGCCATCACTGAGTATGATTCTACAATCTGAAACAAAACACGTCTAATCCTTTCCGTTAGCAATTTGAGTTCATTTGGAAAAAAAAAAAAAAAAAATACGCTCATGGCTCTCAAGTCTTTGTTTCTTTAGATTTAATGCATCCAGTTAGCACAGCGTCCACATAAGACTAAACATGGATAATTTGCAGTCTGAGTTTTATCCAGTAGATACATTATCACACACAAGTATCTCACTTAAAGCATTCATGTTGAGGATGAATGTAGTTATAAATAAGTAAATATATATGTATATAAATAAAATAAAAATTTTATATTGAGGATGAATATAGTACTATAAAGGCATTAATCTTTCTTATTCTACACTCTATAATCTGATGAAGTGTAAATTTGTTCTTCAGAAATAGATAACAATTTTACATGTTAGGATTTTCTCACTAGATTTGAGTCAAAAAAGACTGCGAATATAGTCTGGGGAATTCATATCAAATCTGAATTTTAAAGACAGTTTATTGGGTCATTCAGTGGGCATCTAGGATTTTGCCTGGTTACTTGCAGAGTACATAACATACTATCTATGATACTGAAGAGTAGTTTACATACAATTCAAACACAGAAACTTTTCTGACTTAAAGAGATTGCTCAATGTAACTTGATTGGGGAAACTACAGTAATATGGAGCACCAGACAATTTAAAAATCAAAGCAGACAAATATATTTAGTCACTAGACAAAGAGGCAAGGATTTAAGTGTGTTGCTAAATAGCTTTCGATTCAAGAAAATGAAGGACAGGCAGCTCAAGAGCCTGTAAGTCTTGTACACGCATGTTGAAGACATGACTCTCTATGTCTCAACAACAACAACAAAATATATCAAAAGAAATAAGAGTCTTTTTGATTGCAAGAGCAAATGCTTATAAACTTTACTTTGGCCAAACTCTGAAAAAGTTTTTGTTTCTACCAGAAAGGGGAGAAAAAATTTTAATTTCTTTTTTTTTGAAAGGGCACATGTAGTTACCAGATAAAGAAAGAGAGACAGAGATGGAGAGGAAAAAGCACCCACAATGAGAAATGGTCATTCCACAATCCCTTCTCCACCATATCGCCCTCCTCTCAGGATTTTGAACATGCAATCCCATGCGCCCATTATGTTTTTCTACTCTTGGGTCTGGGACTCAAGCAACATGGTCAGCCACGTGGGATCTGGCTGCCTTATCTACCAGGCCATAGAATCGGAATCTATTGAAATTATGATGAGTGATTTACAGATTACTAGTATAGATTTCAATTTTTTTCCAAGAAATACATTTTTCTTCATTTTTAAGTTGGAATTTCAAAAAGTAACAATGACATATTTACACACAGAATAATTCAGTCTTGATCCTTAGTACAACATAAACACAAAAAATTCACTTACTGCATAAGGATCATAGTAATAGCGTTACCAAATCTACCATGGTTGCATGGAATTTTTGTTGTTCAGAAACAAACATATTGAAATAATCACAAAAATCAGTTCAATCTAGGATTCCATCACTCTGCAACACTTGAAAAACTACTGCTTTTCATCTCTACTTTAGCCCTAAGACGGCACTCAAGCCAAGCACATTTCGAACCCTGTAAAGTACCTCCGTACAGCTGAAAGATATCAAAAGTAGACTAATAAAATGACCTTATTTAACTGGGGCATCTTAGTTTTATGCTAGTATCAAAAGTAAAGGAAATTAAATTTTAAGAACACAGTTGAAAATGACCTGAGGGCTCATTGTTGAATCTCGACTAAGGAAATTACAATGAGACCACAGTTCACACAACGTACTATCCTAGACCTTTATTTTATTGGCAGGCTAAGGTTTGTCACAAGATTACAAAATTAATAAAAAACTAAAGGTAACACAAAAAATTCTAAATAAGCAAGAGTTCAAAGTGACTAGCACAGAGGTTATGTTTTTCTTAAATACTTAGAGACATAAGGAAACAAGCTAATTATATTTCATGGTATAACATAAGGGTTCAAAATTGTAAGGGTAATCATAAAACTGCAGTTTGTTTATCTAGGGTTTTACAGTTAATTGATCTTTAACACATAAAGCATTTATTTTTTAATAATTCTTATATGTTTTCGAAATGCTGAGTTCATAAATACTGCCGAATTTACCCTTGGTTTAAACTTGCAAAAAGTAAGCTTTCCCTGACACCAGAAAGTTGAAAGCAGAGAAATTGTTCAGATATCTCTAGGCTGTGATCAGCCAGGATAGTACAGTGGTAACACAATCCCAAGCAATGCTGAGGTCGTATAGGAAGATCCTGAGTTCATGTCCCAAAGGTCTCTGAATGCCTAAGTACCAGCGACCCCTGGCTAGGAGTGAATCACGGTGTGAAGAACCTTATGGGAACCAGCAGTTGGCATAATGGCTATGTTGCTGGACTCCCACGTAGTCGACCGCGGTTCATGTCCCGGACCTGGTGGCTTAAAACTCACGCCGGGCGTGTGTGCGTGCGTGCCCAAGATCCCAAGAGGAGAATGGAGGAGAAGGGATTGCGGCGTGACCATCCCCCCTAGGGGGTGATTTCTCGCTTTCTGTCTCTATGTCTCTCTGTCTGTCTGGCGAGCGCACGCGCCCTACCGTGAAAATCTCTCCAAAAAAAAAAGAACCTTTTGTGGTTAGTGTCCCCCTGTCACCCTTTCTCTAAGAAACAAGCTTAAGAAAAAAAGGAAAGAGAATCCTGGGCATCAGTATTGCTCCCTGCCCTTGAATGAGGCTATGACTTGATTCTGTAGTGATTCAAAGAACTAAAAAAGACAAGATATTTCCTTAACTGGAGATGTAGTTTTCTCTTAATGTAAGTTTTTCCTGAATGGCAATGTTATTCTGTATCTGTCTATGTTCAGAAGGATCCTCCTGAGCCAGCAGCTATGTGTCCCCACAAAGAAGTCAGAGAGGAGGAAAAGCCTTTGGGTATGTTCCACTGGCTCTTTTCTGGTGTTGCTACTTTGCTTCTGTTGTGTTCCATATCCATGACCAAACCAGTTTGGAACTTGCAGCAGACCATACGTATCTCCATCCTTTACCTACCTGCAATACTGTAGAACTTGTTTAATTTTTTTTTTTTTTTTTTTGGGGGGTTTTTTTTTTTTTTTTTTTTTGGCTATAGGGCGCGTGCGCTTGCCAGACAGAGAGACAGAAAGCAGGAAATCACCCCCCAGGGGGGATGGCCACGCCGCAATCCCTTTTCCTCCATTCTCCTCTTGGGATCTTGGGCACATGCGCCCAGCATGTTTAAGCCACCAGGTCCAGGACTCGAACCACAGTCGACTACATGGGAGTCCAGCGACATAGCCATTACGCTAACTGCTGGTCCCCAATACTGTAGAACTTTATACAGGATTTTCTTTTTCTGTGACGAAGTTAATAACAGGCATTGTAGACTCACCACCTAGGTATTATCAGAAAAAGCGAGGACTCTAGATATTTCTTTAACAACATCATGAGAAGCTATATATACAAGAGGCCATTAAAGTTCATGGAAAATATATATTATGAAAAAACTATGCATGGATTTCAACTTTCTTTGACACCAAAATAAACTTGTACTTTAATTTCATTGCTCTGCAAAATTTTTGAAGTACATTTGTAAGAATGGTAGGAATTGGATACCCTTCAGTAGAAGACCAAGATAATGAAAAAAACAAAGTTCTTAGAGTGATTGATCTGAAAAGAATATGTACGTTTACCAATATATGTAAAAACTACACAGAGACTACTGAAAATAAATAAAAGAAAATCTTTTCAACCTTTTCTCAAGGATGGTGAAAGTTTCCATTTAGGTTTCATGAGCTGAGAGCTAAATTTGCAAAGTCTGAAGGGCAAATATGAAAGGATCTTATATCTAAAAATGGGTCAAGCCCAAACTGAGTCATCCATAAAATATACTCATTCTTTTTATTTTAAAATATTAAATATTCTTCTCATATTACTATTCACGCACACACAGCATATTGCTTTATAGTAAAATGTTGACTATAAGTCATTTTATTAGATGGGTCATCTTACCTGTTTCTGATCTTAAAGGGAAGGCATTAATATTACTATTATTTTTAATGTTAACTATAAGTTTTTCCATTGATTGATAACCAACTATTAAATCAATATTGCATTTTTTGGATCAATGCCAGTGAGCCCTGGTGCATTAATCTTTTTCCATATTCCTGGGTTCCATTCACAGATACATTGCGATGGATTGTTGTACTTACATTCATGAAAGATATTAATCTACAATTTTATTTTCTGTAATGTCCTTATCGAGTTTCAGTATCAGGATTATCCTGAATTTATAAAAATGGTTGAGAAATATTCTTTTCTTTATTTTCCAAAATAATATATGTATTATGTCTGTATATATTTGGTAGATTTCGCTAGTGAAGACATGTGGTCTTCTTTGTGGAAGAATCTTTTTTTAATTATTCTCGGAAGGTGCACACACTTACCAGAGAGAGAGAGAGAGAGAGGAAAAAGATTCACCTACAGTGTCTGGTAACACTATAGTTCTTTTTCCTCCATATCTCCATCCCATCCGGATTTCAGGCCCACATGCACATGCGCCCAGCATGTTTTCCAAGCTGTCAGGGCTAGAATATGAACTGTGTTCAGCTATGTGGGGTCTTGCTTTTCTATTCATTCCTTAAACACTGCACTGCAAAGCCAGTCCCTTGGAAGGATTTTTAATTACAGATTTAATTTCTTTAAGAAATGTAAGTTTTTTCTGGCTTGTTTATTCTCATATTGTTTTATAGAAGTTGTGTTATGAAATTTCGTTTTTGGATGTAAGCTTTCCAATGTATTGGCATAGGAAACAGCAGATGGCATGTTGGCTAAGGTGCTGGACTCCCACATGACCAAGCACAGTTCAAGTCCTGGACCTGACAGCCTGAGAATCACACCAGGTGTGTGTGCATGCATGCCCAGAATCCCAAGAGGAGAATGGAAGAAAAGGGATGTGGCATGGCCATCCTCCCTGAGGGGGTGATTTCTCGCTTTCTCTCTCTCCCTCAGGAAAGCACATATACCCTGTGGCAAAAAGCTTAAAAGAAAGTATTGCTATAAAGCTGTTCAAAATATTCCTTTATTATTATTTCATTACATACAGGATAGAACCTTCTTTTATTAATAATCTGTTTTCTTTCTTTTTTCTTTATCTTTTTTGCTATAAATTATCAACTTTATAAATGTTTTAATAAATTAAATTTTAATTTTGTTTAATTTCTCCACTGATTTTTGTTTTTATTTTTTTATTTGAATGATGTCTGTGCTTATGTTAATGTATTCTTTTCCTTTGTTTTAATCTAACTTAATTCAATTTAGTTTAAGTTGCTCCTCTTTAGAATCTTACAATTATAAAACAAAATTCTATAAAACTGTGTGAAAGGGAAGGCTGAAAAAAATATTTTGAAATGACCTATCCATGTCTTCTGCCAATATTTCTGTAACACTTCTATAAGAGTGTTGATTTATTTTTTTAAAAAATCACATATTGTTTATATCATCGATCATTACTGAATATTCTGTTTGACTTCTATGCAATTACCCATCTTTTATGGGAAGAATGAAATAGAAGTCCAGAGAGAAAACCAAAATGTAAAACTGATACTGAAAATTATTGAACTACTCCAAGTACTCTGCCCTTTCTAATAGGATTTCAGTAGTAATGCAGAAAATTGACAATTATCACACTGTCTCTACTCCATTCCATTGACTCCTGCCATTCCCACTATGCCACAAATATGGCCTTCTGAATTACTTATGATGATATTGGCAATCATCCTGATATTCTGTATGTAGGATTTTACTATCCCATTGAAGAAGGCTAGGGATTTGTAACAAGCATCATTAGCAGCTGAGTTGCAGAAAGGGGATTTGGCACTTCCACCAAGTGACTGACACTCATGCAATAACCCAATCTACATTGTCTTCTACATTTGCTCATTTCAAAGAAAAATAAATAGTAAAAACTAAAGCATATATGATTGACAGTTTTACCATTTGAGGTCATATCAAAATCTAGGCAAAATCTATTATTATATATGTTTTCTAAGATGAACATTTAGTTGTATGTGTAAGACACTGCCACAAAGAAACAAACATGAAGAATGATGAACTGCACTCAATTAATATAGCTTGATAGATGCAAACAATAACACAGCAATTCAGAATAATTAGAATCATAACACAGCCTAAAGGGACAGCACATGCAAGGTAGATAAGGACAGAGCTACCATTTTTCAGAAATGGCAGACTCACAGCAAATTAAATGAGGTCTAGGATGTTAAACTTGTAATAGAAATAGCCTGCTCCAATAGGTTACACTCTATTAAAGTCATTCATCCACAATGTTGTAATTTACTAAGACAGTTAATAATTATCTCATAAAGAAAGATTTTTTTAAATGCAAAATAGGCCAATTTGGAAAAAAAAAAAAAAACACTGAACAGTTTAGGTAACATTATGATAAACATTGCTCTGTCCTTGTGTCCTTTTATTAATGATTTGTTCCAAGGCATTTTGGCCAAAGACTCCAAATTCCTGAAGTGACTCTAGACAGTATCTCATTTAATTCCTGTGTTAGGGAGAATTCTAAGATAGCCGTTGAGGTTTTTCATTGCTAGTGACTGTCTCCTCTTAAAATCTATTCAAACCACAATCTCTTGAACTGTGGTTTGAATAGATTTTACTCTTGGGATTAGATCATATAAAATGAAGAAGCTGAATTTAAAAAGGAATATTATCTAGATGTAATAATCTAATCTCTTGAAAGCAGAGCGCTTTCTCTGGCTGGTGGTAGAAGAGGAAGGTAGAGAAGCTTGAGAAGGATTTGGCACAAGGTTACTATTTATAGTTTGAAGATTCAGGGATCCAATGGCAAGTAATATAAGCAACCTCCAGTCATTAAGATCCATTCTTGGCTGACAATTAAAAAGGAAATGAAAACCTTAGCCCTACAACTATTATAAGAAACTTAGTTTTGTCCACAAGAATGAACTATGGAGTGAAATTTTCCTTTATTCTTTCCTTTTTCTTTTTCTTTTTCTTTTTTTTTTTTTTAAATCTGCTATAGGGCATGTGCATGTGAGAGAGAGAGAGCAAGATCAAGCAAGTGTGCAAGCAAAATCATCTCCCATGAGAAATGATATCACGATCCTTTCTCCTCCATTTCTCTCTCTAGTTGGGATTTTGGGCATGCATGGACATGTGCCTGATGTGTTTTTCAAGTTGTTAGTCTGGGATTCAAATTATGCAGTTGGCTATGTGGGATCTAGCTACATTAATCACCATGTCATGACTGGTTTTTTTTGTTTGTTTTTTTAAATCTTGTTCCATTCCAGAGCCTTTAAATGAGAACTCTACCGAATGATCACTTCAATTATAGCTTTTCAGTCTCTGAGTAGAGAACCTACTTATACAGTGCTTGGTCTTTTAACCTACAGAACTTTGAGAAGATAAATGAATATTATTTTAATTCACTAAGCTTGTGGTAATTTATTATATACAATTACATATTTATTATTTGTTATATAAAATAAGTTAATCCAATTTGTTATATTAAAATTTTAATATAATAAAAGTTTATTATGTAAAATTATTATAAGTATTTAAATTTATTCAATAAATGTATTATATAAAAATAGAAATTGATACAATTCCCAAGAAAGCCTGTTATATCCATGGTATCCCTTGAAAGGAAAATTAGAGGTTATAAGTAGTATAAAATAAGAAATGAGCTATTGAATCAGGAAAGACATAAATGGACCTTAAATAAATGCATATTACTAAATAAAGTTAATCTGAAAGGCTCATGACCATTTTTTAATATCCACTGAAAAAAACATTAAAAATTCTCTAAGACTTTTTGTAGAATTATTTATCAATTTTCTTGAGTTGACAAACGATTTATCAGCAACAAATTTCAGTAAAAAAAAAACAAATACATTGTTTTTCTCTTACGCTTTACTATTTTAGAGCAATTCTAAGTTCATAGTATTTTTTTTCTTTTGTTTTTGAATACCTTCATTTTCTCCTTAAAGTTAAAATGCTAAGTTTAGAAGACCAGGAGTAGGAGGGAGAAAGGACAGGATGTGTGTTCTTTATATTGCTGTGAGCTACAGGTCTTTAGCTGAGATAAAAGATGTCCCTTGAGGCTTTTATGTGTTCCATCCTGTAGCAAAGGGTAGGAAACCAGGCACTTGGGGTGAAAGTTGAATGTGATACAACAGAATATCCACTTTACCATAGTGACTCCTGCTCTCAGTCAATTCCTGTACATCAGGATTCAGAACAAAAAGTACCTGATGGAACAGTTCTGGATTCCTCATATTAAATACATAGTGTATCTCAAGTATTTTGGAGGTTGATCTTTCTGTGGGGTGTGTGTGTGTATGTGTCTGGTGTCTTAAAGAGGGTCTGGCTGTGTCACAATCCACCTGCCTAACTTGCCTTACCTGCCTCACCCAGCCTCCCAAGTAGCTGGGGCCACAGATTCATACAACTGCCCCTGGGATGATCTGAAAATTGAACGTTGACCTCCCATATAGTCCCAGATTACGAAGCAACAGAATCCAGTGCATGGCTGAGCCTGGCCATTTTTTTAATATCCACTGAAAAAAATCATTATAAATTCTCTAAGGCTTTTTGTAGAATTATTAATCAATTATCTTGAATGATAAAAACAATTTATCAGCAACAAATTTCAGTTAAAAAAAAACATTGTTTTTCTTTTACACTTTACTATTTTGGAGCAATTCTAAGTTCATAGTATTTTTTTTGAAGTTTTTCTTGTTTTGTTTTGTTTTGTTTTGTTTTTTTGTTTTTTGGGGTTTTTTTGCTATAGGGCATATGCACTCGCCAGAAAGACAGAGAGAGACAGAGAGACAGAAAGCGAGAAATCACCCCCAAGGGGGGAAGGCCATGCCGTAATCCCTTCTCCTCCATTTTCCCCTTGGGATCTTGGGCACACACGCACACACACCCGGCATAAATTTAAGCCACCAGGTCCGGTACTCGAACTGCGGTTGACTACATGGGAGTCCAGTGACATAGCCATTACACCAACTGTTGGTCCCTAAGTTCATAGTACTAATAAAATTGAGGAGAAGGTATAGAGATTTCCTATACACCCCCGCCTCCACACGACTATCATCTCCTATTATCAACCTTCTCCACCAGAGCGTACATTTGTTAAAATCAATGAACCTTCATTCATAAATCATAATTACCTGAAGTCCATAACTTACATTAGAGTTCAGTCTCAGTGTTATATGGACAAATCTATAATAACATGTATTCATAATTACAGCATCATACAGAGTATTTTCACTCCTCTAAAAATCCCATATTCCGCCTATTCATTCTCTAAGCCTTAGAAACCAACGATTTTATAACATCTCCTTTGTTTTGACTCTCCCAGAATGTTACATAGTTGAAATTACTCAGAACATAGCCTTTCGGGTTAACTTTCTTTGGTAATATGCATTTATTTAAGGTCCATTTATGTCTTTCCCGATTCAATTGCTCATTTCATTTTAGCACTGAATAATATTCCATTGTCTGGATGTACCACAATTAACTCATTCGTTTGCCTACTGAAGAGCATTTTGGTTATTCCCAAGTTTTGACAATTATAAATGAAACTATTAATAACATCCTCGGATGGGTTTTGGTGTGAACATAAATACTCAGGTTTTTTTAGATCATATGTTTGGTTTTGAAAGAAACCACCAAACTGTCTTCCAAAGTGGAGGTACCATTTTACATTCACATCATCAATAAGTGAGAATTCCTATTTGTTGCGCCACATCCTTATTATCATCTATTGTCAGTATTCTGTACTTCAACTTTTTAATCAGTGTGTAGTAGATACTTAAAATTTTTTAAAATGTGCATTTCCCTGATGATATATGATGAGATATATCTTTCATATGCCTACTTGCCAATGTTTGTTTTATTTTTGGTGAGGTATCAGTTAAAGATCATGGTTTGGGACCAGCAGATGGCGTAATGGCGATGTTGCTGAACTCCTGCATAGTCAACAGCGATTTAGTCCCTGACCCAGTGACTTAAACTCACACCTGTAGCACATGTACAGGTGTGCCTAAGAGACCTAGAGGAGAATGGAGGAAAAGAGAGTGGCAGATGGCCATCTCCCCTGGGGGGTGATTTCTCACTCTCTGTCTGTCTCTCTGTCTCTCCAGTGAGTGCATGTATCCTATAGCAAAAATCTCTTAAAAATAAACAAAGACCATGGCTCATTTTTTCTTATGATTTGAGTTTTAAAATGTCTTTGTATATTTTAGATAATAGTCCTTTATTAGATGGGTCTTTTGCATTTTTCTCCCTAGTCTGTAGTTTATTCATTTCTTGACAGAATCTATGGCAAAGAAAAAGTTTTTAATTTTAATGATGTCTAGCTTTTTAGTTATTTCTTTCATAGATTATGCCTTTGATGTGGTATCTAAAAATTCATTACCATACTCAAGTCACCTAGGTTTTCCTTATCTTTTAGGAGACTTATGGGTTTGCATTTTACATCCAGGTCTGTGATCCATTTTAAGATAATTTTGTGACTATAACTACTTTTTGTCTTCAGAAAATCTCTACTTTTTCAGCTCACTTAGATTTCAAAAGCCTTACCTCAGGTGACCTTGCTGTACTGCAGTTGTGTTTGCATCTAGCCTGGGAAAGGTGAATTACAGGCAACATGCCAAGATGGCTGGTGGGCTAGGTACCCTGAAGGCCCATCATTGACAATGATTCTGAAGACTGGATAGAAGGGCGTGTATCATGGTCAAGCCATCAGGAGCAGCTGCCTGGCTGTTCCTCAGGAGATCTCATTACTGAATAACAACACATTCAGGATTTGACCCTATGCCTTCCAGGTTTAAGAAGCCAATGTTAGGGTACTCTGGAAGTTAAGCCATTATTCAAGAACAAATTCACATTAAATGCGCCTAATGAAACAAAGGAGAATCTTTAAAAGCAGAAGTATGGCCATCAGATGATCAAAACAATTCAGTTTGACTTGATGAGTGCATTTTCTCTCTATGGGCATGCCTAAATGTAAAGTTAACGTTAATCATAAAATGTCTTTATAAACATGGATTCAGAACCAAAAGAGTTAAGTTTAAGAGGATGTTATATAGCATTGAACCAACATTGGTGCAATGCTTAAGATCTGATCTATAGAACTAGACCAATACATTTCAAATTCTGGTTCTTCCACTAATTAGTTGTATGACATTAAATATATTACTTAAGCTATATGATTGCATTTCTTCATGTAAAATGGGAGACAGATACTTTTATTGTTAGAGGGACAATACATCAGCTAACACTTTTTCTGCCTCATTATTAATATACTCAAAGCACTTATACTATGTCTGTTACATAGTAAGTCCTACATAAATATTACTAAAAGATTATACTCTGTGGGCAATATTTCAATTGGCATTATTAACATTCTTCTGTTGAGACTGATACAAATAATCCTTGTTTAAATGTGATAATACCGTTGGAGGGGAAATCTCACATCATCCAATTACAAAGAAAAAGTAATGACATTAGCTAATGTGCATTGGATACTCACCACAGGGCTTGGCACCATTCTAAATTCTTTACAAATACTATATAATTTAATCCTCAGACAACCTTTTAAGGCAGGTTATCTCCATTTTAAGATGAAGTGACTGAGACACAAAGAGGTTAAATAATTAGCACAAATCCCACATCTAGCAAGCAGCTGAGTCCTACTTTCTGAAGTGTGGTCTGTGAAACAGAAACTTCCACACCCCGGAAGCTAAAACTCAGGAAAAGAATTTACTGTAACTTAATAAAGTGAAGCATGCTTTGACCTAATATTCTGTGAATTCTCCTCTTCAGAACAGACCTTCAAAAGTTCTTGCACACAAACACACACACACACACACACACACACACACAAAACCAGTAAAACAAGTATGAAAATGTTATTAGCATTGTTTATAATAACAAAAACCTGGAAATGCCCATTAACAACAAAATGGGTTGATAAATTGGTGCCTACTGAAAAGCAAAAATACATACAGGGGAAGGAAGGAAAAGAAAGGAGGGGAGGACAGGAAAGGGGAGAGGGAAGGGGAGGGGAAGAGGAAGGGGAAGGGAAGGGAGGGGAGGGGAGAAGGAAGGGGAAAAGGAAGGGGAGGGGAGGAGGGAGGGGAGGGGAGGGGAGTGAAGAGGAGAGGGATCACATCACTGTGAACCATAGGCCCCACTTTAAGATTACTAGACCAAGAACTTCTTGTGGACAAAATTCTCAGGGAATCTATATACACTCTAAAGTTTAAGAAGCAAGGATCTAAATCCCTATGGCATGTTAAGCCTCCATATATTAACTTATTCAGACTTCACAACAAAATAGTGAGGTAAGATCCCAGAATGCCCATGGTACATGAGGAAAGTGAGGCAGACATAAATTGCCCTAGGTCCTAGGGCTAGTGACTGGCAGCACAGAGACTCAAACTCAGGCAATTTGAGTCCAAGACCCTGCTCTACCTAAACAAGTGTCCTTTGCTATCCTGCTGCAACATTCAAGTTGTTGGTTTAAAACAGAGAACTAATTATAAAATGACACTTGCTCTTTTGTCTGATTTGCTTCGGGAACATGGCCAGCTCAATGACAGGTCCTGGGTAATGACCTCAAAATATTTGGATGATTGTCTCAAACTCAGAAGGTAGAAAAATGTCCCAGTATCAAAATGAAAGCCTAACACTCATGCAATTAATCTTGAATTTCAAGATTCTACACCAGATTGCCTCGTTAAGAAAGAGAGAAAAAAAAAATTGCTTTCCTTACATTCTATTTGCTCTCAGCTTGATAAAGAGAGAAGCAAAGATTATTAACCTGAAAGCAAAAGACTGTAAAAAGTCCCATTCTGAGAACTGTCAGGAGACCGCACATATACACATTTCTTGCTTACAAGTTCCTGAATTCAAAAGAGAGTGCTGAGGTAAGGGCAGAATCTGGTGCCAGAGTTCTTTATCCATTTATGTTTACATAAAGAAGAAAAAAGGATAGAATGTTAGGCAATATGAACCAGTTTAAGTCAAATATGTTTGTCTTTCAAGATAGGTTATATCTACAAAGGAAACGATCTACCAGGCACTTTGCATAGCACTTTGTCTTTTATCTAGTTTAATCCTGACAATGATGCTACAAATCAGACCCTGCAATCACTTAAAGTGGCCAGTAAGTGAAAATGCCAGAATTTGACCCTGCTGCTCTTACTCAAAAAATCCATGTTCTTAACCATGATGACAGATTCTAGCTGTGACTTCATGAACTGCATGCCTCTCTTAAGAACATGAATTAGGGGCCAGCAGCTGATGTAGTGTTTATGTCATTGGACTCCCACAGACCAATGTGGTTCGAGTTCCAGAGCTGGTGGCTTGAAACTCACATCCGGTGCATGTGCATTCATGCCCAAGATCTTGCGAGGGAAAAGGAGTAGAGAGAAAGGGATTGCGGCATGGACCCCTGGGGTGATATTTATTTCTCACTTTCCTTCTCACTGTCTTGGTCTCTCTTTCTCTGTCTGGCAAACACACGTGCCCTAGGCAAACACCTCTACATTAAAAAAAAAAAAAAAAAAAGAATCAGACTACATTTACTTAATTGAATTTTTGTTTGATTGCTCTGGAAGAAACACGCTCACCCAAATATGAAGATGATTTGATTTCCATCAGCTTGTTTACCCGTGTGAGTCCTAACTACTTGTTCAATCTCTCAATCTAAAGAATTTACTGAATTTTCATAATTGCTATATTCATACCTCCACCTAGAGCTAAAAATTATATGTCAAAAACTTTGACAATGGAATAGTTTTTTTTTCTTTTAACATAAACAATACTTTCCAACTTAAGAAAGAAGATAAATTCTAGAGATATTGGTTATTCAATATGAACATGCTAGTTTCTGGACCTAGTTGGCTCTGCTTCACTTAAAATTAACGATAGTCTAAATGGTATCTTTCATGAATATTCCTTAGGAATTCTACCACTATCAAATTTAATCTTATGACTAAATTCATACTTTTAAATAAAAACAACTATCATATATAAGCACCACACCTGGTTAAATTCTCAGAACTAGAGGGTTTCTTAGGCCCTATAGTTCCCTGTCTAAATCCCACTCAGTTCAGCTTTCAACTCACCATGAAAAAATATTAAGAAAATAAATAAAAAATACAAATTACAAAGATTTAACATTTTTAGCAGAAGAGTAGGCACTATTACAAATGACCTCTTTCCTGCCCCCAAATCCAAATCTATTTCCAAGAAGCTACTATTTGTTAAAAATTATGAATACTTTAAATGGAAAACAACAGAATAGACAAACATACACCACTCATACCTTAGGTTTTACTAGATGTTAGCATTTTGCCGTATTTCAAAAAACTAGAATAAAGATTATTAGAATCTTCTTCTTGGGCACCTAAGGAGAATGAATACTTGTAAATTGCTGTGACTTGGGGTATATGCAGCTTTCACTTTACAAGTGTAAATCATCTCCCCTAAGTAACTGTACAAAATTAAACTGAACCTACTTTGTATAATATTTACTACTTCTCTTGTATCCATGGGATGCAGGAAAAGCAATTCTAAGAAGAAAGTTTATAGCAATAAATACCTACCATAAACATTAACCAAATATTGGGACCAGCAGTTAGCACTGGACTCCCATGTAGTCGACCGTGGTTTGCGTCCCAGACACGGTGGCTTAAAACTCACGGTGGCTTAAAACTCACGCTGGACGCGTGTGCATGTGTGCCCAAGATCCCTAGAGGAGAACAGAGGAGAAGGGATTGCAGCAAGGCCATCCCCACTGGGGGGTGATTCCTCACTTTCTGTCTCTCTGTCTCTGTCTGTCTGGCAAGTGCACGCTCCCTATAGCAAAAACCTTTCAAAAAAAAAAAAATTAACCTTGGGAACCAGCAGTTAGCGTAACGGCTGGACTCCCATGTAGTTGACCGTGGTTCGCGTCCCGGACCCGGTGGCTTAAAACTCACGCCGGGCGCATGTGCGTGTGTACCCAAGATCCCAAGAGGAGAATGGAGGAGAAGGGATTGCGGCGTGACCATCCCTCCTGGGTAGTGATTTCGCGCTTTCTGTCTTTATGTCTCTGTCTGTCTGGTGAGTGCATGCACCCTATAGCTGAAACAAAACAAAACAAAACAAAAAATCTCTTCCCCCCAAAAATTAACCAAATATTACCAATAGCTAAAATTACACCCTCAAGGAAATAGAAAAAGAATAAATTAAACCCAAAATTTTCCAAAGAAAGGAAATAAAAATTGGAACAGAAATAAATCACATGGGGGACAGACAAATCACAGAAAGAATCAGTAAAACCAAGAGCTGGTTTTTTGAAAAAGAAAATTGACAAACCCTTGCTAGGCTAAGCAAAAGAAGACACAAATAAATAAAACTAAAAGTGAAAATGAAGAAATTACAACGGATGTCCCAGAAATAAAAAGTCAAAAGTGACTATTATGAACACATACATGACTTACTAGGATTTTTGCTTTTAAGTTTGTAAGTAAAAAATGATCACTAATTTTTTCTCCTTTAAGGCAGCTTTGGCCTCAGGGGGCAGGAGCTATATAAACTGAGTTGGGAATGTTTCTTTATATTTCTGTCTCTAGAATGTACTATATGAATGATTCACTTCTTTAACATTTAGAACAAACTGCTAATGAAACAAAAGGGTTCGTGATATTTTGCTTGATAGTTAAATTTTAACTTCTGCTTTAATTTTTATGAGTTTGTCTATTAACATTTTCTATTTATTGGACTTTGTTATTTTTCTGTAGAAAATTATCCAGTTACTGTTTCAATTTTACAGCATAAATCTGTTCATTATGTTCTCTTTATTATGCATTTGTTTAGTCTTTAATCTACTTGTAACTCTTAAAATTCAGTATTTTGCCTTTCCTTTTGTTTATTCAATATTAGTAGAAATTTTTCTGTTTCCAAAGAAGATATTTAGATGTACATGTTGTTTCTTCATTTTCTACATTATTAATTTCTATTCCTTTTATTTTTAATTTTACAAGAGGCTATATGTGCTCATTAGAGATAGATAGATAGATAGAGAGAGAGAGAGAGAGAGAGAGAGAGAAAACATACCCAAGGAGAGATGGATATGTTGCCATCCTTTCTCTATTCCTCTATCCTGTCAGGATTGTGGTATGAATGCACATGTGTTAATATGTTTTCAAAGTCTCCAGGACTGGGTTTTGAACTGCAGCTGGCCATGTGAAATTCAGCTCTCTCTTTTTTTAAATTTATTTTTATTTTTTTGTATATACTTTCAATCATATTGTTTGGCTTACCATGAGACCATTTCGATATGTGCACATTTCTCCCCAGACCCATTGATCAAAATATCTTCAGCAGATAACACCACACCTCCCCATCCCGTCAACGCTCAACCTCTGTATCCCTTCTCCAAATGTCCTTCGTTAGGACCCACTCCTCCACATACACCTCATCTTAACCACAGACTAGGCTATGGGTCTGGCACAATAATCATTTTCTTTCTTTCTTTCTTTCTTTTTTTTTTTTAATTTGAATGCTTGTGAGTGCTACTCTCTTATTTTCAAGACATATATTTGTAGCATTTAAAACATTTATACATTTTGGCATATTTAATAATCTTTTGATGTGACAGACAACTTACATCAGTCACCCTCACAGCTCTCCACCATTCTTTCTATGCAGCTTGAGATTTGCCAGATATCTTGGTAGAAAATCAGCCCTAGGTTTGAGACCCTTGAAGTCTCTGACTCATAAATCTGAATTTGTAGCCACTTGCCCAGAATCAGCAAATGTCCCCAGAGAAAAGTGAACTGTAGAATAACAGTTACATCTTAGTATTCTTCTTTCTCTGGAATTTTAATCCCTCTAGTTATTATTAATTCTCTAATATCTTTAAATATTTTTAAAAATTTTATCAGGCTTTCCAAGTTGTCTTAATAGGGTGAATAACCTGCCACATGCTAATCTACCCTACTTAGATGAAAAAATATTTCAGTTCTCTAAATGATTTTAGTTTCATTTTGATTCCTTTTTACTCTTATTGTTAGCTTTCTCTTTATATTTAAGATTTCATGAAATATCTGTTAGTCCTTTGTCTATTTTTCTTACTCTACATTGAAAAATAGCTAATAGCATTGTATATTAGCAATTGGTAACTCTAAATTTTTCTAAAAAAGAATTATTTAATTCCACTTGTTTTTATTATTATTTTTTAATTTGGCCAAACAGAGACAGACAGAGAGAGAGAAAGGGAAAGTGAGAGAGCAAGTTGTCAGGTCTGGGACTCAAACCATGGTTGACCGTGTGGGAATCCAGTGCCTTTAACCACCACGCCACCTGCTGGTTCCAGTATCCGTAATTTTAAGATCAACCAATAAATGCTAATATGTTAGTTTCTATTCACCTATTGCAGAATACAGAGAGCTTTGCCTTGGTCATCACTCATGCTAATAATCTTCATTTCTTAGATATTTGTTCAATTTCTAACTTAAAACTATCCCTTTATATGCTTCCCCCTCCCTCAACCAGAAGCTTGGTGGACAGCCATTGTGAATGTAAAATAGGGATGAGGCAGGATGGGGACCAGGAAGGTGTAGTTAAGGAGGTAAATGTCTTAGGCTTTGAAGGCCATGTAATGGCTGTCACAATTATCCAATTCTGCCTTTTAGTGCCACAGCAGCCAGAGACAATATGTAAATAAGAGAGGTGGCTAGTTGGATCTGGCCTATGAGTTACAAACTGTCAACTCATGACTCTGAAGAAATGATTCACTGCTGGGAACCAGCAGTTAGCGTAATGGCTATGTCGCTGGACTCCCATGTAGTCGACCGCGGTTCGTGTCCCGGACCCGGTGGCTTAAAAAACTCACGCCGGGCGCGTGTGCGTGCGTGCCCAAGATCCCGAGAGGAGAATGGAGGAGAAGGGATTGCGGCGTGGCCATCCCCCCTGGGGGGTGATTTCTCGCTTTCTGTCTCTATGTCTCTGTCTGGCGAGCGCACGCGCCCTACCGTGAAAATCTCTCCAAAAAAAAAAAAAAAAAAAGAAATGATTCACTGCTGACCATCTGTGACTGCTTTAGGTTATTTTGACTTGCCATATGACTTTTAGAAAATACATTACATTGTAGATTGGCAAATTCTAGACGTGGTTTCTACTACATACCTTCTCATACATATTTATGAATTTATTCATGTATAAAAACGTATGGTTTCAGGACTAGCCAGTAGCATGCTGGTGAAGGCAGCTGGATACCACAGTGGGTCAAGTCCGGGACCCAGTGACTTGTGTGTGACTAAAATCCTCAGAGGAAAATGAAAAAAACGATTGTTACATGGCCATAGCCCTGTGAAAACTGAAAAAAAATGGAGAATCTATGCTTTTAAAATGTATCCTTTCCACAATAAATACGGAAAAAATAGTTCCGGGGTTCACTTTGAAACAGAGGGAATAACTAAAAAGTCTTCTTCACTATTCATGTAAGAAATGAGAATATTTTTGACTAAAATCCTCAGAGGAAAATGAAAAAAACGATTGTTACATGGCCATAGCCCTGTGAAAACTGAAAAAAAATGGAGAATCTATGCTTTTAAAATGTATCCTTTCCACAATAAATACGGAAAAAATAGTTCCGGGGTTCACTTTGAAACAGAGGGAATAACTAAAAAGTCTTCTTCACTATTCATGTAAGAAATGAGAATATTTTGAAAAAAAAAAAAAAAAAAAACAAATCATCCCAATCTGACTTCTTTTTTATTCTAAACTAAAACATTTTCTTAAAATAGTTATTAAAGCAATTGTATTTCTGAGCCCCAAATAAGGTCAATTTAATTATTTTACTTATTTTGTGAAATAAGATTAAACTTCAGTTATGCTATTTTTTTCTTTTTAGACATTAGGTTTTTTTCTTTCTAGAAACTAGGTGCTTTTTAAAGAGAAAAATACATTTGTCCTTAGAAGTTAAGGTTTAACATAAGAAATACAGAAACTTCTAGAGGACATGGCATGCTGCCTAAAACTTAATTACTTGAGAGGTGAAGGAAAATCGCACTCTTGCCTACAGTAGTTTGAAAAACACAATATATATTACAAAGATGACTACCAAGAGCACATCTTGTCACAGTATAGTTCTAATGTCCTAATTACAAAACTCAAAAAAACTTAACATGAATCTTCTTGTTAATTGCTAAGTGCTCATTACCCAGTATAAATCAAAGCAAGGGTGAATATTCTCCACATAATAAACACCATATTTGATCATGTATATTCTATGCTTATTTATTTCTTCTTCCTTAATTGATTTTGAAAAGACAGTTTTCCTTATATAGTTCCCTCCACATATTTTTTCTGCATCAAAAAGTAGCCAGAGATGATACAAAATAATTTAGAAAAGAAAATTTTGTTTATATCAAACCTATAATTACCATTGGTTATAAATTAGGTTGTTAACAAACAAAAACCACTGGACAGGTGTGCCAAGGCAGATATTCTAACGATTTTTACATGTATTATCTTATGCAATCTTCTTCTTCTGGAGAAATAAGAGAGGTTAAACAATTCACCCAGGATCAAGTAGCCAGAAAGAGGAAAAGTCAAGATTAGCTTAAAAAGTGCAATCTTTTGAGCATTTAACTTCCCAGAAAGTCAAGAGAACATTCCATCCTGACTAATGAGCTAATTCTCTGACCCAGTCATTCCCTCCACCCTGTTCAGATTCAGGACTGTAAAACCACTGACAGCTGTGTATCATCCTGTCTCCTGATGTGTAAACTTGGTCTAGAATGAGATGACTCTTTAAGTCTTAAAAGGGAAGTTCAAAAACAATGGGAATTCAGCAGATGGTGTAATGGTTACATCGCTGGACTCCCACATAGTCAACTGCTGTTCAAGTTCCAGACCCAATGGCTTAAAACTCATGCGAGGCATGTGAGCGTGTGTGACCAAAATCTCAAGAGGAGAACAGAAGGGATTTGGGCATGGCCATACCCCCTGATGGGGTGATTTCTCACTTTTTTGTCTGTCTCTGTCTCTCCAATGAGTGCAAGTGCCCTATAGCAAAAATCTCTCTTAAAAAAATTAAAATAAGAAAAAGCAGTAGAAATTCAAAGTATAAATATTATCCTTACATACTTTATGATATCCATTTAAAGACTTCTTAAATTCTTTTTTGGAAGCATACAAGTGTCTCATAGTCAAAAACATTGAAATATAGTCCTTCTTTATTTGATCTAGGCTTTTTCCAACAGAGACTTTGTTTTCTTTCTTATATCTTTAGTGCCTCAAACAGTGGCTTTCTTGTGAAACACACTCAGTGAGTCCTAATTATGAATAAACTTTTGAAAAAACAATTTAATACATACTTATCAGTCTTTATCACCAGTGATTTTTCATGGTGTAGTTCCATCTTTTCATTTATTTTTATTTCTTTTTTCCTGTGGTTAAATGTGTTTTCAAAAGAGATAGCATCAGACTGTTTATGCAGGAAGAATTAGGCATAGCAATTTAGTAAGGGTAAAAGTAGGTATTGGAAAGGAGGTTTTTAGACTTAAAACCATAGTTGCACAGCAAGAATAGCTTTCCTTATGTTTTGTTTTCATTTGGGGTGGTTTGGGGAACTGATTGCAGATTATTGGAGTGGGTAAGGTAAAATTTGCCTTCCCTTAATGTGACCAGTTGCCTTATAGGCAAAAAGGACAAAAAAAAATATTTCCTCCTGACTAAATTACTTGTAAGATTAAAAGCAAACAAACAACAACAACAAAAAGAAACTTGAGGTTAAAACTCACCAGAATGTGGGAACCAGTTCATAGCATAATAGCTATGTCACTGGACTCCCACGTAGTCGACCGCAGTTCACGTCCCGGACATGGTGACTTAAAACTCACGCCGGGTGCATGTGCGTGCGTGCCCAATATCCCAAGAGGAGAATGGAGGAGAAGGGATTACAGTGTGACCATCCCCCCTGGGGGGTGATTTCTTGCTTTCTGTCTCTATGTCTCTCTCTGTCTGTCTGGCAAGTGCATGCGCCCTATAGCGAAAACCTCTCAAAAAAAAAAAACAAAAAAAAAAAAACCTCACCAGAATGCAATATACAGTGTGGTAAATTGTTTTGCTTTATTCTATTTAGAAAAATCACATCTATTTTGTATAATTGTTATTTCTATTTCTTTTGTTCTAGGCTCCCCTTTAGGGAAATATATTGTAAAATACTGAGTGTTTTCTTTTTCCGTATCTGTGACCATCTCTCTCATTGTTTTAATCTAAGTAGCTTTTTCCTCAGAATTACAGTAATTTATTTGTAACAAGTTTGACATGTATCAGCCATCTCACTTTAAATTTTATCCTGATGAGGTCTATTCCCTCAGGCAACACTCTAATACTCTCTCTCTTTTTTTTTAATGCTATGTCTTCTTGTATGAAGTAATGATTGACATCACTGTAACTGATGATTTTTTTTTTGAGAGTTTTTTGCTATAAGTTGCATGTGCTCTCCAGAAAGACAGAGAGAGACAGAGAGACAGAAAGCAAGAAATCCCCCAGGGAGGATGACCACACCGCAATCCCTTCTTCTCCATTTTCCTCTCGGGATCTTGGGCATGCACGCACACGCGCCCAGCATGAATTTAAGCCATGAGGTCCAGGACTGAAACCGCAGTCGACTACATGGGAGTCCAGTGACATAGCCATTATGCCAGTTGCTGGTCACAGTAACTGATGATTTTTAGAAGAATGCTTTTTCTCTGGGCCTTCACATACTGCTTTCTTTCTCTTAATTGAAGTAAGTTAAAACTAATCCCCCCTTTTTAAATCTTTTATGTTCTCAACAGTGTATTTAAATTATCTTTAGTCCTGATATCAGCCTACACTTACATAATCCCCTTTTCTGATCTTTAGAAAGATTAACATGTTCAAATCCTGGTACAATTTCCTATTTCTGGAAGACTATCCTCTGTTATATGTGAGCAGCCTCTCCCTCCTACCCTACCAGTTCGTTTTCTAATATGATAATTTCCATAATGTTCTGTTTTCAGAGTTCCACTTATATTCATACATATCAATTATAATTGGAGCTGTTGTGAAATGTACTTCATCATTACTAGTCTCTTTCTACCATCTGACTTGTATTTTTCGGATTAAAATCTTGGTATACATTTGGCAATAAGGTAAAAAAATAGAAATCAGCATTCATTCTACTTCACAGAGCAGAACTCAGAAGTTATTGAGAAGGCATCCTAACTTACCCTCCTAGTACAGTGTCTTAGAAGTTTACATCTATTTGTCACTCACATCAAATGCTTTAGGTTTTTGTTTTGTTTTCCCACTGAAAGATATGGCACATGTGAAAATGTTCAAAACCATGAAAGAATTGGTCCTAGGGCTATTCAGAGATTAAGGATGAAAAGAATTTGGAATAGAAAGGATTGACTGGGAGAAGGCAGACAGAGCTCTACTGCAGAGGTTATTAAAGGGAAATTTATAATTTGTATTTTGGGATATTATTCTCATAACAATATAGAAAGTAGTACTAGAGTTGTTTATTTGGGGATGTGAAGGAGGATGAACTACCGAACTAAAAGACAAGACATACATGTTGAAAGCTTGACAATTTCAGATGGTACAATCTTCTGAAAACCTGTGGACATGGGCAAATGGATAAGGAGGAGGAGTTAAAGGAAATCTCTGATGTCTGTCTTGTCAATCACCAAGAGAAGACATTCATAGGAAAATGCAGCCTCGTGACAGATTGACTGAGGAGTACATCGATTTGTACTAGTATTTGGACATGGACATATTCAGTTATTTTGTCCCTGGAATATGTCAAGTAAAGATAGGTAGTTACAAGCCCAAAAGAGAAATGGAAAGTGAAGTAGATTGTAGCCCTAAGGTTGTAGCTAAAATAATGAACATAATTCTCAGAGAGAATTTGTAAAGTGATAGAGAAGCAGGCCAAGGGAAAAAACCCCAAGGAAAAAGTAGATCTTAGCCTATTTATTTATGACTTCATTACTCTTCATATTCTCTTAGGCCTACTTAGCCTTGAGAGTCAGCATTCAGGAGCAGATTGGTTAGATTAGGACAGTCATTCCAGGGAAACAACTTCAATTCCGGCACTCCCAGCCCAACACATCAGGCCTTGAGCTGCCATTCAAGTATGCTAGTTGAAAACGAGAGAGGAAGGAAGGAATCTTTTCCTTGAAACTAGAGATTTAGGCTTGGGATATTGGCTATACAAGATTGAAAATAGAATTATAGTAAATAAATAATTAACTTAAAAAGCAAGGTAGATTAACTCAAAAGGAAAGGTATACATTTTTATTACATTCATCATTTGTGGTTAATCCAGAGGTATAGAAAAAAAGGAAGAAAACAGCTGCTGATTTTTGAAGTATGATGGAAGACCCAAAAAGTAGCATATTAGAAATGCTGGCAGAACTACTCAAAATATCCCCAGTGGCTCATGATAGGTAGGAGAGTTAAATCAGAGCAGGCTGACTGGGAGAAAGGTGTTGTCCAGTACTTCACATTTCGATGTGGGTAGAAATTAGGTGTCATGATTAGAAAGAAATTAAAATTAAGGCAGTCATATTAAAATCAAAGAGAACAAATACTCAAAACTCAGCATTTCATAATGATTGTACTGTATTTTTCTATTGGATTGTCAGTAAAGTCATGACACATTTTTGCATAGAAAAACAGAAAAATATGGCATGGCTTTCCTGACAACCTAATATTATCTGTGCTCTTGAAGTTATTTGCATCTGTGATTTTTGGATGGTGAAAATACCAACTCCCAACTTCCAACTCCACATGCAGTAACATCACATTCTAAAAACTGGTAAATATTACAGTTCAGGGCTTGATTTGTTATTTTGTTAATTGTCTAGATAAACTATTGCCTACTTGATATCTGTTTTTGTATATAAAGTTTTATTGAAATACATCCAGTACTCAGTCGTATTGCTTTATCAATGGCAAAGTTGAGTAAATGCAACCAAGAAATGAACCTATAAAAAAATAGTTTGCTAACTTCTAGTCTAGACCTTGGAAAAGATGCAGAAAATGTTAATAATGCAGCTTAAGCTTAGAAGTGTGTGTCTGTAGGCATTTCATTGTGAATAGCACAAATTGAAAATTGAGAAATACTCCAGTGTTTGAAACAATTATCTGGTTCAATAAAGTCTCCCATGTCATTGAATGAGTATGATCTAACATATGCCTTGTTTCACTTACCTGTTATTCTAATTAAAACACTAACCAATATTTATACTGGAACTACATTAATTTGCAATCATTTGTTGGTTATGGATACAAGAGTTCAGCAAAAATCAGCGAAGTATTCTATGTAAATTAATTTCCTTGACAGAATTTACAATAAAGAGTATAAACTGTGTACTGCACATTATTTATATCAGTAGTATGTTAAAATGTATGTATGTGTGTTGTCAAATATTTACTTGCACATCACTATGTAATATGAAGATATTAAAGATGCTGGAAGTTAATCTATAACTGAATAGGGTTCCTAGAGGGCACCATGATTTTATTGCTGTTGAAGGGCATCCATACAAAGAAGCTTGATAAGAATTATTGAACAATATGGAGATAAAAATACAGAGCACATATGATAAAAAAAATCCAAAAAACAAAACAGAACTTTGATTTCAGGAGGTGGATTATGATCACTGAATTGGGAGGTAAAAACAGCTTTGACTATTTCTGACCTTCCAAAGGCAATTCTGCCATAGGGCGGGCGCCACCACGCCCCCCAAAGGCAATTCTGGAAGGACATTTTGGTGTCAGAAGATGATGATATTCCTAGGGTATTGAGTCCATGTCTGAGCACAGATAACCTGTGCTCAGTATTCCAAACTGAATTCTGATGAATGACTGAAACAACTTCTACATTGACAGGGAGTGGGATAGCTGAAGAGAACACCTATGCTTGTCAGAAGCAAGGGAGCCAAGGGAAGCCTCTGAGCTTAGTACACATAGAAAACA
This sequence comes from Tupaia belangeri chinensis, assembly GCF_000334495.1. Taxonomy (NCBI): domain Eukaryota; kingdom Metazoa; phylum Chordata; class Mammalia; order Scandentia; family Tupaiidae; genus Tupaia; species Tupaia belangeri. The sequence continues at coordinate 204,061 of NW_006159708.1, read as the reverse complement.
TTCCAGTCCATTACTCAGCATTGGGTAGGAATCCTAGGTTCTATTATCATCTCTCCCAGCCTATTTGATGTGGTTCCAAATTCTCTGTATTTCAAGTTTTTATCGACAAAGAATTGCTGCCACTCTACTTCTTCTGTCTCCTAAGGCAATCATATGTCTAAATGAGAAAAGATAGCTAGGACCCTATAAGACACTTGGATGAAAGGCAGGAGGTTAGTTGAAAGTACTTCAGCACCTTTGTCTGGAAGTAAAATACGGGAAGCTTTTTAACTAAAACTTAACTTCCTGTAGTTAACAGTGGGGAGTTAGTATACCACTTGTTGTACCAATATTTAGATTTAAGGGAATAAAAATGTAGCTGATACACATTAAACTTTCTTTGTATACCAGAAAGTAATGCAATTTTTTTTTAATTTCTGAAATTGAGAACTGTGTAATAGATTATTTGAAATTATTAAATAAAGACCAGGGAAACAGCAACACATGAAATCATGGGATATATTATACATCATTGACCTTTACAACATGGTGATGACCTTATTGACCCCGGCACTCTGAGTGCAATTATTTAGATTTTTCTGTGAACTTTAAATTGTGAGCTTATACAAAAGGATATAATGTTCTAATCACAAAACGTATATATGACATCCCCAAGTCTACCACTCACTCCACAAGTATCCCAACTGCCATTTGTTATTTTGAACAACTGTTAGAGAAAGCATCTTAATTACATTGTCAATGATCTTGATAAGATTGAAGATCTTTCTCAAAGTGGTGGGGGAGGGACTAGCAAAAATGCAGAGAGAATACTGATAGATACTTACTACAATGTAAATTCAGATGATAACCACAGAAATATCTTGAAGAGCTTTAAGAAATAATCAAGACACTAAATACAAAAGTATCAACCTCATAGACAACTGTCTGAATGCTGAGAAAGGATAATATGCTATAGGAGTACTAGTACAAATTTGAGATATTTATCCGTCTCATAATGTTAGAGCCTTACCAACCTCACATAGCTGCATTGCTAGGAAACCATTATTTTTTTAAGATTTATTTTGTTTACTCATTCATTTAATTTGACCAGAGACACAGACATATACTCACACGCACACACACGTGCGCATGCACACACACACACACACACACACACGGGCTTGAGGGGGCAGTGAGAAAGCAAGCCTCCAGATCCAGGTCTCAATCCATGGTTGGCCATGTGGAGTGTCCAGTGCCTTATGCTACCTGTTCGCCCTGAAAGCATTTTTTAAATTAATCAAGTTTGGAGACCAGCAGATGGCATAATGGTTACATTGCTGAACTCCCATACAATCGACCGTGGTTCAAGTCCTGGACCTGGCAGCTTAAAACTCATGCTGGGCACTAGTGTATACGTGCCCAAGATCTCAAGAGGAGAACAGAGGAGAAGGAATGTCAGTGTAGCCATCTCGTCCCCCCTCCAGGGGTGAATCCTTGCTTTCTGTCTCTCTGGTGAGCACATGAAACCTATAGCAAAAATCTCTCTTAGAAAAAAAAAAAGATAAATTAACTGAGGTTCCAGGTTACCAGGTGGAAATTGTTCTCCCATGAACCAAAGTATTCCTTGTTAAACTTCAGATTCATCTGTCAGTGTGCAGGTGTGTGTATTATAAAAGGATTAAACAAGATGATAAAAACATTGACCTGTGAGACAAAGCCCTGACATTATTGTATGAAACTGTCTCTCTAGAGGACAGACTTAATAACATTTGTTTTCTCTGTGACAAAGATCAGATGCTTTGATTAGTCTGGCAACATCAGAATAAATCATCGTACTAAAAAGATGTGTTAGTTAAAGGAAAGCATGATTTCCAGTGTTTGAAAGACAGCATATATGGAAATAAGAAAATATCATTTTGTTTTTATCCTTTTTGCCCTACAAATTTTAAACAAAGTCAAGATGTCAGCAGTCATTAATTTAAAAAAAAAAAAAAAAAGGCATCGTAACATGCATCTTCTATTTACCTGAAGGCCAGATTTCCACAGAGAAAAACGGGGGGCAGAAATAAGTATACAGAGCTCTATCTGTCTACTATGGTAGGTTCTATCTGTCTATCTAGCTCTATCTGTCTACATGGTCAGACAACTTTTGTGCCCAAGTCAGCTGAAGCAGCTCTCTTCTCTCCAAGTTCAAATCAGCAGAAAAAAAAAAAAAAATCAAACAAAGAAGTTGAAATTCAGCCAAATTAAAATCATGTAAGGAAAGTTACACCTGTGCACATTATAGCTTGGAACAAAGCCCTTCTTTTTCACTCAGTATCCCTACACTCCAGCCCATCTTCTCAGAGCTTTACCTATTCCCTTTCAATATAAAACAAATTATTACAAATAGTCGCAGAAAATGTTCACGAAAAGCAGTCGGTCTTTCAAGAAGCCTCCAAAGTCTTTGCCATTGTGACACCTTTGCAGAGCAAGTGGGGACAGAGTGGATCTTTCTGGTCTCAAGCCACAGTGGATTAACTCACCTGGCACAAAGCCTTGGCATTCCTTCAACAGCCTGTCATTGTTAACAAGACCCAGGCTGCACCTCACAGAGAGAGTCTCTCTCACTATGGGTCCACTGTGCAAGTGTCATATTCAACTGCCAGTCTACACAACTCTTTAGCACAGCCATTTGCCAGTCCTCAATAGAACAGGAGGGATGAATTTGAAGATGAAGTGCTTCAGTGGGATTTCTTCCTCAATTACCAATGGCATCATTTCCTTAAAGGCCTTTACTGAGAGAAAGTCCACATGGGCGATGTCCATGCACCAGTGTCTAAACTGTGTTTCTTAACCTGCAGATACAAGTTTTTATTTTGGAAAGGTTTTTAAAAAGCATGTGAAAGGACCAGCAGATGGTTAATGGTTACTTCACTGGACTCCCACATGGTTGACTGTGGTTCAAGTCCTGGACCTGGCACCTTGAAACTCATGCCAGGCACATGTGCGTGTGTGCCCAAGATCCCTAGAGGAAACAGAGGAGGAGGGACTACAGCGATTTCTCGTTTTCTGTCTTTCTGGTGAGCATACATATCCTATAGCAAAAATCTCTCTTAAAAAATGTATATAAAGTACATGCAGACCCCTGGTTTCCTAGAGTAACTTGCCTGTGAAAAACTCAGTGTAAGAAAATAATATTATATGTTGGTGTCAATTTGACCAGAAAACTTCAGAATACCTCTCTTCTGAGTGGAGAAACTGAGATGCTACTAGCCAGCTATACATATTCTTAAATGTCTGAGAACATTGCTCTATAGGACTTCGGTAGCCAGTATAGATTTTTATTTTATTTCAAAATACATATTCCCAATAGGATGGCATTGAGCCCACTGAGCATGTGGGCTGAATACTCAGAAGAGTGAACATATGGCACTCCATTAGACTCTCATTTTAAAAAGGCAACATTAGAATTATCTTCTTAGCAGGGATAACTTAAGTTGCTGCATAAGAAATGGAGAGTGGCTAGCTCCCACATTTCCCTCCAGAGCAACAGCTAGATCTCCCATGTGGCAGAAATAAGCAACCGATGGTCTGTCACCTACACAGCAATAGCTTTTCCTGGGAAATGAGGCTGGCACAGCTGTCGGGAAGGGGGCAGTAACTGCATCATGCTGACGTAATGGGGGAAACCAGGATGCTAATTTGAGAGCCATGCTTTTACCTGGTAAAATAAGGACATTTTCATGGGAAGAGTGTTCTGATCCCTAAAGGAGATCTGGTTTGAGCTTAAGGTAAAGTGAAGAAGACTCAGGAGCACCTCAGGAATTAAGGTACACTTTTCTAACCTGTCTTCTGTGTTATCCCACCGGCCACCCTTGCCCACTTACAGAATACTGACTCTTCATCCTCACAAGGAAGGAGTCCCAAGACCAAGTATTGCACTTTTACCTATGAGTCACCTTCCATTAAGAATCCTCTCATCTCAGTTAAGTTAGGTTCAAGGCATCCTTAATAACACAGACAACTAGAACACTTAGTGTAGTGGTGGTCCTAGCACCAATAAGTAAATATCAATGAGTTCTGTGATGTCATGGCTAATTTTATGTATCACCTCAATCTATGGCACCCACCTGTTGAGCCACTTGCTATTTAGCTGTTGCTGTGAAGGTAGTTGTGGATGTGATTAACATTTATAATGATTTAACTTTAAGTAAAATAAACACCCTCCTTCACAACGTAGGTGGGCCTCTTTTAGTCAGTTGAAGGCCTTAAAAGCAAATGCCGAGGTTTCCCAAAGCAACAATTCTACCTGAAGTATATAATACAAAAACCCTGCCTGAGTGCTAAGCCTGCTGATCCACCTGCAGGTTTCGGATTCACAACTTAAATATTAACTCTTAGTGAAGCCCTACAAATTTCACACTTTCTAGCTCCCACAATCATGTCAGCCAATTCCTTAAAATATCTATGATTGATAGCTAGCTAGCTAGATATTTAGACAGATATACCATTGGTTCTACTTGGAGAACCTACTTAATAGAACACAATTATAGCATCCTGTTTTGTTACATAGACCTGTCATAGTAAGAATGACTTTTTTATAAAAATTATCAAGTGCATGAATTAGTATTTGTATTTGACAAAGGTTTTTCTTTTCCCACTGAAATTAAAATAGTCCTTCCTTTTATAAATAAGAAATGAGATTCAGAGAATCTAAGTAATTTTCTCAAAGATACTCAATTTAGAAGCAGAATCTAGGTTTTTCTAAATCTTGTGTCCCTTAAAATATTACACCTTCCTTAAACCAAAACAGCTATATTCTCATGGAACCAACTTTCTAGCTAAAAAGGCAATAGAAATATGAAGCTTATACTGATGTGATCAAGAGAAAATAATTGGTGATTATAAACCATTTTAATATGCAGTACAATATGGACAGAATCAATATGAAAAGCGGATCATTCCATCTCATTGCAATCCAAATTTATTCCAGGCATCTGTACTGTACTAAGACAATATGTTTTCTTTAGATTATAACAGTTTTAGACTTAAAATCATAGAACAGAAATGCAAACATTCTTTTTGATTCTGTCCAATTGTAATTAAATTAGATTCACAAGCTTCAGACTGTCACCTAGAAGTTAATATTCTGAAATTATTGACATCCTGCAGACTAAAATACTAATTATGAATATTATCAATATCTATTTTCAAGAAAAAGCTTACAATGTGTAGGTTATGTTTGTCAACTTAAATGCCAATAGTACTACTCTGGAATAGGGCTTTCTACTTTTACCCTTTCTCTCTTTTTTCTTTTTTTTAAATTTTATTTTATACATTTAATCACTGTTTATCATTCCAGCATACCAAATGAATTTTCCCTTCATGAATACACTGCATATCAGTCCAGTCAAAGACTTTTATCATAAACATTATAATCAACAGATTTCTTTCCATTTTGGGTCCCTTAAATGTTTTGCTTCTTTTTTCTTCCCCTTCATTGTCTTTCTCACGCTTCCTCTTTTCCCACCTTCCTCCCTCACTGTCTCCAGTATCATCATTGCTCTCCACACTTTTATGCCTACTAGAATTTTATACCTACTAGAATCTGACCTTAGAGGTTGAGGACAAGATTCTGAGAAGGAGCTGCCACTTGTTGACTGTGTGACTCTGGAGATAGCTATTTAATTTCCTTAGACGTCTGTCCTCTATAAAATTGGGATACAAATAGTCCCTATCTCAAGGGACTGTTATGGAAATTAAATGAAATAATTTCTTTAAATTATTGAACTCAATGATTGATAGGAAACAGTCGACAAATATTAGGTTACTATTACAAGAATAGAAGATGTTTATTTAGCACATTATGAGGATCAGACAAAGATGTAAACAGTTTAAACATATGTATTAATTCAATCTTCACAGAAAGTTTCTGAGGTTGATAAATTTGCTCTCATTTCACTGATGACAAGACAAGAATGCACAGAGACTCATAGGTCCTCAAGGTTAACCAGATGGTAGGTAGCAAGCGGAGTGTGAAGTCCATCACTCTGACACCAGAGTCTACTCTCTTTTCACTTTAAGATGTCAATAAATATTTAACTTGTTCTCTTTATTTCTAAACACCCAGTACACAACTATGACCCTTGTGAAAACCCCAATTTATCTTTTCTAACAACTTACGTTATTTCAACTTCAGGCTGGGCAAACTACTTCCATAAAGCAAACCACAGTGTCTATCATGGCAATTGTTTCCGAAGATAATACACAAAAGTGTATTTATAGAGACAGATTACAAGAAAGCATGTGGATGGCAGAAAATCCAGGACAGAGTTACTGAATCTGGAGGCAAGAAACTAGACTTTCTCCAGAGAAAGTCCTTGATACTGCCACAACCCCAGCTCTGCTTCCTGCAGTGGACAACAAAGGCAAATAACTTAACCACACAAGGGTCGAATTGTCCTGGAGAGCTGAGTTGATTCTAATTAGATTTTCTTCTTTATTTAGAAGCCATGGAAATAAGGGCTACTGGTTTTGGTCAAGGGTAAGACTATGTTTTTGTGTAGTTTTGTTTTTAATGGATGAACCCAGGGGATACAAAGCCTAATGAAATAAGTCAGGCTACAGAAGAAAAATACTGTAAGACCTTGCTTAACAAATATCAAGTACCCTCATGCATTAGCAGAAACTAAATGACTTAATAAAACAGAAGTTGAAAGTGTAATGGTAGATACTAGAAGCTGGATAGAGGAGGCAATGGGGAGAAATTGGCTAAAAGACACGAGTACATTTAAACAAGTGGAACAGCTTACAGAACAGTGACAATTTTATGTCCCCCCAAAAAATCAATAAAGAAAATTTTGCATGTGCACAACATCATTAATGATAAATGTTGGAGACAGTGAATATGTTTGTCTTGACTTAAGTATTACACACTATATATATATGCTTTGAAAAGCTATACCGTACCCCAAGAAGATGTACAAATGAGTATATCAAAATTAGAAATTACTATATTACTTTTATAAAGAAGAAATAGGGGAGAGATATTTGAGGGAATAATTAGTCTCAGATTCTTCACACTTTGAACCAAGCAGAGCTTTTTTCTCACTTGAAAGAGTGGGTTTGTTCTCAACTATGACTTATGTGAAGTGAAACATTTGTTTTTTCTTATCAGAAAACTGAATATAATAATAGATCATTTGTTTTATGAGATAATTTGAAAGATAAAGAATATTTTCAGACTCGTAAATGTTCTATAAATGTGAGGGGGTATAATCAGAGTGGTATACTCATTAGAATGTAACATTAAACTGATATTAAAGAGTTTCTAGATCAAGATACTCTAAAACCATCTGCCACCCATATTCTATAGCTGAAATACTAAGGTGCTGAGAGATTAAGAAACAAATTAATTAGTTATAGAGCTGGCACTGTAATGCAAAATTATATAAAAGCCCATGATTTCCATTCAAGTATTTAAGAAGAATATTTGAGATTAGTAGGCAACCTAATATTAAACTGATTTAAATCCTCTTTAATAAAAATAAAAAGTTGGGTACCCATCCTTAATGTAACCATCATTTTATACTGAGGTGATCCTTTTTTTAGAGAGATTTTTGCTATAGAGCATATATGCTCACTGGAGAGACAGAGAGAGACAGAGCGACAGAAATCAAGAAATCACCCCCAGGGGTATGGTCACACTGAGATTCCTTTTCCTCCATTCTCCTCTCAGGATTTTGGGCACATATATACATGCTGCTGGCATGAGTTTTAAGCCTCTGGGTCTGGAACTAAAACTGCAGTCAACTACATGGAAATCCAGAGACATAATCATTATGTTATCCACTGGTCCCTAGGAGATGCTTTTAATTAATAATAATAAAAAAAGTATCATAGATAAGAGACAGGAATCCTTAATGGAACCACAGATGAATTTGGGCAAACAGCAATGCACGACCATGATACCCATATTAGGCACCCACTTGCTGAGACCCTTCAACACAGTGGAAGAGTAGAGACTTATCAAACTGTATACCGCAACAATGAAGATTCACAAATTCAGGAAGCACATGCACGTGCTGCAGTGTCCTTGAACACCAATGACAGAAATCGGTTGACAAAGAAATAAAGATGGGTGAACATGACTCAAGTTGAAGCTAACATATACATGTCCATCACCTGGGGAAAAAGAATGCCAATAGAAAGAATATGTTTAAACCTTCATAAAGTACATCACTAGTAATTTTATTCTCCATCTCAGGAAATGATTAGAGATCACTGCTTGAGCTAAGATACTTCAACAAGTGGCACTAGATGATAAAGAAATTACAGCATCATGTTGCTCATACATCATAGCAATAGATTAAAAAAAATTCTATCTAAGCAGTTAAAACTTAGTGCCAGAATAAGTATGTGACATTTGGCAATGTAAAGCACAAAGGGGTATATATTTTCCACTGACAGTGTTCCAGAGAGCATCAGAAAAGCTACTCCAGTGAAGTTGAGATCAAAATATATTTTTTAATTACTCTAAAACTCTTTTCTGCAAACTTACATAAAAACATAAATGACAAGCAATGAGTAAGTTTAAGGGAATGAATGTAAAAATGCAAAACCTAACTGCACTTGCTTCTATCTTCTGCCTAATTATAACAGAGGTAGGAAGACAAGACATGAGCTGATTGCAAGTTTGTGAGTACCAAGAGGTGATGACTACAATTGTTACAGCCTTTCCCCATCTCCCTAATATGTATGTTTTTCCTTGTACCTTCCAAAGCTCAGAACATGAGCATGAAGTATGCAACTTTATACGACTTGCCACTTGTAACCTACTTGCAACTTCTTGGCCTTTCTACCAGTCCATAATCATCAATATTAATTCAGTGACTTTAGGTGCTCATTTCGGTATCAACTGTGTGGGAGAAAAAAATAATAATGAAGGACCCCTGCCTCAGGAAGTTTATACTTTCATGAAGGGATCATGACTCACATCATGCAACAACAAAGAATGATGCAAGATACAGTATAGTTAAAATGTGAAGGTGTGTCCTGAAGACTGTGGCGTGGGTGTTCTAGGGAGATGGAAACCAACAAAGACTGGAGAAATCAAAGAAGGGAACAAATAAATCAGAGACTGGGATCTACATGAAGGAAGAACAGAGGAATGAATAAGAGTAAAATAATTCATTTAAAAGACAACTGTTTTAAAGCAACAGTAGTAATAAGGTATTGGGTAATTATAACATTTGGATAAGAGAAATGAATGACAATTATTACAAGAGAGGAGAGGGAGAAACTAGGAAATTCCTAAGTTTCCTGCACTGTATGTAAAGTTGTATAGCATTATTTGAAAGTGGACATAGATTAGTTAAAATGTGCATTTTAAAATCTAGTATAACCACATTTTTTAAAAGTATAATTGATAAGAGAAAAAAATCTATAAAAATCTATAACATGCTCAATTAAGAGATCTGTGGCTCAAGCATACTGATCAAATGTTTAAAAAACTAAGAATAAAAATAAAGTAAAATAACTAATAATCTAAAAAATGAAAAGCTACTTGCTGATAAGGATGTGTATAGTAATGTCTTTGTCTTGACTGATATGCATGGTAATCGTGCTAGAAAAAGAAATGTAATGCACTGTAAAGATATATGTGATTAAATGCAATATAAAAAAATAAGAAAAATATAGGGACCATCAAGTGGCATGGTGGTTAAGGTGCTGGACACTCTCACATGACCGGCCATGGTTCAAGTCTCAAACCGAGTGGCATTCTCTCCCTCTCTCTCTCTCTCTCTCTCTCTGTGTGTGTGTGTGTGTGTGTGTGTGTGTGTGTGTTTGGTCAAATTGAAAATAAATTAATGAATAAATAAAATTAAAAAATAATTCTTTAAAAATAATAATAATGAAGAAAAAAAGAAATCTGTGGCTCAGAGTTGAGAATGAACTAGTTTCAGACAATGGACACCATTTGCCACCTGCACAACCTTGAGAAAGTTGCTTTGTCTTTTTGAAGACTGTTTCCATAAACTGTAAAATGGACATTTTACAGGTCTTATACATGAAGCTTGTTGTGGAAATCACAAAAAGCCTTTCCTGCATACTGACCTTGGCACAGCATCCTGTGATGTACAGTAAAGCCATCTTCTCTCTGTTAAACTCAGGCATTTTTTTCTATTGACTGAGTCTGTTCAAGACAAAGACTCGTGATTTTTAACCCACTTACTAATGTAAGAATTTCTAAACCCACCTGTAATCTACAAGTCTCACCTCCTAGATATTCTGCCTTTTTGGGCTTAGCCAACATAAAGACCCAAGATGCTGATTTACAATATGTTTGTGCCTCCTGCTCTCAGAACCAAATAAAGAAAAAGCTGCTGCATCTTAGCACCCTGAAATTCTTCTTCACGGATACCAGGGACTGTGTTCCCAGGTTAAGGGCACTCATCCTCATGGTGAGAATAAGCCATTTTCATTATTTCTAAAAAAAAATAAAATAATAAATAAAATGTTCAATCAAAACCAGAAAAGATAGAAAAAGATAAGAAAAAGATAGGATAAGTACAGAAAAGAAAAATGTTGATCAGGAGACCTCTTTGCTGTGGAGGTTTTTTGTTCAATATAATTCCACTTGTCTATTTTTCTTTTTATTACCTGTGCTTTTGAGGTCACGTCCAAAAACTAATTGCCCAGACCACTTGTAGAATAACTATGAATGCTTTTTTTTTTCCCTCTTGACTACTTGTTCTCTCTATGACCTCCAGTACTATATTGAATAGAAATAGTGAGTGGGCTTTTTTATCTTCTTACAGGTCTTAGAGAAAAAGTCTTCACTTCCCCACTGAGTATAATGTTAGTTGTGGTTTTGTCACATACACCCTTCACTCTTTTGAGGTACTCTGTTGCCTAAATAGTGGAGAGTTTTTATCATGAAATGCTGTTGAATATTGTAAAAAGCTTTTTCTCTGTCTGTTGAGATAATTGTTTTGTTGTTGTTGTGCTTTGTTCTAAAAATAAATGTATCACAATTATTGATTAAAAAAAAAAAAAGAGACACGTAGACTCTGTGTCCTTTCAGACATTCCTTCAGAGGAGTTGACAGAGCTTTGACAGTTTCTCAGCGAGACTTCTAAGTGCAGTATTTGATGGCTTCATTCAGGAGTACCACTTTTCACTCTGAACACTGTGATCATTTATTTAATTTTCTTAGCGAGAGAGGAGTCCTCCTTTTTTTCCCATGGGGTAAACCTTTAGCAATGTGTTGGGGAAAGAATAGAGGCAGGTTAGCTTCTTTCTGTAATATATACAAACATTTAGTTAAGCTCTGTTCCCATTTCATTTTTGTCATTTCCCCACTCCTGTCTCTCAATAGTGTTTCTGGTCCACAAATAAATTCCTGCACAGAGACCTAGATTTGGGGATTGGTTAAAATTAGATTTTATGAACAAATTACATTTTATTGTGATTGGCTCAAAGGATATTTACTTCACAAAAGATTCCAGAAGTGTTGAGTCTTCTCTGGTCTCCTCTAGTTCTCTCTCAGAGATGGTTGAGAGCTTTTTTTTCCAGGGTGAAGTGATACTAGCTTGTAGAAAACCTATTATACCTCAAACATGTCATCCAGAAACTCCAGCGGAATAAACATACATGATTGCAAAATATCTTTTTTTTTTTTCATTTTGTATTTCATTTTGTTTTATACATTCAATCACATTATTTGGCTTACAAAATAAATATTTCAACAGGTGAATATTTCTCCCTAGTACAGTTGATAAAACTATAAAATATCTTCAACAGATAATATCACATTTCTTTGTCCTATTAATGCTTTGCCTCCCTATTTTTCTTCTAAACGTCCTTCCTTAGACCCTCCTCTTTCACACACACTGTATCTGGTATTTACATCTATATACTATATTTCTATATCCTTTAGTCAATCAGTTTCAGTCACAGAGTGGGGACACTAGGTATATATTAAGTGGGGACATATAATGCCTCTCCTTCATAGCCTGGCTTGCTTCACTCAGCAGTAAATCTTCCATAGTTGCCCACTTCCTGTCAAAAGCCAAGGATTTTTTTTTTATGGCTGAATAGTATGCCATAGAGTATATGTGCCACAGTTTTTCTATCCATTCATCTGTTCGTGGGCATTTGGGTTGTTTCATGACTTAACAATTGTTAATAGTGCCACAATAAACATCGATGTTCAAGTACTTTTCCAATTAAGTATTCTTCTGTCCTTTGGGTAGATACCAAGGAGTAGGATTGCTGGATCATATGGTAGTTCTATTCGTAGATGGCTGGACCACAATGGCTGGACCAATTTACATTCCCATCAGCAGTGTAAGAGAATTCCCCTTTTCACCACACCCCCTCCAGCACTTATCGTTTTTTTTGTGTGTGTGTTTTTTAATCTTAGTCATTCTGACTGGGGTTAGGTGGTATCTCATTGTTGTTTTGATCTGCATTTCCCTTACAATGAGGAATGTTGGGCATTTTTTCATATGCCTTTTAACTATTCCTATGTCATCTTTAGAGAGTGTTTTTTTCCAACTCATTCTCCCATCTCTCAATAGAATTGATAGACTTTTTTTCAGAACAGCTGCTTGAGTTCCTTGTGAATTCTGGTTATCAGTCCCTTATCTGATGCATAGTTTACAAAAATATTTTCCCATTCTGCGGCTGTCAATTCACACTAATTACTTTGTCTTTTGCCATGCAGAAATTTATTAATCTGATGTAATCCCACTCATCTATTTAGGGGATTATGAACTGTGACTTATTTAAGAAGTCTTTGCCGCCTACTCCAATGTCTCCCAGAGTTTCCCCAGGGTTTTCCAGGAGCAGTATTATAGTTTTAAGTCTTAGATTTAGATCTTTGATCTACCTTGACTTGATTTTTGTCAGAGGTGAGAGGTAGGGGTTCAGATTCATCTTTCTGCAAGTGGAAATCCAGTTTTTCCAGCACCATTTGTTGAAGAGGTTTCCCTTTTCCCAGTGTGTTGACTGGTACCCTTTGTCAAAAATCAGTTGACTGAATGTTTGGGAATTTATTTCTGGAGACTCTATTCTGTTCCATTGGACCACGAGTCTGTTTCTGTGCCCGTACCATGCTGTTTTGATTACCGTAGCTTTGTAGAATTTTTGGGGACAAGGAATGAGATGCCACCCACCCCACTCTTCCTATGCAGAATTGCTTTGGTAATACGGGTTTTTTTATGATTCCAGACAAACCTTTTGATTGTCTTTCCTAGATCTGTGAAAAATGTGTCTGGTACTTTGATTGGCATTGCATTAAACATATAGGTTAGTTTTGGTAGAATTGCCATTTTGATTATATTAATTCTTCCAATACAGGAACATGGAAAATCCTTCCACTTTTTTGTGTCATTTTCAATTTCTTTTTTTATCTTCTCATAGTTTTCCTTATGGAGGTCTTTAACTTCTTTAATTAGATTTATCCCTAAGTATCTTATACTTTTTGTGGCTATGGTAAAAGGAATAACTTTTTTTAGTTCTATCTCAGTCTCTTTGTTGTTCATATATAGAAATGCTATAGATTTCTGGATGTTAATTTTGTATCCTACAACTTCACTGTATTCATGTATTACTTCCAGAAATTCTTTCATAGAAACCATTGGGTCTTCTATGTATACATTCATGCCATCTGCAAATAGAGTTTAACCTCTTCTTTTCCTATTTGAATGCCTTTTATTTTTTTCTCTTTTCCTATTGCGTTGATGAGGATTTCCAGTAGCATATTGAAAAGGAGTGGAGAAAGTGGGCATCCTTGTCTTGTACCCATTTTTAGTGGAAAAGCTTTTAGCTTTTCTCCATAGAGGATGATGTTTGCTATGAGTTTTTCATAGATAGCTTTTATTGTGTTGAGAAATGACCCTTCTATGCCCATTTTGCCTCATTGGACATGTTTTTCTCCTGCCCTCCATTTTAGTAAATTGTATTGAATCTCACCTATAGGGTCCTAAATCCTATTCTCTTCGTTATTCATTTTCTTTAAATAGTTTCTTGGAAGACAGCTGGACTATGGCTGTCTAAATTTATCAGAATTTAACTCCATGGGGGTAGGAATCTGGTCTGTTTTGTTGATTAGTCTAAACCCAGAATCCAAAACAGTGCTGGGCACATAAAGTACTATTTATATTGAAGAATGAGCACCTCCATTTTGAATCAACATTCACCATTTTACGACCCTCCCTTCCCTGGTCAAGCGAGATCCAATAGAATTCTATTGATTTTTCTGAGCAGTTAAATTCATTAAGATTCCATTGTGTTTGTATAAGGACTGGAAAGTCCCCAACCCTAGAAATGCCCCAGATAATGCTCTTTAATTTTGCTTCCTTACAAAAACTTTAGCAAGGTCACTCCTTACCCTCCTCACTTCCCCCTCCTCACTGCTCCCACATGTCAACCAAGTGTGTTTTTTTGCTTTTATAAGCTCCCTTCTCCCTAAACTCAGGGCTGCAGGTCTTTGAGAGACACGAGTCTTCCCACAGTTGCCAGCTAATGGAGACTCCTATAATTTAGCTATAACTGGCTGTCCTTATTTTTCATTGATTGGAATATAACAATATATGTATATAAAATAAATGACTCTCAGAGCATTCCAACAGGTCAACCAGAGCACTAATTTTTCCTTCCCCCATACACTCTGTGCTGGTAAATGTTTTACAACCACTATTTTATCCTCTCCTATTAATACATGCCCTACTCTTCATGTCTCCTTATACCTACATTCACGCCCAGCTCCTAGTAAGCAGGGAGATAGAGCTGCTACTTCAAATAGCAAAACTAGTATCCATTGCTACATTTACCCATAGCATCAATAACTGTGTCAGATGCTTTACATATATTTTATCTTTTCTTTACAGAAAACCTGAGAGGTCCTCACAGTTAACTTAGCCTTAAGGTTAAGGACACCAATAAAGAGAGGTAAAATGAAGCAATTGCTTCCCAGTGCTACTACTAGGAAGTGATACTGAATTCTAAACACACACATATAATTAACACATATATAAATATCTTATATATATACATACTTGCATTAATGTATATATTTCCATTTAAATACATTTTATAGGGAAAAAAAGAATTTGGGGAAGGAAGAGCAGGATTTCTAAAAGATTTACAACAAAGACAGGGTTTGGGTACAGGTGTTAATAACAGTAGCAGCTGCCAGGCTGTGAAGTAGAACTGCTTGGGTGTGAATTGATGCAAATCGCTGCAGCTGCAGTGACAGTGACTAAGTCAGGCTTGAAGTAACAAGGAAGAATGCAAATTAACGTGAGTGATTATTGATTCACAAGTACTAGCATGATGATAAAGAATAAAAGAAAAGTTGAAAAATCTGTCAAATAAGGAAATTCAGTATTTGGTTGAAAAGAGCGATCTATTTTCTCTTATCACAAAACAGCAAGCTGTTCACTCCAGGAATTCAGTTAATAATAATTTCCACCAGAATTGTAAACAAATGGAGCTTTGTTTAAAATATGTACACAAAAGCAAATCTCTAAGATGATTGATTATGTTTGCAAGAGAAAAGTGGCAAAGGGTCTCCAGCCTATGATATTTTTACCGTAGTTTTCCTACCTTATTACCTGTATAGTGCCAGTTTCTGGGGCTAGCCCTGAAGAGCTCACTCTATAAAACAGTACAGTACTTCATGTGGTGTATGCTAAAATGGAATTTTAATTGAGACCCATAATTCCCATTTGGCTTTAAAAGTGAGATCAAAATGAAGTAAGAGTTTTGTAAATTGCAAGCAGAGCCATACTGTTGCTATTTACAAAAATAATTTCTTTATTAATGAGAGAACAAATTGTCATTTCAGAATAAAAATGGTAGTTTCAAAATAGCTTAAGTTTTATCTTATCCTGAGACCAGCATGTGGCGTGGTGGTTAAGGCACTGGACACTCCCACATTGACGAACCCATGGTTAGAATCCCAGACCTAGTAGCTTTCTCTCTCTCTCTCATCAAATTAAAATAAATGAATAAATAAAATTAAATGTTTTTGAAAAGATTATTTTTCCTTACCCTGATCATTGGAGATATTAAGACATTCTCTATTTCACATATTTGATTGGGCTGAATATTTGGACAAAAAAATATTTTAAATAAATGCTCTCTGAGCCAGCAAATGGGATGTGGTTAGGGTGCTGGGCTCCTACATGACTTACCACAGTTCAAATCCTGAACTCAGTGGCTTGCTTTCTCATATTCTCACTTCCATCTCTCTCTCTCCTCTCTCTCTCTCTCTGGCAAGCAAGTATGCCCTAGAGCAAATTAAATAATAACAACAATAATAAAAAATAAAGTAATTCTTTAAAATATGCTCTCATAAATCAGATTCAAAAATCTTGTACTAATGACCAAGAGTTATTAAATGCATCTATGTAATTAACTCATTTGATCACCTTTAAATAACAGTTATTATTGGGACCAGCAGTTAGTGTAATGGCTATGTCATTGGAATCCCACGTAGCCGACCGTGGTTTGAATCCCAGACCCAGTGGCTTAAACTCACGCTGGGCGCGTGTACGTGCGTGCCCAAGATCCTGAGAGGAGAATGGAGGAGAAGGGATTGTGGCATGGCCATCCCCCCTGGGGAGTGATTTCTCTCTTTCTGTCTCTCTGTCTCTGTCTGTCTGTTGAGCACACACGCCCTATAGCAAAAACCGCTCCAAAAAAAAAAAAATATATATATATAATAACAGTTATTATCCCCCCAATTTTATTGAGAAAATGGAACTCCAGAAAGGTAAAATTTTTCAGAATGTGTCAAAATGTCTATGAAGTTCATGTTGAAAAATTCCAATGATTGGAATTTATTGGAAACATTCCCAATAATAAGTGGTAAAGTCAACAATAAAACCCAAGATGTAATCCTACTATGGTTTGTGTCCTACAAAATTTGTGTGTGTAGATTTGGAAACTTATTGCCTTCATGATGACAAAAGGTAGGGTTTTTGGACTGATTAAGAGATTATAGTGGGGCTTTATGATTGAATTATGGCAGGTTTGTGAGACAGAATGAGACCAGGAAACACACATGGAACACAGAACATTTCCTTGCCCTCTACCATGTTACAAGATAGCCACAAGCTCCCCACCAGAGGTGGTCCTATACTTCAGACATCCAAACTGTGAGCAGAATAAATCTCTCTTTTTATAAATCACTCAGTCTTAGGTATTTTGTTAGCAACACAAACAACAAAGATAGATCCTGAGTCATATACTCTTAATCATTTTTAATTTACCAAAGTGCATGTACATTTCACCAGAGGGAAACAGAGAAAGAGAGGCAGAAAGCACACCCCAATAGTGTGGTCATACCACAATTTCTTCTCTGTTTCTCCATCCTGTCTGGAATTTGCACAGACATGCCCACATATCTGGCATATTTTTCAAGCCATTGGATCCAGTTCAAATCACACAGTTGGCCATGTGAGATCTAGCCTCGTTAACCACCAGCCAGTGCACAGCCCACCAATCATATTTTTAAATTAGAAATGTATATAACTAGTACCCAGAAGAGTAAGTGGAAACATAAGTAAACTAGTATTCCAACCACTTTTTAAAAACTGTTTCCTAATCATACTTTGAAGGAAATGGTAAAATGAATCATTTAAAATTTTGCTTTTGGAGCCAGCATTTGGCATGGTAGTTAAGGCACTGGACCTCCTCATGGCTAACCATGGTTCATGTCCCAGACCCAGCTGCATTCATGATCACACTGCGGGTATGTATGTGAGTGTCCCAAATCCCAAGAGGAGTAAAGGATTGCAGTGTAGCCATTACCCCAAGGAATGATTTCTCACTCCCCGCCCCCCATCTCTCTCCCTCTCTCTGGTAAGCACACATATCCTATGGGGAAAAAATATCTTTTAAAAAAATTCTTTTTTGCTTTCTCTTTCTTCATTTTTATACAGAAAACCAAGCTATAAACATGAGTAAATGGATATTGTATAATTGACTCAGAATTAGATGGAATACTATTATAATGCAGTTTTTCAAATTTTCTCTCTACTAAGAGAATATCTGAACATATGATATCAAACTCAAGTCAGCTAAAGCAGAAGAGTTAAAAATGTGTTGAACTACATGTTTTTGAAAAATATATTCAAAAGAAAGCTTTAAAGAATTTTTTTCCTTTATGCAGCATGCACAGTCTCTCAGATGATTTTCACTGTAACAGATACCCAAAAATATTTTGAGGCTTCTTGAATCAAAGTACCTTTGTTAGTTTAGTTTTTCCACATGAACATAAGAAAACTCCAAATTTCCCTTGAAGGTCTCTCGTGTACTGTACAAAACTGGAAGAGTTCTAAAACTGCTGACTTCTATTCTCTTTGCCAATATTAATTTATTATCTTACAAAAGGCAATGAAACAAACCATGAAAACTCATCCAACTTTTGATTGAATTTTTAGGAGTGCTACATAATAAATGGAGTATAACTAGAGAGAGCCAGAGAAACTATTCTTTAGCCTCACTATAATACCATTTTTATCTTGTTTCACTGATTAGGTTGGGACAAAAAGTACTAAAGAAATACGTATCTTAATATTATAATATCATACAATGAGAGTTATTTCAGTGTAACTTCTATGAGTGAAATCAGATTCTAAAATATATTTTTTTCTAGGCAGTACCTCAGATACCTATTGTCACATCTGTTTCCCTTAGACAAGTGTTCATGTTTCTCCTTGCAGGTGAATATGGCTGAAGAGAACTGTGAGGGAGCTTAGGTTAGCAGAACCAGGGATTTCAAGTGAGGTACTGAATGGGACACTAACTGCCCACTGTGAAGGGTACTCCAGATACTTTTACTAGTGGATATTGTACTGGTTTTTACCTCAGAAAGGAGGCAAAGCCAATACAAATAGTTCTTCCTGTAGCAGAGTCCTCATCTCATTCTTCATTCACTGGTCATAAGACTTCATATTCTATTGCTCACTAAAAGAGCAATTAAACCAGATATTGGACTTTTTGAACACAAACTTTACAGGTACTTTGATAAATCCTCAGATTAAAAATCGGGCATTAATTTATTTAAACAAACCAGCATAAACTCTGACTAAGCAGACTGGTTTAGAATGGATGACTGCCCCAGTTCAGTCTCACTACAGTGGGTCCAGAATTCCTGCCTGATCATTATAGGAAAGGTAGTCCTATCATCATTTAGATTTTTTTTTTTTTTTTTTTTGGAGAGGCTTTTGCTATAGGGCATGTGTGCTCGTCAGAGAGACAGAAAGTGAGAAATCATCCCCCCGGGTGGGGGGCGGGGTGGCCATGCCGCAATCTCTTCTCTGCCATTTTCCTCTCGGGATCTTGGGCGGGCATGCATGCACACATGCCTGGCGTGAGTTTTAACCCACTGGGTCCGGGACTTGACCCCCGATCAACTACATGGGAGTCCAACGACATAGCCATTATGCTAACTGCTGGCCCCCACCATTTAGATTTGAACATAAGAGAATGTGGTATCTGTTGTAGACATCCCTGTAACTACACAAAATGGCCCCGTTCAGTAGCAAAGTCAGGGTGGAATGGTGGTACAGCAGTAACACAACTGGCCTGACATGGGAAGGTCCCAGTGTGAGGACACACACCTGTGATTTGGGCTGGCTGAGGAGGTGGATCCTAGAGCAAAGACCCTGTTGTAGGTGCTTGCACTCTCCACAGTGCCCCCTAACCCCATCTTTGTCTCTTTCTCATGAAAGAAAGCAAAACTTTAAAACAAATAACAAAGTCAATGCAAGAAGACAGCAGAGTTGAGCTAAGGGACTAATACAACCAGGTTCTGGTGACATGATTTCAGTTCTGTGCTTTAAGTTAGTAAAGTCTGTTCTTGAGTTTTCCAAATATGTGAGACAATAAAAAAACTTTTCTCTTGAGTAGAGTTTTAGTTTGAGTTTTCTGTTACTTTTCATTAAAATCTTCCTTACAGAAACAAAAGTTTAAGAAGTAAAGAAGTTAAATAGATATAGAAAAGAAGTTAGAGAACTATTAACTGACGTTTTAGTTCCTCTGATAAATAGGAATCTAGACTATCTGCTGAGAGTAGAGTAAAAGTAGCAGGGCAATTATTTGAGTTATTAGCCACTAAGCGTCTTAAAACTGGGAAGTTACTGGAAGCCCAGCTGAGACATAGGACATGCATTTGTAATGACACAAATAGATAGAGTTTTAATTTTTCCAGAAGCTTTCAGATGCTGGAATATATAACCAAGTTATTCACATGATCAAATTATTGCAGAGTTGGAGTTTTGCAGTGAATAAGAAGAAAACACAAAAGAAGAACTCTTGATAAATTGAAAGACTAGAAAATCTAGGTTAGATAAAATAGTAAAATAATGCTATGTTGGCAGATAGGTGATTTGGGATGTGAAATTAGACATGTTGGTTGGGGATCATAGTAAGAAGGCTCCAGGAGGAAACATATGGAACTCTCACACTGGGTAATTATAGAAGTGTCTAATAAACCAGCTATTTGCAAATGTGCTTGTAAGGGCAGGACTATGGAAAACCACAGGAATAAGACAATTCACAGGGAATAGCAATAGCAGGATACTTTTACCATATCCAAACATGAAGGAGTAGGGAAAATGGCAGAGCCAAGAGAGGATACCTATATCTAAACTGCCTCCTGAGAGCTCAAAGCAATTCCACATGAAGTGTTCAGGGGAAGGAACTATCCTAATTTCATTCTTCATCCTCTCTCTACTCTCCCACTGAGTCCACATTTGCTATACTCAGGTAGAAGCCAGAGCAGAGAGTAAGGGAGCCCATTGATGGAATCCATCAAGGCTAGACTCACGGAGAACAGAGAAGGGTAGAGGAGACTGGATGGCAGATACAAATGGGCAAACAAGCTTTCCAACAAGCCAAGATTTAAGATTTAAAGATGGCAGGACCAGTCGATGGCATAATGTTTATGTTTCTGGACTCCCATGTAGTTGACCGTGGTTTGAGTCCTAGACCCAGTGGCATAAACCTCATGCTAGGTGTGTGTGTGCCTAGAATCCCAAGAAGAGAATGGAGGAGAAGGGACCATGGTGTGGCCATCTCCCCCTCCCCAGGGGGAGGGTTGTGATTTCTAGCTTTCTGTCTGTCTCTGTCTCTCTGGCTAGTGCACAAACCTACAACAAAAATCTCTCTTAAAAAAAAAAGATTTAGGGACCATCTGTTAGCGTAATGGCTATGTCGCTGGACTCCCATGTAGTCGACTGGCGTTCGAGGCCCAGACCCGGTGGCTTAAACTCACACTGGGTGCGTGTTCATGCGTGCCCATGATCCCAAGAGGAGAATGGAGGAGAAGGATTGCAGCATGGCCATCCCCCCTGGAGGGTGATTTCTCGTTTTCTGTCTATCTCTCTCTGCCTTTGTGGCGGGCACATGCGCCCTAAAGCAAACATCTCTCCAAAAAAAGATTTAAAGATGATCATTTATTAAAGATTGAAAGTTTCTGTATATTATTTGATGTAGATGACTAAAGTGGGATACACTAAATGACCATTGCCTTTGTTGAAGTCTATAGATTGTCTACATGGGCACTCAAGTCATTAAGGATGATAATAGTACCTGAGTAGAGAAGAAGCATAGGATGGGTCCCAAGGCCCTCTTCAAGTATGAACAAATACCAAAAGGTCAGAAATTAACAGCAATTGGGAGGGGAATAAAAATGGCCCAAAAGAGTTATTTTATAAAATGAAATGTAAGGACTCTCTTAGTCTGTTTTAGCATTGTTAGCAAAAATATCTGAGTTTGGATGATTTCATAAAGAAGACAGTGGTTTGTTTACAAACTCATGATTCTGGTGACCAGAAAGTCCAAAGACCTCGGGCTATAGCATGGCTAATGGAAGCACTGAGGATGACAAGTATGTGTAGACAGAAAGTAAGCAGCTTACTAGCGCTCGCTCTCTCTCTCTCTCTCTCTCTCTCTCTCTTATATAGCAACAAGCTTCAGGGGAACTAACCTCACAAGATCTTGAGACACATCATTAATCATTAATCACAACTTGAGTGTTGCTTCCATGGTGTGATCACCATTAGCCACTCACTGTCCACTAGGTCTCGCTGCCTCCCAACATCAAATTCCAAAACATGAAACTTTGAGGGACAAACCATGATCCAAACTATAAAAAGGACCAATGAAGTTCATGAGAAAAATAAACATCCCTTCACTCCCTCCCTCACTTGCCCATGTCAGAATAATGAGCAAATAAGCAGATTTCTTGAGAGATCTTGATGCTTCTGTTCTAGGAAGGAGGAAGCTTCCTTCTTCCAAAGAAAGCAGAATGGAAAGCAAATTTCAATCTCTAGGATTCTGTTTCTTTTACCATAAAACAAAAATACCTAAGCTCCTTCTCATTTCAGCATAAGAGTGCAACCAGGATGAGGGACACTACAGTTCTCAAAGCTACCATCCAGAAAGAAAACTAACTTACAAGATAGGTCTTAGGGACAGAAAAGGAACATGTCTAAGAACGTTAGGGCATGCCATCCCCCCTGAGTCCTTACATTTCATTTTATAAAATAACTCTTTTGGGCCATTTTTCTTCCCCTCCCAATTAGACTTTAGTGTTTGTCTTGGAACAAACACTAAAGTCTAATTATTTATAATAATTGAGGAATGAGAAAAGGGTTTCTGAAAAATAATCCAGTTAAACAAATTTACAAAGCAGTCTATAGCAACCATTTTTCATTCTTTTCAGTGGTTTTACCTAGGTCAGTTGCCTCTTTTGTATCTCATAGATTCTTGTGACCGTGAATTTTCTGAATTCTTTTTCTGACATACTGGTAAATTCTTCTGTTTTATTTTTTTCTCATAGTTTGAGATGATTTACTGTGTTTCTTGTTGGAGATTTATTTCCTAGTTTTCTCATACTTGAGGCTCTTCTGTGATTTTTAGTCATTTAGTGATGTATTCCCTTTTGTCTAATTCTTTAGAGAGGATTTTTGCAGCTGTGAGTGTGTGTGCTTCTCTTCGCTGTGAATTACTTCTGTGCCAATTTCTCTTTTCTGTGGTTTGCTATGTGGTGTCCACAGCAGGAGTTTCAGCTTCAAATTTGTGAAGAGGAATTTCTACCTTTTAGCTGTTTTTTTGAATAAAGATTCCTCTGAGTCTCACAGTGTTCAGTTGTTTGGCTACTCTCAACCTAAACCTATCTAGACCTCTAGAGGTGGAGGCTGAGCAGCAGGATGAGAATGTAAGGTAGAAACAAGAGAGAAAAGAAAAACAAAGAAACAGATCATATGTCACCCTTCACAGCGCGTAAAATAGACAGGGGCTTCCGGTGGAGATATCTGCTTAACAGGCCTGTGATTCCCCTCTCCTATGTGGAGGGAGGAGAGTAAGGAATTAACAAAAGAGAGTGAAAAAAGGAAAATCTGCCTTTCTTTCTAGCTCTGAAACTAGGAGGTGGAGTTGGGAGGCAAGGATGTGGCGAGGGCTGATCGGCCCTCCCCTTGGCCCTGGTTCCTAACTGGGGAAGGGGCTTCAGATGGACATGTGTCCAGAGAACAGTTTTTATCCAATAATTTTATCTCCAAGAAAGTAGTGTGAGTGTGAAACCCCCCCAAAAATTTTACATATAAATTATTATTTGATGGAGTCCCAAAAAGCACAAAGGAATGAAATTTAAATTTAAAAATAAATTATAGTGGGTTAGTGAATGTTAAAATACTTTGATATTGACTAAATATCCATACCATGATTGTTTTATTGTATAATAGCAATAACCAATTCAAGAATAGAACAAAAGATAAAACAAAAATTCATTCAGAATAGCAACGAAGAATACAAGATACCTAATTACAAATAAGAAGATTGTGGTCCTTTACCAAAAAAACCAACAATACACAGAAACATAAGAGAAATCTTGACCAAACATAGATTTGCTATGTTTGCAAGACACACAAACAAGTACTATAAAAATAACAATTCTTGCATTATAGATTGTACTAAATTTCCATAAAAATCCCAGTGAGCTTTTCCTTTAAGTATGAAAATATTATTCTAAAATTATCTAGAAGACAAATAAGAGTACATTTTAAAATCACAAACAAAACTGTTAAAAATAAGTCTTATCCAACTAGATAAATAAAATATATAAAAAAAAAACAAAACAATAAAGAACCATCTAAAATAAAATGCAAACAATGAAGTAGAATACATTTCTATTTATTAATTTATCTTTTGCCAGAGTACATGTGCTGGAAAATGATGAGAGAGAAAGTAAGAAAGCATGCCCCAAAAGAAATAGTTATACTGCAATCCTTTCTCCTCAATTTCTCTGTTCTTTTGGGATTTTGGGCACACACACACAAACACACACACACGTGCATGCTTGCTTCTCAAGCACTGAGTTCGAGACTTGAACTGTGTAGTTGGCCATGTGGGATCCAGTCGCCTTAAACACCATTCCCTCTCTGGCCCTAGAATATATGTCTTAAAAACAGACTCTACTACAGTGGTTCTCATACCTCTTAATCATTCATAAGAACCAACTGGGAAGCTAAGACACACTGATTTCTGGGCTCCACCTCAGAATTTATAAGTCAAGATTTGCAGATAGTTCACCATACTCCTTCATGAGCACAAACCTCCTAGACAATGATAACGGCAAAGAAAATAAACTACCCACTTGAGAATCTTGATGGCTCCAATCCCAGAGTAATTCATATAAAGTGGTTTACAAGGACAGTGAGACTTGCATTTTCCAAGAATGGAGCAAAGACATAATTAGATCTGGAGAGGAGATATGAATAGGCAACCATGTAGTTCATAAAGTACACTAACCTAACTACCACATCTACCAGTTTAGATGACCTTGTAAGAGTCCTTCAATGTGTCTATTCAAACCACGAACTGTTTTTTTTTTCTATTTTTTCTTGATTTTACTCAGTAGAACATTAAAAAGAAGTATTTTGCATTTGAGTTCTCTCTGTATATTCAAGTCCAAGCATTCAGATTTATTTCCATTTACACTGCCTTCTCACCCAGTAATATATAGGACAGTTTTATTACTCTATTAACTATAATGCCAAGACTTCCATGACATTTAATTATCAAATCCTTCAAGGGATTGAATCACTATCATAGGTTAAGATAATAGGCCCTATTCACAGTCCTTCATTAGTAATAATTCAAACTTCAGTGGACTTTTTTCAAGTGTGCACAAGTCACACTAAGCACTTATAGTTGTAATTATGCAAAGAACCAGGCGGTTGTTTGTCTGTTTCTCTTTTCTACTGTATTGTCTAGAAAACAGTTGATTTAAGCAGAAAATTCTAGATTTTCCTAATAATTTGAGTTGAAATATCATGTTTGCAATTCCTTTTTTTTTCTTTTTCTTAAAAGTTTATTTTATTTTGGGCCCAGCAAATGGTGTAATGGCTACGTTGTTGGACTCCAATGTAGTTGACTGTGGTTCTAGTCCCAGACCCAGTGGCTTAAACTCATGCCAGGTGCATTTGCGTGTATGCCCAAGGCCCCAAGAGGAGAATGGAGAAGGAACTGTGGCATGGCCATCCCCCTTAGGGTGTGATTTCTTGCTTTCTGTCTCCCTGTCTCTTTCTGGCGAGTGCACAAGCCCTATAGCAAAAACCTCTACCCCCAAAAAAATTTTTTTAAAGTTTATTTTATTTCTGCCGTGAGAGTGAGACAGATACCCTTGACAGAGTCTGGTGATACTATGATCTACTCCCCTTCCAGTCAGCCAGGAGCACAGTTGTATGCATATCCACCTTATCTCAGGTTGACCAAGTAACCTAACTACAGTCTTCCATGTCATTCCAGCACTGCTGAACAGTACCCTACTTTCTATGCCACTGCAACTTGGCCTATTTGGAGTTGTAAAATTAATAATGTTAGAAACTCACATCATGACATACACTTGTCAAAAATAAATTCAGATCAAATTTAGTCTTTATAGAGGTTTATTATGCATATGAAGTAATAGTTTGCACACCAGGAGATTTCAGACCAAAAGTGATAAGAAGTCCCTTTTCAGCTATTACAACACAGTTTATAAAGTATAATATACATTATTCTAGTATTATGAACTTTCTTATTGGCTGTTTTATGTTAATGATCTTTTGAAGAAAAGCAGAGCTGCTTAAATTTATCAGATCTGATTGGTTTAGTTTCATAGAATCATGCTGACAAGGATATAATGTTATGTTTTATGCTTTATGATAAAAACTATCATTTCAGGGAAACCACAATAAGTATTGGCAATATGTCTATGGGCAGTTGGCTTTGTATATATCTAAACTGTGGTCTCCATTTTAAGTTTTCTCTAATATACTGAAATTTTAATTATTTTGGTATCTAAATACGTATAGTGTCTAATTTTAGGTACTATGTTAGATAAATAAATAAAAGTAAAGAAGTCTCTGAGAAAAAAGAAAATATGTCCAAAGATCGTATCATGATAAGACATGTAAAACTTGTGTAATAATGAAAGCAATGGAAGGTATTGCCAAAGAATAAGCAAAAACTTGGACTTCAATAAAATCTTGGAGGAAAAAAATCATAATTTTAATAAAAAATAAACTAGGTAAATTTTTGCTTGAAAAACATTGTCATAAAATTTTATCAATAAATAGAACTTATAAGATTAATTTGTCAGTATGTATTAAAAATATAACAATAACTATTACTCCCTCATCTTTAGTACTATAAAATTCACTTTTAGGAATAAGAAGGGGATATGCACAAAATGAGTATATCCAAATACCTTTTTAAGCTGGGACCAACAGATGGCATATGGTTACATTGTTGGACTCCCACATGGCCAACTATGGTTCGTGAAACTCATGCCAGGTTCATGTGTGTGCATGCCCAAGATTCAGAGACAAGCATGGAGGAGAAGGGACGCAGCATGGCTATATCCCCAGGGCAGTGATTTCTCACTTTCTATCTCTCTGTCTCTCCAGCAAGAACACATGCTCTGTAGCAAAAAATCTCTCTAAAAAAAAAAAAAAAAATGAGTACCTTTTTAAGCCAATAAGTGTCCTGTGACCAGCAATGGCTCCAAGAGTCCAAAATGGTCCTGACACTTAACAGGCTATGAACCTAAGAGCTAGGGGAAAATGAATGTCCCAAAACATAATGAGTAGGCGGTAAGGGAAAAATCAACAATCAAGGAGTAACAGAGACACGCAGTAAAGTCATGGTCTATAGGTGCCATTGCTCTGTTACACATTCAGAGGCAGCCTGAGTTTGGCCCACCTGCCAACCCTGTCAGTCACACATTCTCTCCTTGTTGTCCAAAGATAATAGTCAAGTATAAAGAAATGGATGGAAAATAGGAGGCTACCAGTTGGTGTCCACAGAGTCTCAGGCATAAGGTTTTTCTAAAGGGCCCTATGGATTTGCAGAGAAAGAGCCAGGAGCACTTGAAAACTGCTTAGAAGTGAGGAAAGTTTAACACTATTATTTCTGTTGGTGGGACTTCAGTGATTTTATTTATTTATTTTTTTCTTAATGCTTTTGAGAGTTAAAAAAAATGTCCAGCAATGTCTATTTTATTTTATTTATTTATTTATTTATTTTTGGAGAGATTTTCACTGTAGGGCACATGCGCTCGCCAGACAGACAGAGAGAGACATAGAGACAGAAAGTGAGAAATCCCCCCCAGAGGGGATGGTCATGCCGCAATCCCTTCTCCTCCATTCTCCTCTCGGGATCTTGGGCACGCACGCACACACACCCAGCGTGAGTTTTAAGCCACCGGGTCCGGGACACGAACCGCGGTCGACTATGTGGGAGTCCAGCGACATTGCCATTACGCTAACTGCTGGTTCCCTCTATTTTATTTTTTATAGTCATAAAAATCAAGGCCTAGGCAACAGTGCAGCAGTAAAATATGAGCTCTATCAGGCTGACTCACATGGGGAGGTTTTGAGAGATCCCCGAATATGTCAGGCATGCACACAACCATGAGTTGGGGCTGGCTGAGGCTAAGGATAAATGGCTAGGTAAAGACCCTTTCAGGGGTGATATATCTCTGTCTCTATCTGTCTCCACCTCTCTTTCTCATTTAGGGAAGAGATTAAAAACAAACAAACCTGTTGTATGAATAAATCTGGTATGAAGAGCTACAACTGTGTATTTTAAAAAAGAAGAAAAATTCTTGTCCAGCCCAACACCCAAGTGAGAATCCATTTCCATCTGAGGCAGACCTGGCCCTGCTCCTTTAACTGAAGAGCTTCTGCTTGAATCCTCTCCTTCCAGCCCAACACCCAAGAGAGTGTGCTTCTCAACTTCCACGCATTAAGTGTCTATACAGGTCTAGGTGCACTGTAGCCAAGCATATGAATATTTTTAGGATCACAGAAAACCTCAATTTTTACTGAGCTACAGCAGAAAGGGAGAAATTCATCTTCATGAATCTGAACTCAAATCTCTTTCTGTGTATACCATGTTGTAAAACAAATTAGCCAAATGTGAATACACCACCAAATGACTAAATATCAGATAGAGACTGCAAAGTGAGCTGCAGGGAGAAATACAGACCTGCAGTGAGCGAGGCTCAACTCCTCCCACACACCTCTGAATTCTCCACTGAAACCCTGCACCTCAGCCCAGGTACACCCATACTTTTAGAAACTGGAGACGTTTGTAATATACATTTCCATTAACAATAGTGCAGTTTGTTTGGTAAGTATCAGGGAAATGGAATTGCATAGATATTGAGGTTTGTCTCCTCCTGCATGTCTCTAACGCTTATAATTAATTCCAGGAAAGAAATACATAACCATGATGATCAGAAACCTCTCCAGAGGCACAAAAAATATGAGAAACCAAGAAAATATCTCTCCCCAAGGAAAAAGAACAGTCCTTCATCATCCATGGATAGTATAATGAAACTTGTGGAAATGTCAGATAAAGAATTTAGAATATTCACAGTGACAAAGCTAACAGAGATGCAAGCCAAGATAGACAACAAACTCCAGAAGGTGCAGGAAAAAAAAAAAAAAGATGAGTTCCAGGAGGTGAGGATTGCACAATCTGAAAGAGAAAATACAAACCATAAGAAAGAATTAAACAGAACTGTTAAGAGATGAAGGTTGTAATATAGGGTATCAAAACCTCCTTTGAAAGTATTAAAAGCAGATTAGATCATGCAGAAGATCAAATCTCAGATGTAGAAGGAAGAACCTCTGACCGAAAAATATTCACAGAATGACTGAGGAAATAATCAAAAAAAAAAAAAAAAGAGAGAGAGAGAGAATAATATATGTGTAATGTTAGATGGCATTAGATGCCCAAACATCCAGATAATCAGTATTCCAGAAGGTGAAGAAAGTAATGAGGGCATTGATAATCTATTCCATGAAATCCTGGAAGAAAACTTTCCAAACCTAGAGAGGCATTCAAATATCCAGACCCAAGAAATACAAAGGACCCCATATAGAATCAACCCAAGAAGATCTTCTCGAAGGCCCATCAAAGCCAGATTGAACAAAACCACAGACAGAGACAAGATACTAAAACTGGCAAGAGAGAAACATCAAGGTACTTTCAAAGGCTATCCCATCAGGGTAAAATTGGACCTCTGATTGGAAACAATGCAAACAAAGAAGGAATGGGAAAATAGATTGAACATGTTGAGTGAAAAACAATTTCAACCAAGAATACTGTGTCTGGTAAGATTATCCTTCATATGGGAAAAAAGACAAAAAAAAATTCTCAGATAAACAAAACCTGAAAGAATTTACCTACACTAGGCCAGCTCTCCAAGAAGTGCTGAAGGGAGTGCTATTCCAGGAAAACTAAACAGAAATAAGAGTACAGAAAAACAGCCAAGAAAATGGCCAGCTTAATGGCAGGGCCAAGTCTGAAAAAAACTGTAATAATGTCGAATGTTAACTTCTAGGATTTAAATGGGAAGATCAGACCACAGTAACACTGCAAATTCAACAAAAGAAAGATTAATTACATGAGACTGGTAAAATAGAATTCTATGACTTTTGACTAAAACAGTACTGAGTTTCTTCTATCTTTTTTCTTTGTCTTCCAGATTTAAGTAAATATTTTTGTTTTCTTTTGAGTTGTTGACAGGTTCAGCAATTTGTTAAATTCTTTTTTCAAAAAATTAAAACATAACTTTTCTCCCTTCCTTACCCCTCTCCAGTTGGAAAGTAATTGTGAACATTCTTATTTTGGGGCAGAATGGTTATTTACTTAAGTTCAATAATACAGTAGTATCTGCTCCCTTGCATCAGAAATTGAATTCTTATGGGGCTTTGTGCAAATAACAGACCAAGTTGAGACTGAACTTGTTTTATTTTTGCAAATAAGTTAGTTTATACCTCTCTTTAGTAAAAGGAGAAATGGGGAAGGAAAAACTGTTTCAGAAGAAAATTACAGTGTACTTGTCACTAGATTTTAGCTTTGTCCATATTTTTAGTTTAATTAAGATCTTTTGTCAAACAATAAAATGTGAAAAGAAAACGTTTAGTATGGAAGGGAAGGAGGGAAAGAAGAAAAAAGTGTAAATATGTTTAATTGATAAAAATTGAGAAGCTATTTACTTACTTTTTTTTTTTTTTTTTGGAGAGATTTTCGCTATAGGGCGCGTGCGCTCGCCAGACAGACAGAGAGAGACATAGAGACAGAAAGCGAGAAATCACCCCCCAGGGGGGATGGTCACGCCACAATCCCTTCTCCTCCATTCTCCTCTCGGGATCTTGGGCACGCACGCACACGCGCCCGGCGTGAGTTCTAAGCCACTGGGTCCGGGACGCGAACCGCGGTCGACTACGTGGGAGTCCAGCGACATAGCCATTACGCTAACTGCTGGTTCCCAAGAAGCTATTTGTTCATGATAATGTATATAGTATTATTTTCATCTTGACTTATATGCATGGTATTTGTGAAAGAAAAAGAAATCTTGTACACTGTGAAGATATATGTGATTAAATGTAAATTAAAAAAAGAAAAAAACAGAAGTAATGATGACATTCTGATCCTCATAGTCCTTCATTTATTTTTCTTAAAGAATTATTTAATTTTTTAAAAATTCATTAATTTATTTTAATTTGACCAGGGAGAGATACAGAGAGTGGGAGAGAAGTGAGAAAGCAAGCCACCAGATCTGGGACTCAAACCATGGTTAGCCATGTGGGAGTGTCGAGCACCTTAGCCACCACGCCACCTGCTGGTCCCCGACTCATAGTCCTTTAAAATCTTCCTGAAAGGGATAGGTCTTCCACCCCTTGCCATGGCACCCTAGGCTCCAATGACATGCCATCCTTTGAGCAACAGTAAAAGAAATTTCTCTTCTGCAGTTACCCCAAGTACCATGAGGTGGAAGGAAATACAGAAAATCCTGTTTGTTCTATCTATAGTCTGGAGGACTCATATCCTCCAAGCTGACTATAAAGCTGTATTAAAAGGCATTAAAATATTTTTACAAGAAAAAATTAAAAAGAAGAAAAATCAGTCATAAAATAAAAAGGAAAAAAATCCTCCATATTCAGCCTAAATTTTTTTTATTCTACCCTGGTATTTCTTCTAAAGAAAATAATTTAAAAGAATGCTGTATTAGAGGTTAAGCATTTGTAGTGTGAAAGTATAGTAATTATAGAAGGATATTTTCTCCTTTCATCAATAGTCTCTGTTAGTAAAATTTCTATGAGAATGCTAAACATCAGGCAACAAATACAATTTCCTTTCTGTTTAAGTCCCATTCACACAAACGCTGGTCCAAGCACAACATCTGAAAAGGTGATAATAGAGGAGTAATGAAGCAAATGCATATTTTTAAAAAGGATAATAAAAAATATTTCTGCAGCAAATACAAGTAAAAGAATAGCCCCAAGACACTGAAGCAGTCTACTGTGAAAAATGCAATAAATGATCCATGATACAGCCTGTAATTTTTTGGAACATTTAAAATACTTTTTGTACATGTGATTGGCTAATTGTAAATATTGAGAATTTTGGCAATAATTTAACATAGTTTTAATAAAAGGTTACATGAAATAAAGTTTTAGGAGAAAAATTTGTGTGAAAATAATCCAATGATGCAATGAAATACATTGTTATATTAGATAATACAAGAAAACCAAAATATTATTTAATGCATAGTATCCATAGATATATCTGTTTTGAGATCTTGATGTAAACCTCTATCCTCAGCTAAATGACTGCCAGAATCAGCTTATATCTTTTGGGCAGTGTCCACATCTGCAGTCCTATCATGAAACTTCAGTAAGAATCAAATGGGAAAATATATGACTTGGGACCAGCAAGAGGCATGGTGGTTAAGGTGCTGGACTCATGTGGCTGACCATGGTTCAAGTCCCAAACCTGGCAGCTTGCTTTCTCACTTTCTCTCTCTCCCTTTCTCTCTCAGGAGCATGTATGCCCTGTAGCAAATTAAAATAATAATAATAATAATGCTAAATAAAATTAAATAATTCTTAAAAAAGAAAATATGTGACGATTCCTTTTGGTAAAGCATTCTATCTAATAACGTACTTTATAACTACTCTAATAATACTTTATAACTATTCTTAAAAACATGAAAACATTTCATGCCAAATGATGAGACTCATTAAAACATGTCTCAAAAGAAAATGAAGAGCTACCTCTTTTCCCTTTCTTTCAGAAACAGTCTACATTGGAGCCAGGAGGTGGTACAGTACTAAGGCAACTGGACTTTTATGGGAAGGTGAATGCTTATGCCTGTGAGCCAGGCCAACTGAAAGTGGGGTGGACAGTGGCATGAAGACCTTAGGGGTGCCTATCTTTGTCTCTTTGCCTCTCTCTTTCTTACTCTCATGGAAGAAGTGAACCAAAAGATATAGATAAATAGATAGACAGACAGACAGACAGATAAGATAGACTGCCTCATTCTTCAGAATGATAAAATGAGCCAGCATGTAAGTAGAGTCACTTTTGAACTGGTCTCAGTCTTTATGGGGAACTTACATCATGAGGAAGCCATTCATTTTTTTATGTAAATATCCTCCCATTTTAGTTCTACTGAGGTGGAGTAAACCAAGATCATATCTACATGTATAAAATAACTAAATCAAATAAAATGTGAAGGCAATAACAAAATCAGTAAATGATATTATCTAAGCTGGGTTCCAGTATCTTTTCATAAGAAGTGAGTCTCCTTTTTCCCTAATTACTCCGAATATTTGGTAAATAACATTTTTAAAGATTTATTTCTTCCTTGAATGAGAGACAGATAGTACCTGACAGCATCCTGATGTTGCAACTCACTCCCAACTCCACCAGTCCTGGACCTTGGGCACATGCCCCAGCCTGTTCAGGGAGGCTTCTGGACAGGAAACCAACACCTTCTCATGTGAGTCAGTCTCACAGCTTGCCACATTTTACTTCTCTACCACCATTCAGCTTGGAGTAAATAACTTCTTTTTTTTTTTTTTAAGTTTGCTATAGTGTGTGTGCTCACCAGAGACAGAGAGAGAGAGAAAAAGAAATAAACTCCAGGGGGTATGCCCACAGATCAATCATTTCTCTTCCAGTCTCTTCTCAGGATTTTGGGTATGCACAAACACATGCCTGGTGTAATTTTTAAGCCACTGGGTCTGGGACACAACTGCACAGTTGGCCACCTTAACCTCCAAACTAGCTGCTGGCCCAGCATTTTTAAATCAAATTCATAACATTATGTGTTAGGTTCCTGACTGCTTTAAAAGTTCATTGAACATTTAAACTTCAAATAAACCTAAAGAAAGACAACAATCTTGAGACAAATTAAATCCCATTTTATTTAGTAGTTACTTATTTATATGAAATAAATGTCGATATCTACCTGGTAGTGATACTGGAAGTCTTTTCCCCCTCTTCAGCCAGCCCACCCAACTGTAAATTATGCTTAAAAGAAACAGTAGTATCTGAGAGAATTTAAAAAATAATAATTAGTTTGTTGTAATGTACCGTCTTAGTCAATTTGAGTTGTTTATAACAAATTACTATAGATGCAGTAGCTTAAACAACAGAAATGCATTTCTCACAGTTTTTGGAAGCTGAGAGCCCAAGATTAAAGTGCCAGCAGAACCAGGCTGATGTGGGCCCACTTCCTGGTTTGCAGATGGCCAACATCTTATCATCAGTACATGGGGGAGAGCAGAGAGAGAGAGCATGTTTCTGTTCTTCCTTTGAGGTACTAATCCTGCTCATAAAGACTCCACCTTCAGGATCTAGCCACCTACAAGTGCTCTACCTCTGAACACCATCACACTGGGAGTTAGGATTTCAACAGAAGAATTGGGTGGGAGGGCATTTAGTCCATAACAGCAATATTCCCCACATGTGGCAACATTAACAGAGAATGGTTGAGGTTCTAAACTGTGCCCAGTGCTATCCTCAGTAGTAGGGCATGATGGAAAATAACCAGATATGCTGCTCTCAGAGTGGGAGAGAGAAAAAAAAAAAAGCATTATAACAAAGGATTGTGAGCAAACTGAAGGGCAAAATATAATCTACACTGGAAGTTCTCAAGGTATCTAACCCAGTTTCAGAGTTATCTAAAAGGTTTATGGTAGAAAACGCCACTGTGAGTAGGATGAATGCAGATGAGATGGGCAGCTAGTGATCTAGTGGAAAGAGTCAATGTGACTTGCTGAAGAATGGAAAGGCTTCACATTGACTTCGGTTTGAAAAACCTATTTGTAGTGTGTATGGGAATGGTGAAAAGTAAGGCTGGTGAAATAAACAAAAGCCAGAAGTCACAAGGCTTTATAAATCACATCAAGGACTTCAACTTTATTCCAAGGGTATTGGAAGGTCAGAGAAGAATTTAAATTGTGTTTAATGATAAGAACCGTAATAAGAGCTACTAATAAATGTTTGCTAGACTAAATACTTAAACATCACCTCCTTTAATCTTTACCATAACTATAGGAGTTAGATAGTTTTATTTCTACTTTCAGGATAAAAGAAGTGAATTTTATAGAGCTAAGATGTGGCTGAGCCATAGCTCGAATCCAAACCTACCTGATTGAAAGAAGGCAGGCGACAGTGGAATCAGTAGTGTGTTGAACCATATGAGATTGCTGAAAATAGAAATTTCACATGGTTGAATCTAATAGTCCTCATGAAATTCCACAGCTTCTGAAATCAAATTTCAATTTCAAAAGTTGAGCTGCCCGGGACCAGCAGTTATCATAATGGCTATGTCGCTGGACTCCCACGTAGTCGACTGCTGTTCGCGTCCCCGACCCAGTGGCTTAAAACTCACGCCGGGCGCGTGTGTGTGCGTGCCCAAGATCCCAAGAGGAGAATGGAGGAGAAGGGATTGCGGTGTGGCCATCCCCCCTGGGGGGGTGATTTCTCACTTTCTGTCTCTCTGTCTCTGTCTCTCTGGTGAGCACACACGCCCAATAGCAAAAACCTCTCCAAAAAAAAAAAAAATATTGAGTTGCCAGATGTAAATATCTAAAGACCAAAGATGTCATTTAAAATTTGGCTTCTTGCTTTCTGCAATACTCCATCAGCCAGGAGCCTGCTGACTTCCTCAGTGTGTTCAGGACTTTAAGCTCCCCTGCATTTCCACTGATGTCTCTATTCTCAGTTTTTTTTTTCTTTTTTTTTTTTGGAGAGGTTTTCACTATAGGGCGCGTGCGCTCACCAGAAAGATAGAGAGAGAGAGATAGAAAGCGAGAAATCACCCCCCAGGGAGGGTGGCCATGCCTCAATCCCTTCTCCTCCATTCTCCTCTTGGGATTTTGGGCACGCACACACATGCACCCGGTGTGAGTTTAAGCCACTGG
>NW_006159708.1:155148-167549 GCF_000334495.1 Tupaia belangeri chinensis | reverse complement strand
TTCTCACTTTCTGTCTCTCTGTCTCTGTCTCTCTGGTGAGCACACACGCCCAATAGCAAAAACCTCTCCAAAAAAAAAAAAAATATTGAGTTGCCAGATGTAAATATCTAAAGACCAAAGATGTCATTTAAAATTTGGCTTCTTGCTTTCTGCAATACTCCATCAGCCAGGAGCCTGCTGACTTCCTCAGTGTGTTCAGGACTTTAAGCTCCCCTGCATTTCCACTGATGTCTCTATTCTCAGTTTTTTTTTTCTTTTTTTTTTTTGGAGAGGTTTTCACTATAGGGCGCGTGCGCTCACCAGAAAGATAGAGAGAGAGAGATAGAAAGCGAGAAATCACCCCCCAGGGAGAGTGGCCATGCCTCAATCCCTTCTCCTCCATTCTCCTCTTGGGATTTTGGGCACGCACACACATGCACCCGGTGTGAGTTTAAGCCACTGGGTCCGGGACTTGAACCGCAGTCGACTATGTGGGAGTCCAGTGACATAGCCAATACACTAACTGCTGGCCCCATTTTTTTTTTTTTTTAAATAAAGTTGGAAAAAAAGGGAAAAAAAAAAAAAAACTTATTGCAGAGTATATCTTGGAGACTTTTCCCTATAATTTGAAGGGCCTTACAGAATATCCCCTGGGGTGATGTACTTCCCACTCCACTTCCAGAGCTCTCTTCTACTGCTGCTTCTCACCATCTTCGTATCCATTCTGATTCTCAGCATTTAAGCTCGATTGGAGAGAATGATCTGTTAGTTCACATTTGAATCTGCTTTTCTTCCCAAGTAAGATAGCTATCAAATCATAAATATCAGTAGATAATATTGCGTTCAGACCTCAATTTTTGAGACTCATTTGAAATTCTAAGCAAAGATGGGCACTTCAATTAATCTGTAGGTGGGTACCAACAGGGTCCAAGTCTAGCCTTCAGTTTGATATAGGCTCTTGACAATTATGTCAATAAACCCATTTCCTTCCCTTATTATTATTCTTTGTCTTCCTTTGTCTTCTGTCTCTGCCAACAACTCCCACCAGCAGTTTGCTCACCCAAAATATTCTGCATCAGTGCTTTGCAAGCCTAGCTAGCTCAGATAATGACTTCATTGCTTTTTCTTTTTGTAAAATATGTACATGTTTTAATATAAGGAAATCAAAGGGAAAAAAGTATATGAAAGAATTTAACAAAAAAACCCAAACTATAGAATTATATTATTATTCCAGACATTTACTGATGAAGATTTACCTACCAAGGAGTAAACAGATACATGGATAAAGTAGCTGGTGAATAGACCTCTGAATAAACGATTTGATCAGCATAGATGTAGATGGATCGATAGATAGGTACTTAGGTAGGTATATAGATGGATGATAGGCTGACTAATCAAAAGACAAAAATGATTTCACAAAAAGCTGATTATATCATACAGACTACTTTTTAAAAGAAAATTTTAGATTTCATGTCTGCATTTAACAAAAGAAGAAACCTAAGGGAAGCTAAAGAAACTGCTGAACTTTGCATGTTTCTTAATTTCTTGTTTCTCCCTTATGAGTAGAAACCGACAGGGACCAACACTAAAAGTCCATTATTTTTCTTAAACAACATGTTTCAACCTTAGGCAGAATGATTGACTCCCTGCTTTAAATGTGGGAAAATTACCACTCTTACAAGTCCTTTTGTCTTCACTTTCTTCCTCCTAATATTGACAATATAATTACATTACAGAGTTTAAAGCATTTATAGTCTGTTCTATAGCCATGATTCCTGATGTTATTGTCTAAGTTCTATATTTAAATAAGTGCAACGATAGCCACTAGCCCCTTTTAAAAAGATTTGCCAGAAGACATGTGAGCTCACTTGAGAGTGAGAGAGGAAAGGAGAAGAAAGCATCCACATAGGGAACGGTTATGCTGCAATCCCTCCTCCATTTCTCCCTCCTTTCAGTATGTTGGGCGCATGTACACATGCACCTGGTATGTTCTTCAAGTCACCAGGTGTAGGACTCAAACCACACAGTCAGCCATGTGGGATACAGCTGGCCTACCACTAGCCTTTTTATCACACTTTCCAATTGTCACATCTTACCATTGAGTTAATCATTTTAAAGAAAGGGTAGGGAGACTGTATTAAAATCTGTTGTATTAGTTTTTGTAAATTTTTTTTATGATAAAGAGTATATGTGCAAGCAGGTGAAAGAGGGAGGGAGGGAGGGAGAGACAAGTACCTTTGACAGGGTCTCATTACTCTATGGATCCTTTCTACAGCCCTCCAGCTCCTAAGGACCCTAGGCGCCTGTGCGTGTCCTCCATGTTTTCAAGACAACCCAGGATCCAGTCTGCAGTAGGCAATGTGGCTTCCAGTTCTGTAGGATGCTGAAGTACTGCTGTTGTGCCACAGTGGCTGTGCCTCTTAAGTTTTTGTTTTTTGTTTTTTTTTTTTTTTTTTTTTGAACATTTTGTTGAGAATTTCAAGCCACAAAGTCTGGCACTGGAACTGCAGTTAGCCATGTGGAAATCCAGTGCCTTAACCACCATACCACCTGCTGGCCTGCCTCTCAAGGGATTTGCTTCAAGATAAAGCCTCATCCTGCCAACTGTATATACTAAACAGAAGAATTCTGGTTAAAACTAGGATCAAAACAATGACTCTTATTACTACCATTATTTATTGTTGTTTGACATTTCTTTGTCAAAGAAATAAGGAAAACAACCTAACAAAATAAGTATAATTAGAAGAAAGGAAGTAATCATATTTTTTCCAGAAGATATATATCTTGACAATAAAAATCAATGAACTAGGAAAAAAAAAGAATTGAGTTAATCATTAAAGAGCCTCTTTAAAATAAAGGCTCATGAATCCTTATTATGTACATTTGTATGTGCCTGAGAATGCCAGTCTGCTGCCTTTTATTCTAGAGAAAAAATATTGAAGAAAACAAAATTATTGGCTGATCTCACTTTTGCTATTCAACTTTGTAGGCAATACTTTACCATATTCTAGAATTGAGAGTTTAATCTGTTAGGGTTTGCTTCATTTGTCTCTTAGTTGGCAGGATTTCATCCTCAGTAGTTTCTCAAAAAGAGCTTGTGGGTGCTAAGACCCCAATACCACACTTAGAACTGGGCAGCAGTTGCTCCTGTCCCAAGCCCTATACATTAAAGGGCCTTAAACTAGCTTACTTCAGCTCATATCATCCCCATGGAACAAATGGTTTGCTCATTTCAAAAATATATGCTTGTGTCTCTATTCTGCGCTACAGTTTACGTACCTGGGAATCCAATGTTTTCTGCCCAAACCACCTTAAGCAGGTTTTCAGGCCCTACACAGGTTTTTTTATAGGCCTATTCTTCTGAGGCTAGACCAAACCACCACACCTAGACCCAAGGAATGTCCCAAGGTTGACTGTCCATACAGGTATGGCTGCATCTTGTGTGTGAGGACTGAGGTGTGTGTGTGCGTGTGTGTGTGTTTATGTGTATATACACACACACATACATATATATGAAAATAATATATATCTTATACACACACATACACATGCATCACCCTCATTGTGCCAAATGTTGACGAGAGTCCTGAAGCCAGGGCTAGCTCTTTCTACACTGCCCGGTTTTCTTTTAAAACTCCAAGTTATTGAAAAATTCTAAATTTAATCTTTGCCTTCCAGATTGTTGAGAAAGTATATTTGTCAAGGTAGGAAGAGATCACATAATTTATAGTTATCAGTTTGATATATGAATATATAATCTTATAGTCTTCTATACTTTGACATACGGTACATCAGCCTCCATCTATAGCCTGGTCTAGTTCCCACAAATACAAGGTGCTGGCTTGACGGCCTGTGTAGCAGATTATTTGTTTGTGTGCTTGTTATCTGAGAAGGTTAGCCCATTTTGCCAACAAATGAAAAACAACTTTGCTAGCTAGGTTAGCTAGTTAACCTATAATTGGGTCTCTCGTTTCTCAGAACATTGTTAACTTATTTGCTTATTGATGAGAAAAATGTGAAGCTACCCTAATATTATAAAAGGTGACCTGTACTTTCTACTATGATACCTAAAAAGTGATGCATTTTTTCTTCAAAGCGCAATAATTTAAGTAAGGCTTGTCTTATTGATTATTCTATAACATTTTTTCTTTAAGTAGATGTGCTTTTCAATCTCTAAATTTAGTTGTGCCATTAATTCAGGTATATTTTTCTCTTCAATTTTTTATTAGCTATATTCTACATCTTAGTAATACAATTTTCTCATATATATATATATGTATATATATATATAAAATTTGTTCATCATAAATAATTTTGACTCTATTGCCACTTACAGCTGTTATGGGTTCACTCATTACATTAAGACTTTGTTCCTTGAAATAATATAATTCAATTTTATTGTTTACTTCATCACTTATTGTTTCAAATTCATCATTTTAGTTTTGTAAGGGTGGATTTTAGATCTCCTGTTATTTCCTAAATTCTATAAATTACTTTTACATCTTATTTTGGTGTTTTATTTTCTAGATTTAATATCCTGATTTACTGAACTATTCCTTTTATAATCTTCTGCAAGATATCAATGTGTAATTTTCCTTTTTTTCAAATTATGTTTTCTCTTCAACTGAGTGCTCTGCATTTTCTATTCTATATTTCTTTCTTCCTAGGAAGAGGAGGGGCTGTTGTTGTATTTGCACAGCTACTCTGCCATCATTTTAGTCTGCTCATGCTAAAGTGAGCAGATCTCTCAGAAGTACACATAAATCTTTTTTCATTCAATTCCCACCTCATTTAAAACCTGCTTAACTTCCCCAGAGACAATAAGTATGATTAACGATAATGTCTCATCCATATTAATATAGTCCATTCATTTCACTAGAGCTTGAGGTCAAGAGACTGAAAGGAAAGAATTTATCTAGAGCTTTGTATGGCATTTCTAGGAGAAGGAGCTTCAGTTTCTATTCAAAGATTTTATTAACTGCTCATTATTAGAATTTACAACATGATAGGCTTGTGTGTGTGTGCTGGGCAATAAGGCAGAATAACCTGCTCAATGGTTATGAGGTAGTTACTTCAGGATTTGGATAACTAAGTTCTGCTTAGCATCATTCATGGGCTCCTTTGATGAACTCAGTCTTTCCCTTTACATTTAGCTGTTCCTAGTGGTTCATATTTTGCTGAGAAACAGGCCTACTAAATAAATCCTGATTCAGTAGATCTGTGGTAGAGACCAGAGTCTACAGTTTTTTCAGTCATCATTTCTTTAAATACTTCCCTGCCTCGTCCCTTTTCTGGGACACCTGTTACACATATTTTAGCCCACTTGATATTGTTCTGTTTTATGATAACTCATCCTTTTCTGTTTCAATTTGGAGATTTTTAATATTGATATATCTTTTCAATTCAGTGGTTTTTTTTTTCTTTCTATAGTGTTTAATCTGCTGCTAATCTCATCCAGTGTGCTTTTTCATCCCAGACATTTTTTTTTAATCTCTGGAAGTGTTATTTGCATCTTTGTGTCTTTTATTCCTTTATTATGCTCATATTTACTACCTTTCTGAATATACGCAGCATACTGAAGTAGCTAGTTTAACGTCCTCAGGTACCAATTCTATCAACCTTTTGAATTCAATGTCTTTCTCTTGATTGATCCCCTACCTACCTCTTGCCATTATTATGGATCATATTGTCCTGCTTCTTTGCTTGCTAGATAATTACTGATTGCATGTCTGAGATTAGAAATATTTTGATGTTTGTTTAAAGATTGCAAATGCTTTTAGGAATCTATTCTGAGATACAGTTAAGTTTCATGGGAAAAAAAGAAAAACTGAATCTTTTGAAGCTTGTCTTTTAAGCTTTGTCAGATAGGGACAGAACAGCCCTTAGACTAGGACTAATTTGACCTCACACTGAGACAGTACTCCCTTACGAAATTTCCTTGGCAGTATGTGTGTTAAGAGGTCTTTCCATTTTTGTTAGTGAACTCAGGATCTGTTTAGACTCCTTTTGCTATAGGCTGGATACTCTCTCTAGGTAGTGTGCTGGAACAATTGTAAGGTCATCTCATTTGTCTTGCATCTCTCAGTGTCACTCTTCTATGCTCCCTGGTGTCCAGTGTTTGAAAACAATTGCTTCATATATTTTGTCAGTGTTGTGTTTTAAAGCAGGAGGGTAAATCTGGTTCTTGTTATTTCACCATGTCAGGAGGCAGAAGTGTTTTCATCATACATTTTTATCAAAATATTTCAAGGGGCACTTGCTCTGGATTCAACTAGTTTCCAGAGATGGTAACCAAGGATAAAAGGGGGTATCAACAAAGAGAAACATATCTGGGATCAATTTTAGATCCTTTAGAAGAAAAAGGGAGGTTACAAGAGAGACCTCCTCGTGTGATGTTCTTCTCAATACTCTATAAATTTTCCCTCTCTGTTCTCTAATTTCCTCTCTGCAGGTAGACTTAACATATCTCACACATGTGATGGGAGAAACTGACCATGTCTGGTGATGGAAACTAGGGAGAAAATAAAATTGCCTATTCCCACTATAGGTGGTAAGAGAGAGAATATATGTGCTTCATACTCAACTTTGGAATTGCATGGAGAAGCTTTGAAGTCCTTTGAAGGTCATCTGATAAGTAATATCTGGAAATTTTAGATTCAGACTTTCTGACAAATTCATGAAATAACACACATCCAAGGAAATTACCATTGCAATTTTATCATCAGTGTAGACATGCTCTGGGAGTAATTTAAAGGATTATAGCCACATCAGAATCTCATTTAAGCATAATTTACTTTCTAAAGCCATATCACCTTGATTAACTAAATTAGTAGTTCCCTAAGAGGCCTCCTAGTTTTAAATGAGTCACTTTATTTGAAATGTTTTGCAATAAGGCTTAATAACTGGTACCTTTTATGATTCTGATTTGCTGATGTTTTCTAAAGTCCAATAGAGTGATTGGTTGTCAACAAAACAACACTGCTTTGGAAATAAACTAGAACACAGCTTGTCTTTCCAAGCTCCATCTGCTCAACCCTATCTTATTAAAGTCTAGGAAAGCTACTCAATGTGCTTTAAAATGCTATGTTGGACTCTTCAAATTAAAAATGTTTCTTTTTTTGATTGCATTTATTGACATTTTAAAACCAAAATATGAAGGTCTAATTTCTAATTAGAGTAACACTGACCATAGATTGTACAATACTTGGAATTTGCACTAACTTTCTGTGTTGAAGATATGATAAAGCTGGACTTCTGAAATGTATTTTTATGGGAATGAAACTTGACTCAGCATAATATCAGCACCAGTCCCCCAACTGACCAATCTAAAAGCAATTAACTTAGAGGAATCACATTGCATGATCTCATAGTATGGTTATAAGATATGACTCATTAACTATTTCAACCATAGCCTGTTTTGGTGATTAGCAATGGGAAGTTAGACCCTATATTCCAGAATCAGGATGATGTTTAACTTACTTAAAAAGACACATTCACACACACACACACACACACACACACACATATAGTGAATGTGTCCTTTCTGAAACACTTTAAGATATTAAGTGTTTAAGTACTTAGAGAATGGAAGAGAAACAATGAGAAGACAAAAAACATCAGTATTTAGCTTTATACCCAATGTTAACTCCTTAAACAAGTAGTGGTCAATTTTCTTTCTGTAGACAAGCTGGTTTAGTGATTTATGACTTCAAAAAGTTGGTAGAATTGAAGGACCAGAACAACACCAGAGTGATTCCATTTTGTCCCACTTTGCTGAGGGACTCCATTTTGTCCCACATGCTGGTGCCATCACCATTTCAAAGAGGAGAGCCAGTCACATAAAAAAAAGTTATGAGACCATCACCCCACCGGGACTGACCAATGAGAAAAACAAAAGAGATACCAGAAACCTAAAGTAACTTTTTTTGCCCAACTTAACAGCTTAATAACCAATCAACCAGAGACAGCTACGCTCTCTGTAATCTACAACCCATGTATTGCCACCTGAGTGCATTCCTCAGCACCCCTCGACCTCTCCCCTCCTAACAGCCAAATAAAAACCCAGACCGACTAACACTGGGGCTCTCAACTCTGACCCAATGTGTGGGTGAGATTGGGAGTCCTGGCTCCAGCCTGAATAAAAGCAACCCTCGTGTGCTTACATCGGAATCAGCTCCTTGGTGGTCTTTTGGGAATTCACGACCAGAGTACAACATATGTAAATAAAGTATCGGTTTGTTCTGATGCAAAAATATTTTTCCAAATAATATTTTTTTAAATTTCAAATAAATTTAAAATCTATGCATTTTTTTCTTCTTCTTTTTTTAAATTTGCTATAGGGCTTGTGTTCTCAACAGAGAGAGATGGGAGAGGGAGAGGGGGAGGGGGGGAGAGAGAAAGAGAGAAAGCAAGCCAAGCTGCCAGGTCCAAGACTGCAACTGCAGTTGGCCATGTAGGAGTCCAGCACCCCAACCCCTATGCCACCTGCTGGCCCCCAAACCAGTTTTTGTGAAGTACATATTTTCCTGTGCCTTTGGAAGATCTCTATTTCTTCTAGTAAATAGGCTATAGTGGAAGTGAGCAATATATATATATGTGTGTGTGTGTGTATAACTAAATATAATATTTAATGTTAAAAAGGGAGATAAATTATTGAATAAATGCATGGATTAGGTTCCATTTGTTTCTATTATGTGCTTCACTGAACTCTTCTGCTTTAACCTCAATCAGTATTGCCTATTAGTGGATAAAAATGTAACAACATTGAAAGTTTTGCCTTTAATTTTTGCAACAGGTAGCTTCACTTGGTAAACTTTAACCCAGAGTTTTTCCCCAATTGAAAAAATGCAAAAAAGAAAAAAAAAATTGAAAACATTGCCTTCCTTCACCCAAAGACGTTCCCTGGAATGATTTGGCAATACTCCTGAAAAGCTTAACAAGATGGTCTGACATCGTTAGAATTTTTTTCTTTCTTT
Organism: Tupaia belangeri chinensis; assembly: GCF_000334495.1. Taxonomy (NCBI): domain Eukaryota; kingdom Metazoa; phylum Chordata; class Mammalia; order Scandentia; family Tupaiidae; genus Tupaia; species Tupaia belangeri. Next base: position 158,595 of record NW_006159708.1, on the reverse strand, counting down.
TTTAGATCTAGATAGTTGAAAGTCCTGTATACAGAGATGTTCAAGTTGTTTGAAGATGAGAAAAGCTCTGTCTTAAGGATCAATCTGGTAAGAATCAATCTGGTACTTCTTTAAGGAGTATCAAAATGATTCTTCCTCTTTATTTTGCCTTTTAAAGTCCATTAAAATGCTAACTTGAGCTACTGCATCATTTTCAAATGTGACTAAGCCTAAGGTTTAATGTCCAAAGGCCAGATCATTTATAAGGGTATGCTCCAGTAGAGTAGCTAGCCCAGACAAAGAGCTTTGTAAACTGTGAAGGAGGCAAATAAAAGAAGTCAGAGATCCTGACTTAAGGCAGAGGTTCCAATTTTTGCCTGTGACAATCCCGGCCAAGATTTCCCTGGACTAGGGCCAAGTAAGAAGCATAAGGAAAAGAGTTGTTCAAGAAGAAAACAACCTATTCCATTACTTTAAAATGGTATTTTAATGGGATTTTAAATATCTCCAATTTGTTACAGTGTTATCTTTTGATATATAAAGTGATCATTTTGGGCCAGCAGTTGATGTAGTTGTTAAGGTGCTAGACACCCATGGTTCGAGTTCCAGACCTGTTATCTTAAAACTCATGCCAGAAAACATGTGCGTGTGTGTGTGTGTGCCCAAAATCTCAAGAGGAAAATGGAGAAGGGATTGTAGCATGGCCATCTCCTGAGAGGGAGTGGGATTTCTTGCTTCCTGTTTCTCTGTCTCTGTCTCTTCAATGAGTTCATGTGCCCTATAGCAAAAATCTCTCTCAAAACAAATTTATAATTTTATGTATGTAATTTTTACTTGTTCTTAATGTGTAAAATAAAGCATAACAGCCTTTTGTAGTACTACCTGTCAAAATTTTAGTATTAGTTCATGAAATTTGGTGACAAATAATTAACAGATATTGAAAATTATGAATGGATGAATTAATACAGCGAACTAATCAGTGAATAAAGGAAAGCAACAGAGGTAATGGAGAATTGATGGGAGTTAAGAATGAGATCATTCTTGTACAGATAGAGAAAATTGTCAGAAGCCCCTCCAGAATGGGATGTAGTTAAGAGACACAAAAGACAAAGTTTTCCTTCACACATTTTACCAAAGATAATTGTCTCTTTATCTCTAAACTAATTAAACTTACTGGTTCCAAGTGTCTCTTATTTGACTTGCAACGGGCATTTGGATATTAAATCTGGAAATACAGATTCCAGGTGTCTCAAGACAAAAGCAGTCTCCAGGGTTTCCCAGGCATTTGCTCTCACAGTCTTGGCTGAGAACATCTTCTGCAAACCATGCTATCAAGGCATCTCACTTTCCAAAGTGTATTCAGTATAATCTTTCAAGTCGCACAGCCTTCAAAGAACCTCCTGTCAGTTCATTTACTTCGTGGTTTCTTTCAGAAATTTGAGCAGAGCTGGACCACTCCATAGTTTGAGGGTACTAGGCACATACACATACCCATAACCCAACAGGCTGAAGGACAGGAGGTGAAACTGGTGTTACCAAACTGCAGACAGTGCTCCTCTCTCTCTCTCCTCCGCTTTCTCTCTCTCTCTCTCTGTCTCTGTCTCTCTCTCTCTCATGCATGTACATGTACTCTATAATGAATAAAGGAAAAAGAAAAATAAAAGCCCTGCACTCCCCAAGAAAAGACCAAAAACAGCATTTCCATGCAAACCAGTCATAGCATTGGTAATATTGACAATAGTAAGCTAGCACTGAGGATCTACCACATGCTGCACATCTTGTTAATCACCTTCTCTATATCTAGACATCCAAGCATCCCAACCACCCCGTGAGGAGATTTCAGTGACTAACTCCAGAATCGTGTTGTGACACAGGACTTTCAGAACAGAAGTTTTTCCTCTAGTATACAAAGGAACTTCAAAAAGTTTGTGGGAAAATGGAATTAAAGTGCAGGTTTATTTTGGTGCAAAAACTTTTTGAAATCCATGCATGGATTTTTATAATGCACAGCTTTCATGAACTATTTGAAGACCCTTGCCTACGTCCACACGTTTGTATCTTTTCTCCGCTACATGTTAAAGCTGGAGTGACCTTAGCTCTTCTTGCACATTTAGCTCACCACTTCCTCCAGGACTGATTCTGTCCCTGGTCATAGGAACTTTTAGGAAAGCATAGCTTAGAAAGTTAAAATCCAGGCAACCAGGCTTCTGCTTTTTCTCTGATCTATGTTTTGATCCCCAGAAATTAGACTCTCACCATAGGACCTGGATGCCTTATTCTTTCCATTGTGTAAGTCTTTCTCTTGGTTTCTTAGAGATTCCCAGTTTTTATAAAACTAAAATAGTCACAGTCCTGCCCCTCAAAGCCAGTAACTGGTCCCCAGTAATTATCACTATCCTCTAAATGTCAACTCCTGACAGGCCTAAATTTAGAACTGCTGTCTATTACTTGAAACTGTCACTTTTCTTATCTTAGGAGATTGATCTAACTCCTCGCACCTTTGGCATTTCCATAGGACCAGATCTGGATTATAAAAGTCATTTTCTCTTCCCTCTCTCTTTCTCCTTATTCCTTCCATTAGGCTGAATGCCTCAAAATCAACAACCCTTGCTTAATTTCCCTTACTGAATTTGCACAGGTTTATCATTCATTGTTCTTTAATTTGCACTTGTTAATATTAAAGTTTTATTTCAATTTCCTACCACACAATTCTCACGAGAAAGCTGACTTTCCCCAAGTAGCTATGTTCATTCATATTATCTGTTTTGTCTTTGGTTAGATTATAATCAAATTCAGTAATTTTATGGTTGAGAGAATTGTCAAGAAACACAACAAGAATTATATATACTTTCAGATCCACTGAAAATTCAAAATATTGGGACCAACAGGTGGCATAACAATTGGCATCACTGGACTCCCACATGGCTGTACGCAGTGAGAGTTCCAGATCCGGTGGCTTGAAACTCATGCTGGATACATGTTCATGTGTGCGTGAGGTCCTGGGAGGAGAATGGAAAAGAAGAGATTGCTGCATGGCCACCAGCCCCTCCTCCCCATGGGTAATTTCTCTCTCTCTCTCTTTCTTTCTCTTTCTCTCTCTCTCTCTTTGGCAAGTACATGTGCCCTAAGACAGGCAGATAAATAAATAAATAAATAAATAAATAAATAAATAAATAAATAGATAAATAAATAAATAGATAGATAGATAGATAGATAAATAATTAAATAAATAAATAAATAAAACACCTCTTGAAAAAACAAATTCAAAATGTTGTCAATTGGGGTAAATCTTTATAGTTATAATTTGACTTATTTCATAATTAATATTTGTTATATTACATAAGAACCTAAGGTAGGTTCTATTTGTCTATTTGTTGTAGGTAAAGAAAAATGTATTATTCTTTTCACTAGATTTTTTTTCTTAGAATTTATTGTTTATAGTCCCCATAGAGAGAGCAAGAAAGAGGG
>NW_006159708.1:126996-155137 GCF_000334495.1 Tupaia belangeri chinensis | reverse complement strand
GAAAGCAAGTCAAGATTTTCTTAATTTAGATATTTAGATGACAGAGAAATAATATGAATATCTTTTATTTCTGTATGTACTACTTTACAAATTCGATGCTAGTAAATAAAGTTTGAGTCCACTTTTCAGATGTAGGTTTTAAATTCAAGTAAAAGCCTAATCAAGGAAGATTGGCAGTCTTTTGGAAATGTTCGTGGTATCAAAATAAATACTGGTTTGTCTAAGATAGATTCCTCCCCATGAGCAATTAGTAATTGATAACCTTCCATATCTCATAATGTAAGATGTTACACTCCAGTGACTCATGTTACATCTGGAAAGATGATTAAAAAATAATTGTGGAGGCATGGGTGACAAAAAGGGAAGGTGAATGAAAATTAGCAGAAAACAGAAAAGTGAGAAGGAAAAATAAAAGTATTATAGGAGCAAACAGTTGCCTATGAGTAAGGCAAAAGAAATTGAGGATGTTTATGAGGATTATAAGAAATGGGAAGGAAGAAGTGTGTGGAATTCAAGTGACATTAAGAAAACAGGAAAAGGAGTATGATAGGGTTAATTCATTCATTTATTGAGAGCCCACTATGTATTAAGGACCACAACAGGTCTTTTTCATAAGGTAAAGGAAAACATTATTTCAGACTTGAAAGACCCAGGTTATAAATACTAATTCTAACCAGGAGTCAAACTGAAATATTCTGATTATGGTTTTAATGCATAGTCTGTTATTCCACTAGCCTATTTCATTATGTGAAGAAACACAAAAAGAATTGTAAATAACTAGATTTGTTTTTCAAGGCAAAATGGCAAAAGCTGCTTAAAACAATAAGTAACCACAAAAACATAAAAAGTTTCTACATGTGAGATATGACTAAACAGCACTGGGAAAGTTTTTTGCTATGATTTGAACATGTCTCTCAAAGTCCGTGTGTTTAAAAGTTAATCCCCAATGCAATTATATTAAAAAGTTAAGCCACTAGGAGGTGATTCCATTTTGAGAACTCTACTCTCAAAAATTATTCAGTGCTATTACCCTCGGAATGGGTCAGTTATCCCAGGAGTGGGTTTTTAGTGAAAGGATACCGTTTAGGCCTTTTGCTTTTGCTTGCCCTCTCTCACTCTCTCTTCCCTTCCAAACCTAGGCCTACTCAGTTGCCTGAATCTGGATACTGGATTTTTAGCCTCCTGAACTGTGAGAAATAAATGTATTTTTCTTTATAAATTACCCAGTCTGTGGTATTCTGTTATAGCAACATAAAATGGACTGAGACATGATTATTTTTTCACATCTACCCTTTGGGACTGTCTTAATTGCCCGTATTTGTATTTTTCAATCTCATTTTACGGCATAGAGAAGTAGGAGGAAACACTCCTACTGTCTGAGGTTCGTGCTGGTCTATAAAATAGGAACCCTGATGTTCTGTACACATAACGGAGAGAAGCACAGAACCATTCTTTCATTTCTCAGTTGGCTTTTTCTATGTGAAGAATGGTTTATCTGATTGATGAGATAGTAAGCTTATGACTGCCGTTAATTCCTATTTCTCTATAGGATAAGGTTCTTCCGTCAGGAGAGTTGTGATGTATTTTTCTGTTTTTCTATGCAAAAATGTGTCATGACTTTCCTGACAACGTAATAAATATTTGTATGGCCTCGACTCTCTATCTCTACCCTTTGCAGGTTGACAAGGAGACATTCTCTAGGCGGCCAACTGGATAATCCTTCTCTGAAAAACTGATTCTCTCCTCACATCTCACATGGGTCTTAAGATCTGAACTTGGTGATGCGGTGGTGAGTGTGTGTAGAGGAAGCATTGAATGCCTGTTTTTTGTTTTGTTTTGTTTTGTTTTTACCAAATCCAGGCCTAATTATTAAGTTCTACCCACAATAAAGTGAATGTTGATCTCTATTTGATATTTTCAATCTAGTGTGTTACTATCTTTTTCAAACCAAAAGGATGGCAGGCATCTGTGCTAGTAATGAGGATCTTTGGGAATCTCTCACTTACCAGTTCCCAGCAATGGAAAGTTTCTCCCGTCCCTGGCCATCCTTGGCCAGGTGTTTCACTTCTCTCTCTGTGTTGTCATTCTGAGTCTCTGTGTTTCAGAAAACTTCAGAAATTTTCTTGGTAGATTTTAGTATTCCTTCTTAGATACTCCACCCAAAGCATATTTATTTAATTGTTGTTTGTGCTGGATTCTTCCAGTCAGACATCTTGATTCTGCCCTTTGGTCTTTTTCTATTTTTACTTGTTGTTGTTGCTTTTTTATTTTTTTTTAAGAAGCATTTGTGCTATAGGGTGTGTGCTCTCAGAGAGAGATAGAAACAGAGACAGAAAGACAGAAATCAACCCCCCGGGGGATGGCCATCCTGCAATTCCTTCTCCTTCATTATCCTCTCAGGATTTTGGGCATACGTGCACATGCACCCAGCATGAGTTTTTGGCCATTGGGTCCAGAACTCAAATCATGGTTGACTTGGTTGACTACGTGGGAGTCCAGCAACGTAACCATTATGCCATCTGCTGCTCCCCAGGACAATTCACTTTTAAAAGTTCTTTATTATACTAAAAGAGTGGCTTTCCAACTTAGCCATAGTTAAAATTTTAATTTATCAGTGAATAATTAATCCCTTAAAATTTAGAAATTAAAATATAGAACGTAAATACACAAAACCAAAGCTCTTGTTAAAACATGGGTACTAAAGCTTACCATAGGGAATATTGTTTAGCATCTACTCTATTATACTGTAAGGTGGCTCCTATTTTGACCATCTGGAGTATTAGCTCCTCGCTAGTATCCACAATTTCTTCCTCTATTGAATTTCTCCAGTGATTTGTTGACAGCACCGAGTGTGGACTGATTTAACAATGTTTTCTTGACTCCAGCTTCTAAGGTGCAATGCATTACGAAGTCATCTAACCTCAACATTTATAACTTAAATTAGCCTCATAATGCTACTTGGTAATTATTTTATGATTCCCTAACCAAATTAAATAAACATTTCATCCTTAAGAGCAGCTCTTACAAATTTGATTGTTCTTCTCAAATCCTTCACCCCATTCCTCTCCCACTCCACTCTTGGCAGATGAGCTTGTCCTGTTTCAGCACTCCACATGTTCCTACCCCCAGAGATCCAGTTATGACTATTATGAGGAGAAACGCTGTATCTCTAATGCTTAGTTTATTAATCTTCATCTCTACATATCTACCTGCATATCTATGTTGATATCTACAATGTTGTAAAATTCTCTAGGAGAAAAATCAAAAGTCATTATCTTTTTTTACATTTTCACTTCTCTAATAGTCTTGGTTTCAGTTAACACTATTATGGTCTATATGATGTCCCCAAATAGAAATCACAGTCCATTCCCAATTCCTACTTTCTCCTTTCCCCACCCCCCATCTAGTAAGTAAAAGAAATATGAAATAAAGCAAATAAAAAAGGGAGAAAGAAAAAGAAAAAGGAAAAGAAAAAGAAAGATAAAAAGAAAAGAAAAACAAACTTTCAATCAACTTTGGTGTTTCTACTCTTCTTGTTTCCTCATCCTCTATACATAGATAATTACAAAAATCTCTAACTAAGCTCCCTGTCATTGGCTTCTCCCCACTAGAATATATCTCTAAAAGTCAATATTATCATGACACTCACTTGCCCAGATATATGTTTGCTACTTAGAGCCCAGAAAATAAAGCCAAGATTGTCTACTATAACCCCAATTATTTAGTTTCACTTTTTATATCTTTCTCATATATTGAACTCTCATTTTCTGGACAAACACAGCATGCATCCATCAAAATCCTCAGGACTGTGCATGTTCTTTCTTCTATTACTATGTGTTTCATCTATTTCTACTGGGGAAAAAAATCCCACTCATTTAGGAGATCTAGCTGATCAGCAGTTATAAACCTGCCTCACATCGCCTATGTGCTTATTGAGCATTATTGTACATGATTCAATGGACATATTATGTTGTAATTATTAAGTAAATGTCTCCCTTCATACATAAGCTATAGAAGTTGTAGCTGCAAGCCACAAAAATGGAAATATACTCACAAAAAGTAAATACGCAGGGTAGTATTTATAATAGAATTCTCAAGCAGTTAAAAAACTAGACTTTAAAGGGACCAGCAGTTAGCGTAATGGCTATGTCGCTGGACTCCCAGGTAGTTGATTGCGGTTGGCATCTCAGACCCAGTGGCTTAAAACTAACGCCGGGCACGTGTGCGTGCATGCCCAAGATCCCGAGAGGAGAATGGAGGAGAAGGGATTGTGGTATGGCCGGCCCCCCAGGGGGCGGTTTCTTGCTTTCTCTCTCTCTGTCTCTGCCTTTCTGGCAAGCGCACGTGCCCTATAGCAAAAACCTCTCCAAAACAAACAAACAAACAATCAAACAACCCTAAAAAACTAGACTTTAAAGTAGTATTAAGAAGTTCTTCATGGAAGTAAGGATTACAAACAAAAATCATGCTAAAGAAATGATCAGTGAAGGACTCCAGTTTCACTGTATTGAACAAGACTCCATGGTCTAGTCTGTCGCCAGTTCTGAACAAGAGATTCTGCACCCTCCCCTCCAAACTATTGCTAACATTGCCCTGAAAACTTAATGTTGAGACTGATATTGCATATTTTTTCCTCTGCTTCTGCTTGTTTGCATAACTTCCATTTCAAAGACCAGAGTGGGTACATCTGATTGTTTGGGCCTAGGACACACGCCCGTTGCTTAAGTGGAAAGGAAGCTAAACAAACAAATCTCTGGGGTTTTTAAGATTTATAATGACAGATATTCCTCCCTAACCCAGATAATCAGAAAGATTTAAAATAATACAAATATTCACTAAAACTACTTGTAGTAACCACATTTCCAATCGTTAAGAGCTATCTGTGCCTATTGGCTTTTACACTGAACAGTGCAAATACAGACGTTCTTATTATCACAGAATATTCTGTTAGACAGCTTTGGCCTAGACAAAACCCCCTATTTTATTAGTGTGTAAACTGAGGCCCCCAGAGGTTAAGTGATATATCAAGGTCACAGAGCCAGCTAGCATTTAGCTCAAAACTAGAAATCAAATTTCCTCACTACCTTTTTATTATTCTCATCATCATAAACTATTGTCTTTCAACTTACAGTTATAAATGTTATGTTTGTTTTTGGTTAATTTCCCCAACTATCAAAAGCTTTTTGATTCCTAAGTATAGAGCTTATTGTATTAATGGGAAGAATTGGGAAGCTTTAAAGAAAATACTTTATGACTATAAAGACAGTGATTAGCAGAACCTGGATTAGGACAAATGTTTTCTTCAAATGATTTCTTACATAGAATATTAGTATAGTATATATTGTTTTACTTTTATTTAGTAAGTCATAGAAAAGGGTCAAAATTCACGCATGGCACCAAAGGTTAACAAAAAGACCAGTTTGTTTTCAGCACCATCTGTCCAGAGACTGGATTCCTGCCAAGTCTACAGAATGGCAGAAGCATTTTCAGCCATAGACAGCAAGTTGCTCTCTGATATGGACTGCTACACATCAAGCATTTCCAAAAGGCCATCAACAGCTAGATAAATGGATCCAAAAAAAATATTTACACCCACATCCACTCAAAGTCTCTGGCACTCTTCCTGCTTGCAGAAATACTGTGCTAACAGTTATGAGAGCTACGGAGTGCACTCCAAAATAAACCCCATTCACCCCAGGAAGAAACTTTCGATTCATAAACCTGCTGCCATGGGACTGCTTTGGCCACCAATACTCTAAGGATGACAGGGGCAGTCTTCAAATGTTTGAGTCTTTAGGTTTGTTTTTCAATAGGGTTGGGATGCTACTATTCACACTCTCTGAAATAAATTATGATCATCTAAAACACTCATTTTCCTCTCTCCAAACAGGACACAGTTAAAGGCAAGTGAAAAGCACACACAACCTCTGATGGCTGGAGCTTTTGCTCCTAAAAAGATAAAGTAGATATCATCTGAATGAGGGCGGATATCTTACTTTTCAAAACCCAGCCTCTTCTACTTCCTCCCAAACAATGAGATATGCTGTAATGGTTAATTTGGGGTGTCAAGATGACTTAACTACCTAGGAACCTGATAAAGCATTATTCTGGGGTTTTGTCTGTGAGGACGTTTCCAGAGAGATTGGCAGGTGAGTCTGAGTGGGCTAGGTGGTGAACATGTGCCCTCACTATGGATGGGCACCATCCAATCAAACAGGGGCCTGGAGAGAACAAATACAGAAAGTAGATTAGTTTCTTCTTGAGAGCAGGAATAGACCTGTGCTGCTGTTGAAAGTATGACAGTACTCAAGGCTTGTCTGTGGACTCAGCTTACACCAATAGTCCCCTCCCCCAGGTTCTCAGGCTTTCAGTCACAAACTGACGGTTACCCTCAACAGCTCCCCTACTTATGAGGCCTTCAATCTAGGACTTAGCCCTGCTACCCTACATCTTGGGGTCTCCCGCTTGCACATGACCTGTAGGATTTCTCACCTTTATAATCCCATAACCCGATTCTGCTAACAAACCCTCTCTTAGCCTACATATGTATCCAATTTGTTCTATCTTTCCAAAAGAACCTTAATTATTACACATTCCTTTTCCTATATTTAAAAATATTTTCTAGCTACTTCTGTAATTATTGCACTGTAATTGTCAAATATTTTTGTTTCTTATTATTCTTTTTTATTTAAAGAGAGATTTTTGCTATGGGTGCATGCACTCACCAGAGGCACAGAGAAACGAGAAAGTGAGAAATTACCCCCGCCAGGGGGATGGCCATGCCACAGTCCCTTCTCCGCCATTCTCCTCTCAGGATTTTGGAAGCACATGCACACACACCTGGCATGAGTTCCAAGCCACCAAGTCCAGGACTCGAACCATAGTTGGCCATGGGGAGTCCAGCACTTTACACCACCTGCTGGCCCTGTTTCACTTCATTCCTTAGGTCTCTTGGGATCAATAAATGAGTCTAATTCATTTTTCTGTTATTTATTCAATATTATTCATAAGCATGTTGACAGAAAAACCTAACTGTGTGAAATACCAAAGGAAGGTTTATTCTAAGCAAAAATATGAGTGACCTCAGTCCAGGGAAACAATTTTAAGAAGACCTGAGAAAGCGCTTCCTATGTGGCCAGGTCGCAGAAGATCTTTTACATATATTTCAGGAAAGCAGAGGTTACAATCAAAGTTGTAAATCAATACATGGAAGTTATCTATTGGTTTGGCTTGAAAAGGTGGACTCTCTCGAAGCTGGAGCTTAAAGTTCATAGGTAGAATGAGAGATTCTTTAGTTTATTTTTGGCTAAAACAGCAAGACTAAAATTTGGAGTCAGCAGAAATGAAGGTTTAAGCTTAAGTTGAACACAGGGAAGTTTACTAATCACCATGTGATGTCACGCCAGAGCTCAGGTATGCCACTATTACTGACACAAGATGACCTGTTCAGTAAGATTGATGGCATCAAGGTGTGGCTCTCCCAGGCCCCTTAAGAAGGAAATTTGAAACAAAGAAATTGTCTCATCTTCTCACCTAAATGGATTCTCCTATGTGACTTCTAATTATTCCTCTGCTTATAATTGTCAGTGGCTTCCCATCTCACTATGGGTAAAAGTCAAAGCCCTTACAATGGCCTACAGGGTCCTATGGGATCTGATGTCTAACTCTCTGCTCTTCTCCCCACTCCTGCCCATTTCCTAACTTTATTTCACTCTTCCCTTCATTACTCTGTTTTTGCCTCATAACCCACACCTATTGACTCTTGAAAATGCCAGACATGTTTCCTTCACTGAGAATGTTACGTTTTTCTTATTCTGTTCAAGGCAGTTCAAATTTGTCAGCATTTTTTTGTTTTGTTTGTTTGTTTGGTTTTGCTTTTTTACCACTTTGTATAAATAACAACCTATGGGCCAGCAGGTGGTATGGTGGTTAAGGTGCTTGAGCCTACATAGCCAACTCTGTGGCTAGAGTCCTGAACACAGTGGCATGTTCTAGGTGCATGTGTGTGTGCCCAAAATCCCAAGAGGAGAATGGAGGAGAAGGGATTGCAGCATGACCATCTCCCCTGGGGGGTGGTTTCTCATTCTTTCTTTCTCTTTCTCTTTCTCTTTCTCTTTCTCTTTCTCTTTCTCTTTCTCTTTCTCTTTCTCTCTCTCTCTCTCTCTCTCTCTCTCTCTCTCTTATTCTCTCTCTCTCTTATTCTCTCTCTCTCTCCAGAGAGCACACGAGCCCTATGGAAAAAATCTAAATAATAATAATCACAACCTATGTTATCCCACGTAACTCTCATTTAAACCTCTGGCCTCTCTGTCTGCTTTGTCCTGCTTTATCGTTCTCCATAGCAATACTATTTGACATGGTAAATACTTACTTCTTTATTTGTTAATTATCAATCTTCCCATACAAGCATATGGGTTCTTTGTATCCAGACTTTATCTGTTTTATTCAAAACAAATGTTTGTTGATGAATAAACGAACATTTGAAAAATAAGAAAACAAGGGATAGAATTTCTTGAACTTAGAGTAGAGGCAGACTTAACTAATGGCACAAACAAAATCTGAGCACTAGAGATTATAATGATGATGATGATGATAGTAGCAACTATTATCTGCTAGACAATATCACAAGTGCTCACAATGCCTTATTTAACTCTATCTAAATTGAAAGATGTAGGTATCAGCTTAGTTTTTGTGATAAGGAAACTGAGGTTTTAAGGAATTAGAATAGAGAACACATTGTTGGTAAATACAAGAGCTATGATTTTTAACTCATTTCTGTCTCAAGCCTGCACTGCTAACAGTCTAACATTCTAAGATAAATACAGTGCCAGAGTCTGCCAAAACAAAGCTGAACGGGTACCTAAAGCAATAGTCCAAGTATAATACCAGATTCACAGAGTTAGCAAACTTTATTGTAATAACTTATAATTCTGATTCAGTAATGCTAATTCAGAGGCAACAAATGCAAACAAACATAAAAATAACTAAATATAAAAAAAGAATATAACACTTAAGACTTGATTTATTCAATTCTCAGTGTATTTGTTGTAGTCTAAGATTTTGGTAATCTATATTTTTTTGTCCTCATTGGTAACTCCCAAGTTTGCCTCATTCCCCCCTCCCCTCCACACACACACACACACACACACACACACACACACACACACACACACACAAACGCACTCTTTCTTCATAAAATATATCATATGGGCACTGGCTCAGTTAGAGTCAACGAGCATCCCATTTTTCTGTAACCACTCTATGACTTCATCTTAAATGAAGGCTGTTGTTTTCTACAAAATAAGTGGGTGAGAATTACTTTGTTTTGTTTAGTTTCACACTGAGAAGTTCTAAAAGGCAATTATTTTAATGAAACATTTTCTGTCTATTAGAATAGCAGTTTCTAAAATTAAAATGCTGGTGAGGGCTGGCTTCATGGCCTTTCGGTTGGGACAGGCAGATCCCACATGGCCAGTCCCACAGTTGGAGTCCTGGGACTCAGCAGTTTAAAAAATATGCTGGGCATGTATGCATGCATTCCCCAAATCCCAACAGGATAGAGAAATAGTGGAGAAAGGACTGTGGCAAGACCATGACCCATGGGGGCAGCTCTCTCACTATCCTTCCCTCTCTGGCAAGTGTATGCACTCTCTGACAAAAAATAATAAAAAAGTGATGAGATTATAGCAAAATGAACAATCTCATGCACATGTAACTGACATGGAAATTGACATAACTACCTGAAAAACAATCGGCGAAACATCTTACCTATTGATCTAATACTCCACTTCTGCAACTCTAATCCAAGAACAAAACTTGAAATAGGAAAAGAAAATTATAAATAAAGACATATACTGTAACGAATTCATTGTGGACAAATATTAGCAACACTCTTACTTTTCAGTAATAGAAAAATGGTTTGGTAATGATGTTACTTAAGATATAACACTACACTGGTGTTGAAAGATGAATTTATGAAGTATTTACATTCACTTGGGCCAAATGTTTATGTTCCCTTACAAATGGAAAAGACAGGATACTATATTGTATACAAAATTGGATTTTAAATATATAAAAGTATGTCCAGAGAAGGCGGGGTTCTCTGCACTAAGTGTGGAGTAACAGTTTTTATTCTATATTTCAAAAATACATACAGGCGCCAGCAGATGGCACAGCAGTCATGTCATTGGACTCCCAAATGGCTGACGGTGGTTTGAGTCACTATCTGATGGTTTAAAACCCATGCTGGGCAGATGAGTGTGGGTGCCCAAAATCCTGGGAGAAGGGATTGAGACTTGGCCACCACCGCCCCCCCGGGGGGGAGGGAATTTCTCCCTTTCCTTCTCATTGTCTCTCTCTCTGACAAGTGCACATGCCCTATGGCAAAAACCTCCAAAAAAAAAAAAATGTTTTTTATTTTGGGAAGAAAAATGTGTTGATAAAAATGTAACATGGCTAAAATACCAACAAACTATTTGGTTATAGACTGTTTTATCTTTCTTTCTAATAAGCTAAGAACATAGTTTCAGTAGAAAATCTTCCTTTCTCTGACATTTAGATAGACAAGGGGGTGATAAATTGTTTAAACTCTGTTTAAAAAGGAAAAAAGACAAGGAAGGTGCTGTGATTTCAATATGGCCCTCAGGAATTTATGTGTTGGGGCTTGATTGTATTGATTGTATTATAAACGTATTAAATTAAAACTTAATTCTGGTATCCCAGAGTAAGGCCTAATGGGTGGTGATTTGTCCATGGTAGTTGTACCATGGAGGCAACAGTCCCATGAACAAATTAATGCTGTCTAGTGAGACCCATTGGCTTGTAGCTCTCATGTGAGTTTCAGCTCTTACAAGAATTGCTTGTTAGAAAAGAAACATCAGCTGGGACCTCTCTCTCGGCAAGTGCCCATCATCCTCTGTTTCCATTGGTTATGCCTCAGGCCTAGGACTTCAGACTTTTCAGCCACCAGAATCTGAGTTCATAGATAAACTTCTATCTTCTTCAGGAAAGAAGTCAGTTTATAGCCTAATACTTACAAATTACCCTAAGTAGATGCTCTATTGGATTTAGAAAGCCTCCTACACAAGCATCCTAGAGCATATACAAGATTCCCAATTTGGGGCCAGCCATGAGCCTAGTAGTTAAGTGAGTCATATCTAACATAGCCAATCTAGGGTTCAAATTCCTGGCCCCAGAAGCTTGAAAAACATCCTGGATTGATATGTGCCCATCTTCTCAACGGGATGAAGAAATGGAAAAGGGATGTGGAGTGGCCAGATCTACTGGGCAGTGCTTTCTGTCTCTTCTTTCTCTCTGCTTCTCCTTGGTGAGTACATATGTACCCCTGGCAATAAAGGGAAAAAAAAAAAAAGAAAGAAAGATTTCTAATTTTGAGGTCTATCACACATAAACACACACAAACAAACCATTTTGGGTGTGTGACAATGTGCAGCAGTGGAAAAGTTCTAGTATGGGAAGTCATACTAGCGATTTGTTACTGCCTCTGCTGTATTTTTGTGTATCCCTAGCCTAGTTCCACAACATCTCTAGACCTCAATTTCCTTATCAATAAAATTGAAATAAGTCATTTTCGATTCTAAAATTGCATTCATTTTATACCAAAATCAATGTATAAATTAATGTTTTGAAACAAACAGTGACAAGCTCCCAAGGTAAACATGATAACTATTACTAAACTTGAGCAAATAATGAGGAAGTAAGAGACAACAATAAAATAATAAACTTCACATTTCAGGCTGTCTCACTACTCTCATCCTACCCCAAAAGTGTAATGACTAGCAACATTATCATTTAAAAAATAAGGTTAAAGCATCTCTTCCTTGCTTTCACTATAGTATCCATTGCCCCCAGAGATCTCAGTTTCCATTTCCATTATGTCCTCATGAACTGCATGAACCAAAGGTTTCTAAGACTAGTTGAGGGGTTAACCTAGTTCTGCCAATGCTAATCCCCACATAAGCCACCCATCCCTTAAAAATATAAATTTTACCACTCCTAAACACAATTATTTCTCCTTCCTCACAATTCATTCTTTTCTGTATATTCAAAGATACCTCTTCAGTGTTTCATGAGAATCTTTAAAAAGAAAAAAAAAAACGCCGGGAGTATTTTTCCTTAAGGACAGAGGCCACTACTTCCATCATTTTGTAGCACTCGGCAGTTTCACACAGTAGAATTCAACCATCATCACACATGTTAAAATAAGAAGTTCCCTCACCAGATTCAATTGGTTAGAGCAAAGCAAAACAATGTTTCTATTTCTGTGGGAGTTGATTGCCAATGCATACACTCTCTCTAAGTCTGACTTTGCTAGGTTATAATTCAAATTTTTCAAAAGGACAGAACATTTAACTAGATGCATATTATCATTTTCACAGCCTTCTCAAAGGCCCCTCACTTGTGCTTTTTTAATTAGCTTCAACAATTTGATGATTGTGATAAACTATATATAAAACATAGATTTTTTTTTTTTAAGAATTATTTTCCTGGGACTAGCAGTTGGCGTAATGGCTATGTTGCTGGACTCCCACGTAGTTGACTGCGGTTCAAGTCCTGGACCTGGTGGATTAAACCCACGCTGGGGGCATGTGCATCCATACCCAAGATCCTGAGAGGAGAATGAAGGGACTGTGGTGTGGCCATCCCCCCGGGGGTGATTTCTCGCTTTCTGTCTCTTTGTCTCTGTCTTTCTGGTGAGCACATGCATCCTTTAGGAAAAAACCTCTAAAAAAATAGAATTATTTTCTTTAACTTTATTTGTTTTTTTATTTTTAGTTTGACCAGAGGGAGAGAGAGAGAAAGCAAGCTGCCAGGTATAGGACTTGAACTGTGGTCAGCCATGTGGGAGTCCAGTGCCCTTAACCACTACACCACCAGCCAGTCCCTAAAACATAGTTCTTTCATATTTGAGTGTCTTCCTTACAAAGGATAAAATTACAAAATGAAGAGTTTCTCTCTTTAAAAAGGTATCTAGTAACCAGGTGCTGTCTTATCTAGATATCTCAAGACTCAGATAAAGAAACTGCTTCCCAATGTGAGGACTGACAGACACATCAGGATGAACTTGCCTCTACAAACATGGGATATGAGATTCCAGAGAGATAAATGGACGTGAGGCAAGAGACATAATTACTCCTGTCAGGAGTCAAGGCCTGAGCCTAGCCAAGGGCAGTGGCAGTTTTGCCATTATGACCTTGCTTAAAACTGTTAAAATCAGGATAGGGGACTGTGTCCTGGAGGTGGTAGGACAGAGGAATCTAAATATATCCACAAACTAGAAGAAGAAGCAGGGTTGACCCAGGAAACAGGCTGAAGAAAACTTCTGACAAGGCAAGTGAGCTGGAGTCTCAGCAGGGCATTTGCACCTAATCCTTCCTGCTCCTGGGACATCTTAATCAGAGGGCACAGACCCCACACAGTGGTTAACACCCTGTTTCCCAAAACCATTAGGACTATGTTGCACCCACACCACTGGTTCTTCTGATGAGCATATCAGTTAAAGCTGAGCTCAGAGGGAAATGTCACAGCTTATACTCTTCAGCCATGCATTCCATAGGAAAGACAGCAATCAATTCATTTACTGAGGATCAGCTATTACATGAAACAAATATTCTAACAGAATGCAATTAACTGGGACCAGCAGTTAGTGCAATGGCTATGTCACTGGACTCCCACGTAGTCGACCTCGGTTCGTGTCCTGGACCTGGTGGCTTAAAACCCACGCCGGGCCAAAACATGCCCAAGATCCCAGGAGGAGAATAGAGGAGAAGGGATTGTGGTGTAGCCATCCCCCCTGGGGGGTGATTGCTCGATTTCTGTCTCTCTGTTTCTCTCTGTCTGGCGAGCACACGGACCCCATAGCAAAAACCTCTTAAAAAAAAAATGCAATTAACTAAGTGAGAACTAGATCAGAATTCACTGTAGAAGGTTTTTCAAATTCTTGGGCTGTACTATGATAGCTTTAAATGAACCCTGTCAAATCCCCCTAAAAGGAAGCTGCTTCATTACTTTCTCACAGGAAAAGAACACTTGTCTAGAGTAGATCCACAGACACGTGACCTTATTCAAGTCAAACATATCAATAGTACTCACAGCAGTGTGATCACGAGTCTTGGTAACTCACTCTGAAAAGCAAAACACCTAAGAGCACTGGCAGAAGCCCTTAAAAAGCCACCTCAGTGTTGGTTGAATAGATTAAATGGTATTAACCACAAACATTAAAATGAAAGTTTGGATATTTCCGTCTTAAAAGGATGTAATAAAGAACAAGGTGGAGAAAACTATATGAGCTGTAAAAGTCTGGAATCTAAACTCCCTGTCTGATAGTCTTCACATTCTAACACTTGCCATCAGAATATTGTACAATCTTGGGACCAGCAAGTGGTGTGGTGGTTAAGGTGCCGACACTCCCACATGGCTTTTGTACCTTATTAAAGGAAAAATTTACTCTTCCTTGATTATTTTTTTAAAATTCTTTTGTGTGCTTCATTCTTCAACCTGTGCTAACATATATTTCTTTCCTAACTCATCCACTGAAGACTATTCTTCCTGGGGGAGGCAAAATACTCTCAGTTGTTCAATTTATATCTTACATTATTTTTCATCACCTTCTGGCCATTCTCCTTTCAATAAATTCTCTCCTGTCATGGCTTCCATGATCCAAACATCTCTTTCTCAGAATTCCTTGAGAATACATTTTCTTCTGCCTTCTCCTTAAATGTGGGATTTCTAAAAGTTCAGCTAGCTAATAGCTTAACATTTCATGATTTTTGTTTTTAGCTCAGATCTCTTTCTTTAGCAAGTGAATACACTTTTCTCTGAAAAAACTACCCGCAAACTCATGAATATCTTAGCATTTAACACAATACCTGTCATTTAATAGAAATGCACAAAAATTATATAGAGTGGGTAAATGAATAAATATGTAGATGATTCTCTTTTTCTCTTATGTGAATGAAGTGCTATTTTCTGAACCCCCATATTTTAAATGTTAATTGTTTGGTGGCCTATACTTTTCAATCTCTCCTGGAAGATTCTTGAGAACAAGAAATGCTATCTTTCTATGCCCTAGGGCTAGGGCAGTGCTTGGTACAAGGTTAGGTACTAATCGATTGAGTTTGAATAGATGAAATATCTATTGTTTATGAGCACCTAAAAAATAAAATTCCTATGTTAAAGATCATTAACAAATGAAAAGATAAAATAAGATCTGGAGTGATCTTTAATCTAGCCTAACTCCCTTTTACAGATGATAAAAGTATCATCTGAGAGAGAGTAACTGACTTACCCACACAGCCAGTTAGCAGTTATGGTTATTAAACCTATGTCTTCCACTTCTTAAACTTGCAAAGTTTTTATAGTTATATTCACATATTGGCAGAACATTGATCAATTAGAGTTTCCTATCAAGTGTCCTCTCCATTGATTCCCTGGCCTTCTAATCTTTTTACTTATTTTAATCAAGTTAAAAATAAATATTTATTTAGTCTCTTTCATCTACTCAGCACTCGAATGCTATGTCTTTTGATTCTTACACTAAACCCACAGTATAGTTAACTTGTATCTTCATTTCACAGATTAACCAAATTTCCCAAGGTCATGTAGTCTTAAAGATAAGGAATACAACACAAAGTGCATGAAAATCCTATTCTCTTGATATTATACTCTGTGTGACTAAAATCTTTTTATAGGATATTAATAGTGATGATTATAATATTCATGCTTAAATATTATATGCTGCATAACTAAGATCCTTTACATGTAATTCATTCTTACCCAGACCATACTTGTAAATATCTAGAAGACACATGTCTTCCTGGTTTTAACAGTTAACTCCACCGAACAAAGTGAGGTACATGTTATACCTGTTATTGATGTAGTTAGACCTAAGACCAGGAAAGAACTATAGGTTGTTCTTGAAGTTTGAGACAATATCACATAGAACTTTCATTTTTCCTCAGCAAGCTTTAAACTCTTTTGAACATCCTGTAAAATTTCCAACAGAGCAACCAATTCATTTACTGAGGATCAGCTATTACATGAAACAAATACTCTAACAGACTGCAAAGAACACATCTGACAAGCAAAAGATACTGCAAGATCCCTAACTTACTGTCCCTTTTTATTTGTGCCACGATATTTTCTTTTTCTTGCCTAGTGTCCTCAAAATTCTCAAAAGCCTTTAACATAGCTATACATCGTAGTTTTTGTACATGATACATAATTTATTTTCATGAAATTACAACTTTACAAGTGTCAGCTTTTATTTTTGAAACTAAAACCTAAGCAGCCTATAGTTGAGTGCCTAACAGTCTTTTTCCTTTTTTATATGCACATTTTATTGTTTGTTGGAAAGAAATCCAATTAACCTTTCTAGAGAGAAAATGTTACAATTAACTCTTCAATATGTTGAGTAGTGAATACTTCTTAACTATGTACTTTTGTATTAAATTATGAACTCTTTAGCTAAAAATCAATACAGAAAAATTCACAGCAGGGTTGAAATTCAGAACAAGCTATTTCCTTACTTCAGTAAAGAAAAATGACTTTGAATGGGGCACCAATTTTAAATGTGTTCACTCTTGAATTCAGAGAAAGGAAATATGATCATCCTAGTCCAATAAAAAGTAGAGGAGACATAAGGTAAGTCCTTACTGAAACTATTGTCATTATCTTCCAAAATTATTTGCATTACCAAATTGTTCTGTATTTTTTTTTTTTTTACTAAATCATGGATTCAATTCTGATTTCTACTTCTGCCTTATTAACTTCCCTGTAGTACCATCCTGTAACTACATTTGAAAATCAATAGAAATATCAAGTAAATAAGAAACAATGAACTTCCTACTACTCTCTGGAATCAGTAGAAAATAGGTTCACTTTTTAAAAAATCTTTCTTCTTAGGCAACATACTATGGCAAAAAGAGAGTAGAGATTCAGATTTTAATTTTAATCTAGACTCTGCCAGCTGATTGATATGACCTTGGGCAAGGTTATATCTTTGTTAACTTACTTCAGGCAAGATATGAAAACATTTATAAACCTTGAGGTATTTTATTTATTAGTAGAACTATTTATACCCATGCCTACAGATAACCTGAGGATTAAATGAGATAAATTATGTGAAGTACCTGACATATAATCGATGCTCAATAATTAGCTCCTGTTTCTTCATTTCCTATTTATGTCCCTATGCACAGAAAATTAAAGATCAAAAGCAGTGACTCTTAGTCATCATATCACCTTTGTAGAAGACATATTTTGGATAAGCATTGAGACCACAAAAAATGTTAAAAGATTAGATAGATTATAAATTATACATACAGTTTCTCATAAAATTAGGAGACCACAGAAATTGTTGTAACTTTTCTAGTGGAGTAAACAACAATTTTAAAGAATTTTTGAAGCTTAAATATAAAAACACATTATATTAATTTCTTTTTTTTTTTTTTTTTTGGAGAGGTTTTTGCCATAGGGCACGTGCGCTCGCCAGACAGAGAGAGACAGAGAGACAGAAAGCAAGAAATCACCCCCCAGGGGGGATAGCCATGCCACAATCCCTTCTCCTCCATTCTCTTCTTGGGATCTTGGGCACGCACGCACACGCGCCTGGCATGAGTTTTAAGCCACCGGATCCAGGACGCAAACCGTGGTCGACTATGTGGGAGTCCAGCGACATAGCCATTACGCTAACTGCTGGTCCCTTAATTTCAATATATATTTGAATTCTTAGTGAAGCATAATGATTTACACAACTAACCTCAAAGGATCTAGCTATGATCTCCTTAGCTCATCTAGAGTTGAAGAAAGAAATATGGAAACCACCTACAGAATAAAAAGATTTTAAAGGCCATCTAGTTGTGTCTACCACAGTGGGTCACCAAGCCTGAGCTTTAAGATAAGCTTCAGAGGCAGTCCTCAACTTTTGAGGTAAGCTAGTTCTTTATGAATTCTGAATGCTAGGTTCTTTCTGCTGAAATAAAATCTGCCTTATAATTTTTTTCCCAAAATATTTAGTACTGTTCTATTGAGCAAAATAAAATTCAGGGACACCATTTCTGGCTATTTTTTTTTTTTCCTTCAGAACACACCACTCAGGTTTTTCTCTGGAGATGCACCCTTCATCAAATCGTAGAACAACTGAACAGGTGTTGTCAATTGCTATTATCTCTAGGGATGTTCTTATGATTAAAACATAGACTCATAGCACTCTCAGGACCATAGTTACTAATTTAAGAATGAGCACAAAACCTAATTCAGGCCAGAGGTTTTGCTTTGAATTGTTACGTGAATTTACTGTTTCCGTAGACGTGGAGGTGTAGATTCTCTGGCCACCAATTTGCCCTCTGGAAGTAGAGTCAAACAGACCAAAGAAGCATAGAGAGAGTGGCTGGATTCTAACATAATGGGCCAAGTATGAAATCAAACATACTTTCTGCCCTTTTCAGTTATATAAACTAATTCATTTTGCCCCCCCCCCAAGGTTTCTTGGGTTGCATTTACTGTCACCTGTAATCAAAGTAGTTTTGACTAAAAGAAGTTCAAGTGTTCTATAATAAAGACAACTATACTTACAATAACTCACTGTATGTATTAAAATAGCTAAGAGAAAGGATTTTTGAATATTCTTAACAAAAGTAATGATAAGAGTTTGAGATGATGAATAAGCTAACAACCTCTATTTGATTAAATATTATATTAATTTGCTGAAAATCATATTATACCCATAAATATATATGACTACTGTATATCACTTAAAAATAAATATCTAAAAACAATACATCTGTTTTTAAAGCCTATGTTCCTACTCACAATGCAATTTGGTTTCCAAGCCCTGTAATTCTAAGTGGGATACATACATACAATGATCTGAGATTATAATGGAGGAAACAAGCACTTTTACTTGGCAGTAAGACTTTTACATTTTTATTTATTTTTTTGAGAGAGATTTTTACTACAGGTCACATGCTCTCAGCAGAGAGACAGAAAGTGAGAAATCATCCCCTGGGGGGCATGGCCATGCTGCAATCCCTTCTCCATCATTCTCTTCTTGGGATTTTGGGCACAGATGCACATGTGCTGGGCATGAGTTTTAAGCCTCCAAGTCTGGGACTTGAACCATGGTTGACTACATGGGACTCTAGCAATGTAACCATTATGGCATCTGCTGGTTCAGGGTAGTAAGACTTTTTAAAGTCATAGATATTTTATAATGAATTTATTACTTCTCAAACTATGAAGATAAATAGACTTAAGAAAAAACAACATATTAAATATGTGGTTGGAGTTTATATGGAAAATATATTGCAAACATTTATGACAATTAGAACTCTGGGGGGTAAAGCCCTTCTGTTCCAAGACTGAGAGGTGGGGCTAGCCTTGAACTTCTTGAGGAAGTAGTTCTTGGTACCTCGCCTCTTTTCTGTGTTCTTTTGCCTTCCAAATTTGGCAGAGTATCACTTCATCATTCCTTAAAACTACTTCCATTTGATTTTTTCCTTCATTCTAAAGATACTATTTTTTTCTATGTCTATTCTAAGGAAAGAATCCTGGTATTATAATCTACACTTTGGACTGTGTTTACGTCATTGTTACTATGTATTCCTAAGAAAGTCCTGCATTTTAGCTTTATTTCTGGTTACAAAATAAATGCCTTTAAAGTTTTGTCAGTCAACCAGTAGGTGGAGTTATTCTGGCGTAGAAATAGATAAAAATGCGTCCAAAGCTGCACTGCATCAGCAATCAAACTACACACCCAGAAACCAAAAGTAAGCTGGATGTGGATGCCAGATAGATCCACTGGCTTTCTTCCGCACTTTTTTCTTCTGCATCGGTCCCATTTTCAAAAAGGTTCTCATTTCTGTTTCTGTGAGCAAGATGGTGGTCAGTTATAGCCACTTTCAAATCTCATCAAAGATATCAACAAAACAGAGTGAGAGAGTTTTGCCTTTTCCCATCTTTCCCCTGAGGGAAGTGTTCACAAGCAATGAAAATTACCAAAAGGCATACTATGTGCCAAAAGGCACCAATTAAAGAAGCAAAACATTCAGGACACACAAAAATTATCTGCTGACGATAATGTGCATGGTAATATGTTTTAGTGATCCAATACACAGTGCTTTCAGGGTGAGAAAGTTCATTTGGTATACTGTAATGATAAACAGTGATTGAATGTAAAAAGAAATGATAAGAAATAAAGACAACAATAAAAAGATATTGAATAAGCAGCACCTAATTGTTGATTTGTTTTGTAAGTTTCTTTATTTAATTCTTCCATGAGGAGAGAGAGAGATGGAGAAAACGAGAGAAGCGTCCCCAAGAAAGTCTTCATGGCACGATCCACTCTTGATCTCAGTCAGGCCCAGATCATGAGCATATACACCCCCCGACACACACACATACTCAAGGAGGTCTCAGGACAAAAACCCAGAACCTTTCTCTTGTGGAGTCAGTTACACTACCAATATGCTGTCACCTGGCCCCAACAATGATTATTCTGGAAAGGAAGTAATCAAGAACTCATGATCAAGTAATCAAGATACTTATTATTGAGTTTCCTAGCATGAGGAGCATGTTAAAAATGGAAAAAAACCCCACAAATTTAAATATACAAATTCAGTATCCCTGAACTAAATATGTTTGGGTTCTCATTCATTACAAAAAACAATAAGCACCAGTCTGATGGTGCACACTGAACTATGGTGTTGGAAGCCACATGGCCAGTGCAGGTTTGGATCCTGGGCCTGGCCAGCCTGAAATGTGAATGCTTGTGTCCATAAGGAATTGGAGAACTGGGAAAAAGGATGAGACCCTGTCAAGGGTCTGTCTGCCTGTCTCGCTCTTTCTCTCGTGCATATGCACACACAATCATGAAAATAATAATAAAATTTTCAATAAGCACACATTTTTGGTCAAATCATTCTGAGCTACATTTCTTCATGACCTTCCCTCTCTACAATTTAGGCATATTTACATTCAAATTCAATAGAATAAGTTAAAAGAGCATTTTGGGAAGGGCATGCAATGAGAGTAAATATACTACCTTACAATCTCTCTCTGAAATGGTTTCCACTGGATATTGTATTAACATTATGAAAATAGTGTTTCTTTAAAATGTCTAAAAGATTAATGTAAGACTTAAGTTCTTCAAAAGGAAAAGGTGTTATTTCAAACATTATGTTATACTATGACCTGAAAAAGTTGATAATGTTCTTAACAAGGTCTTGCTATTTGAAGATTTCCCATCTGCTATGACACTGGGAGAAACCACGAACAAAACAACACAGGCATCAAGACTGGGTTTGAAGCATGTCCTGTCAAGCAAAGCATAGGTTTCTCACAATTTTGATGTGTCATGTGTGCATATGCTGCTTCTCATTTGGCAAGCCTTTTTCTATGTCTTAACAGACGGCTGAAAAATAACAAGTGTTCTTTTGTTTGTCAGATTTTAGGCATTCTGGGGGACATTTTAAAGCAACGTGGGTTGAGTTTGCTGTATTCCAACTTGAAAATATAAAATCTTTTTTAAAAATCTACTCTTTTCAATCTGTATACTAGCAGTAGAAGGTTATCACCTTTTACTGGAGGAGGGTAGACTCGCTGATAGGAGCTAAGTCAAACTTGAGCCTTGTCAGGAACTTTGTGGTACCCAGGAAAACATGAAGGCGCCTGGGTCACACCTGAATAGGGCAGTCTAAGTGGACATAACCTGGAAATTGTTTCTTTTGGAAGTGATACTATTTAAAGCCTGGAATACTGCCTGATATACACACAATGGGAGATCAGAAAACATTTGGGGAGGTATCCCATTCCTCCCTTGAATAGGCTAGAGCAGAACAATATCTGTGAACGTTGAGCAGTGTGCAAAAACTGAAATCCAGGCTAAAACAGAACAGAAATAATGTTCCTGGAGCCCAGGATCTTGGATTTTAAAAATTCCTTGTGAAAAGGAATTAAAAATTCATCGGAGCACCCTACAGAGTGGCATTTATAATCATATTTGACATACTTTATATGCATCAATTCCTCTTGGGATTCCTCCCCGTACAGTACTGATTTATGAGAATGTGATTTTCTCAAATATTTTTATACTTAAATATGCAATTCCATTAGAAGACTGAGCAGTTCCTTTCACACATATTTTCTCACAACTAACTGAGGCAAGACAGTGAGTAAATATTAGCAAATGCTCTCCACTATTGAACACTGAGCATCACACTGTGCTCTCCTCAGCTGATGCATTTGCTTACCCTACAGTGGCCTCATTCCTGCCATCATTTCGTTTTTTGATTAACTTAATCCACAATGGATAACCAAAGACAAGAAAATGAAAATGTGTCGCAGAGACTACAAAATTCCAAAGTATGATATCACTCTTGATATTAAAATCTACATGTAATAACTGGTCTAGTTTCCTCCAAGCAAGGAAAAGAGTGTCAGCAAACAATTGCAGACTGATTAATAGAAGTTATTTAACACAATGAAGGGAAGAAGAAATGTCCTTGTGGTTCTAGAAGGCAACAAACAGTATATGAACAACAACTGGAATAAACTCTAACTGGAGACATATCAATATTTCAAAAGATTAGAAAAGAATGGGAGAATGAGGTGTAATTCTATGAATACATGTACATAGTACTATGATAACAGCAATTCTTTTTTTTTTTTTTTTGAGAGGTTTTCGCTATAGGGCACGTGCGCTCGCCAGACAGACAGAGAGAAACAGAGAGACAGAAAGCGAGCAATCACCCCCCCCAGGGCGTATGGCCACACTGCAATCCCTTCTCCTCCATTCTCCTCTCGGAATCTTGGGCACACACGCACATGCGCCCGGCGTGAGTTTTAAGCCACCGGGTCCAGGACGTGCACCGCGGTTGACTACGTGGGAGTCCAGCGACTAGCCATTACGCTAACTGCTGGTTCTCAATAACAGCAATTCTATATGGCACTGAATTAATGTTTCAGTTTCCAAGTTACCTCTTATTCTTACTCTGTCAATACACACACAGTAAGAGAAGTATAATTCTAATTCTTTAGTATCAGGGTCAGGGCATATAAATAAATCCTTTCCTAAGTTAAAAAACCATCTAGCTATTGTTATACACATATTAAAACAATTGTGTGAAATCTGACAAGGGAGCTTACAGAAACGCTAACTGATTCTTAGACTCCATGCTACTGAGTTGTCAGAGAAGTCATGATGTATTTTGGCACAGAAAAATACATCATAACTTCTCCAACAACCCAACATATCCTAGGACTAAATGCTAGTTTACTGAGTAATAGAGTAATTATTTCTTTGTCTGCTTCCCTTGATAAATTTTAAATGCAAATCTTGTTGTTGTTGTTGTTGGGAGGGGGCGTTGCTATAGGGTGTGTGCACTCACCAGACAGACAGAGAGAGACAGAGAGACAGAAAGCGAGAAATCACCTTCAGGGGGGATGGCCATGCCGCAATACCTTCTCCATTCTCCTCTTGGGATTTTGGGCACGCACGCGCACGTGCCCAGCATGAGTTTTAAGCCACTGGATCCAAGACGTGAACCGTGGTCGACTACGTGGGAGTCCAGCGACAAAGCCATTTTGCTAACTGCTGGTCCCCTGAAATGCAAATCTTTACCACGTGCTATCTTCAAACACCTCTCTACTCTCGTTCAACCTTTGTTGCATGATGAGGGCAATATCCAGCTGGTTTGAGTCCTTCTGTGGATTCGTTCTAGAGCCCTAGGAAATGATGCTTTGATCCCCTGTGTTACCTCCCTTATCCGTGATCTGATGAGATTCCCAGTGATCTTAGTGATCATATTGCAAATTTTTGTTATTCTAGCTTTTTTTTAAATCTCATCCAGGAAAACATGAAGGCGCCTGGGTCACACCTGAATAGGGCAGTCTAAGTGGACATAACCTGGAAATTGTTTCTTTTGGAAGTGATACTATTTAAAGCCTGGAATACTGCCTGATATACACACAATGGGAGATCAGAAAACATTTGGGGAGGTATCCCATTCCTCCCTTGAATAGGCTAGAGCAGAACAATATCTGTGAACGTTGAGCAGTGTGCAAAAACTGAAATCCAGGCTAAAACAGAACAGAAATAATGTTCCTGGAGCCCAGGATCTTGGATTTTAAAAATTCCTTGTGAAAAGGAATTAAAAATTCATCGGAGCACCCTACAGAGTGGCATTTATAATCATATTTGACATACTTTATATGCATCAATTCCTCTTGGGATTCCTCCCCGTACAGTACTGATTTATGAGAATGTGATTTTCTCAAATATTTTTATACTTAAATATGCAATTCCATTAGAAGACTGAGCAGTTCCTTTCACACATATTTTCTCACAACTAACTGAGGCAAGACAGTGAGTAAATATTAGCAAATGCTCTCCACTATTGAACACTGAGCATCACACTGTGCTCTCCTCAGCTGATGCATTTGCTTACCCTACAGTGGCCTCATTCCTGCCATCATTTCGTTTTTTGATTAACTTAATCCACAATGGATAACCAAAGACAAGAAAATGAAAATGTGTCGCAGAGACTACAAAATTCCAAAGTATGATATCACTCTTGATATTAAAATCTACATGTAATAACTGGTCTAGTTTCCTCCAAGCAAGGAAAAGAGTGTCAGCAAACAATTGCAGACTGATTAATAGAAGTTATTTAACACAATGAAGGGAAGAAGAAATGTCCTTGTGGTTCTAGAAGGCAACAAACAGTATATGAACAACAACTGGAATAAACTCTAACTGGAGACATATCAATATTTCAAAAGATTAGAAAAGAATGGGAGAATGAGGTGTAATTCTATGAATACATGTACATAGTACTATGATAACAGCAATTCTTTTTTTTTTTTTTTTGAGAGGTTTTCGCTATAGGGCACGTGCGCTCGCCAGACAGACAGAGAGAAACAGAGAGACAGAAAGCGAGAAATCACCCCCCCCAGGGCGTATGGCCACACTGCAATCCCTTCTCCTCCATTCTCCTCTCGGAATCTTGGGCACACACGCACATGCGCCCGGCGTGAGTTTTAAGCCACCGGGTCCAGGACGTGCACCGCGGTTGACTACGTGGGAGTCCAGCGACTAGCCATTACGCTAACTGCTGGTTCTCAATAACAGCAATTCTATATGGCACTGAATTAATGTTTCAGTTTCCAAGTTACCTCTTATTCTTACTCTGTCAATACACACACAGTAAGAGAAGTATAATTCTAATTCTTTAGTATCAGGGTCAGGGCATATAAATAAATCCTTTCCTAAGTTAAAAAACCATCTAGCTATTGTTATACACATATTAAAACAATTGTGTGAAATCTGACAAGGGAGCTTACAGAAACGCTAACTGATTCTTAGACTCCATGCTACTGAGTTGTCAGAGAAGTCATGATGTATTTTGGCACAGAAAAATACATCATAACTTCTCCAACAACCCAACATATCCTAGGACTAAATGCTAGTTTACTGAGTAATAGAGTAATTATTTCTTTGTCTGCTTCCCTTGATAAATTTTAAATGCAAATCTTGTTGTTGTTGTTGTTGGGAGGGGGCGTTGCTATAGGGTGTGTGCACTCACCAGACAGACAGAGAGAGACAGAGAGACAGAAAGCGAGAAATCACCTTCAGGGGGGATGGCCATGCCGCAATACCTTCTCCATTCTCCTCTTGGGATTTTGGGCACGCACGCGCACGTGCCCAGCATGAGTTTTAAGCCACTGGATCCAAGACGTGAACCGTGGTCGACTACGTGGGAGTCCAGCGACAAAGCCATTTTGCTAACTGCTGGTCCCCTGAAATGCAAATCTTTACCACGTGCTATCTTCAAACACCTCTCTACTCTCGTTCAACCTTTGTTGCATGATGAGGGCAATATCCAGCTGGTTTGAGTCCTTCTGTGGATTCGTTCTAGAGCCCTAGGAATATATGAGTAAGTCTTCAAGTTTCTTCTGGGGATATGATGCTTTGATCCCCTGTGTTACCTCCCTTATCCGTGATCTGATGAGATTCCCAGTGATCTTAGTGATCATATTGCAAATTTTTGTTATTCTAGCTTTTTTTTAAATCTCATAAAATACCACACTTCTCTTGGTGTGATGCCATTATTTCAGCCCCTAAAAAATAGGATTTTGAAATAATTTACATCCAGAGTTATACCCACAGCATTATGTTCTTCACTAAAATTCAAAATAAACAGACTTTAAAAGATATTCTTCAGCAACCTCCTTAATCTTCAATGAGGTAAAGGGGAGGAGTGAAAGTAAGCTAGGGTGAAGGTGTCTCTTGAAAGCAAAATTCTTATTCTAGTTCAAAGATTTATGAACAAATAGAATATGAACATGAATTTATTGAAACTGCTATAGGTAAGTAAGTCTGCATGAGAATTTTTATTTATACATGATGAAAATAAGACAAAAATATGGTTGAGTACAAACTAGAAATATTTCTTTTCAAAGATACTATAACTCAATTTCTATAAAATTGTTTGTACTTTCTAAAAAAAAGCTGTTTAAGAGGATTTCAAATCAAACATAGATGGGGTTATTTGAAGATAAAAATGTTAAAACATCTGGCACTGGTTTGCAAATCTCTCCACCATCTCCTAGTAGTTTAGAGTCAGAAAGAGCTGCGTCAGCCTCTGGAAGAACTTGTAAAAATACGTATTCATGAGTAAAAAGTGACACTACTCATTCACTTTAAGATCACATGTTTTCAGAAATTCAAGTAATATATTTTGTTATCAAATAATGTATTTCATGTATGTAAATATATTTTTCCACATGTATATAGTATATTCCAATATAATGGAATCATTTTATTAACATAATTCTTGATTAATTAAATATTTCTCATTTCTGGTCTTTTTTGTAATAATAATTTTCAAAATTTAATGTGCTAATAATAATGTTTATTGTTCATTTGCTAGTGACTACATACATTTTTATGTTTCTTAAAATGTTTTGTTTATTTTTACACTTTGACATTAACACAAATTAAATACTAAAATATTTATATTGTCATTTTATTCTGGTGTTGCAATTACTAGAAGTATGCCCCTTCTCTAGGTCTTAGCGACTAAAGTTCGGCAAACCACTTCTCTCAGCTACCGTTCTCCCTCCTCCTGTGCCAGCAGGGCTTTAGGAGAATGGGAAGCAGCTCTTCTTCCCTGCTACCAGGCACTATTCATCTACAAGACCACAGGAAGGGAAAGATTGTCAGATGGGCCATGATGAGCAATACAGTGGCTAAGAAGCCATGAATCAAACACGTAGGCCATGTCCTCTACCCGACTCATCAGGATCTTGTAACTTTTAGGCAAGAGTCACTAAGAAAAATGGATTAAAAATCATTTCCACAATGACCCTTTAAAGTCATATTTATCAGAATGAAGCTTTCCTAGGAAATGAGATATTCATGAGATGTCAACATCACATTCTTTCTCCAGAGGGGGAAATCAACAGTAATATCACCATGTGAGTTCTAGAGAATAAAGTTGCACAAGGTAGGAGTCGTTGCTAGAAGCCACAGACACTGATTCTACCTATCTTAAACATGAAAAAAAAAGATAATAGACAACTATGAACTGACTTACACAATCTATGGGAAGCTTCAAGAGCAAGGCTCAAAGATCCTTAAGGAATTGGAGCCATTAAAGGCCAACCTCTGACAGGCAATCCCACATGGGGTGGGTTCCTAGTTCTAGTCGGAGGCTTTCCTGATTATGCTGAGCACATGATCCAGGACTGGATGAAGGCTGAGGATAGATTGCGGGGTCAAGATCCAGTGGGTCGGTGGTTGTCTGCCTGTCTCTTTCTTTCTCAGAATACATACATAATGAACTTTAAAAAGAAATGTAGTAGGAATCTAAGGAGGGAGGCTGGCCAGATCGTATCACAGGAAATTTTCGGTTAGGATATTACCCAGGGTGCCTTACTACTCCGCCAGTGAATTTTTGTACTCCACTGCATGTTACGGTGCATGAATTCCAGATCACTCCTTTATTTGTATGCCCTTAGTAAATCCTGATCAAGAATATCCAACTATAAGGCATAAATTGGATATTTTCCACCTAAAATTCAAAACCCTGCCCACTATAATTAGGAAATTTCCTCCAATGGG
>NW_006159708.1:104831-126965 GCF_000334495.1 Tupaia belangeri chinensis | reverse complement strand
AAGAGTATAGATGCTTTGGGGGCCAATCAGCAGTGACAACAGTGTCCCCAGTAAGCATTAGATTTCCATTCAACTATATTTGGGCTATTAAAAAAATGTCAGAATTAAAATATCCTTTCTTTCTAAATGATTCTTTTCTTTTATTGCTAGAGAATAGGTGCATTCACCAGAAAGAGAGACAGACAGAAAAACATGTCACCCAAGGGGACATAGTCATGTCACAGTCCTTCCTCCATTTCTCTATTTCATCAGAATTTGGGGCATGCATGCATGCACATATACTGTGTGCTTTACGAGCCACTGGGGCTGGAACTCGTACCAGAGCCACTAAGTGGGGATGAGGCTTTCAATACATAGCACTTAACTGCTGTGCTACAAGTGTGTCCCAACCTTTTTTTTTTCTTGAAGTGGGTTGATTTCAAGGTACACATTTAGAAGGATCTGGAAGTGTCTATGAGATAGAGAAGCCAAAATGGCAAGAGCTTTTGGATTCTAGGAACTGGACTTTGATGTTCTCAAAATATATTGAACATCAAATCTAACTTTTAAAAAGTTATTTAATTTTATTCATTCATTTATTTTTAATTTGACCAGAGAGCTACACACACAAAAAGAAACACACATGGGGGTGGGTGGCAAAGTGAAAAAGCAAGCCACCAGGTCTGGAACATGAACCGTAGTTGGCCATGTGGGAGTGTCCAGCACCTTAACCACCATGCCACCTGCTGGTCCCTTAAATCTAATTTTCTACTCATGTGGGACTTTTATGAAAGATTTTTTTAAGTAGAAAATAAGACAGAGTGAGGAAAAAGTTTAATTATTAGCAAATACTTGTAACAAAAGTGTCTAAAATTTGTTGTTTTTATAAAGAATTATTTTATTTAACTTTATTTATTATTTTAATTTGACCAGAGAAGGAGAGACACACACACACACACACACACAGAGAGAGATAGAGAGAGAGAGAAAGTGAAAAAGCATGCCACCAAGTCCAGGACGCAAACCAGGATCTGCCATGTGGGAGTCCAACATCCTTAACCACCACACCACCTACTGGCCCCTAAAATTTGCTGTTTTCTAACTTCTTTGACTCACAAACTTATTCAGAATAATTATGATACAGAAAAATAACCCACTACAAATTCTTAAATTCGTTTCATTAGTTTATGTTGTAATAAATACCTTGAACCTCGAATTGTAAATCATTAAAAGTTACACTAATGATTTAATATATTTTAATAATATTCATCTATATTTTTGAAAAGATAGTACATTTAAATTGTTGATTTCAGTAAATCTTGAAATGTCATGTGTTTAAATGTTATTTATATAAATCAAATGTATATTTAAATATGGATTGAAAATTAGCTATAATTTTAGCATCAAAAGAAGATAGAATCTGTTTTTTATAATGTGATATTTTCAGTTGTTTTCTGAATTACTTTTTATAATTCCCATGCTTAGTTACTGAAAGATGGCATAAGAAAAGTTTCAGGCCAGTATTTATAAGGTCCTCTTTCGAAATAACACATTGAAGATTTAAAAAGGCATTCCCCAAGACATAAAGAGTAAAGATAAATAAAATTTTTTCTTTACAATATTTTGGGGGTACTAAAAGATATCTTTAGGTGATACATAGCAATTTTTTTCTTTTTTTTTGTATTTATTTATTTAAATTTATTTGTTTACGTTCATTCACTGTACATCATTACAGCATACAAAATGAGATTTTCCATCCAGAGTACACTGTATATTGTCTCAATCAAGCACATCAAACTACATGTTATTGTCAACAAATAATTTTCCATTTCTTGTTTCCTGTATGTTTTGCTTTTTTTTCCCCCATCCTTGATTCCCTATCTCTTACCCTCTGCCATCTCCCACTCTCTTCCCACATTGTCTCTGGTATCTATGCTATAAAAATATTTTGATTAATTAATATCTTTAGTAATTCAAAAAAATGTGTGGGTGGAAACTATAGAAAGTAAACATAGATACATAGCAATTTAAATCAGATGGATACAATTTATAGGTCTGATGAAAATAATTATTACCTTATGCTCTCTATTAATGTTTATTTTGCCAATAGTTTTTCTTTTGTTGCTTTTAACTAATGTCCTATTAGAAATATAAATCTTAAAATAAATATACAGAAATTAGAAATGATTAAAACGTACATGAACTTGAAGGATGAAAACCCAGCCCACTCTGTTTCATTAAATGTGGAAGTCATTCATTCATTTAAAAATTTTTGTGAGCAGATGCCATTTTCAGGTGCTTATATTAATAAAATCTTATCTGGAAGAAAGGGTATTCTAGTGTTATTACAAATTCTGTTATTTTTTCTTTTGCAAATTCTATAGGGCGGTTACGAAAAAGCCCTAAGTCCAACCCTAGCCTGCCCTGATCATTGGGAAGCAAAATAAATGGCCAACAGCCGCTTTATCCACAAATACAATACAGAGCTAGTTTTTGTTTCTTCAAATCCTGAAATCTTTAAAATAAAATATAGTTTAAAGTGAAATTTTCTCTTTGAGTGTTCAGTGTTCCATGTATCCCACGTCCGCACTCTTTAAATAGATCGCCGCAGCATTATCTCCAGCTCCCCTTCCTCAGTAGCTTACAGAAGTCTCACTTGGTGTGTACAGGAAACCCTTTCAAGACACAGTTTTCCCAGAGAAAGCAATCAGCCATAAATGCCCCTCCACACCTGCTCAAGGAACCTAATGTCGCCAATTGGGATGACTTAAATTAATGCTCACACTAATTACGAGAACATTTCCAGTTGCATTATATACTGTTATTTCCCACAGAAGAAGTGAGTCTTCTGTATTTACCAACAGAACAGCGGCTGCTTCTCATATCATTGGCATATTATCATCACATAATGGTCTAGAAGCCTTCATGAGGCTTCTTAATTACCCCCTATACTGACTCTGATGTCAGAACACATGTTAAGCTCATTTTTACTAAATGGACAAGAGGAAAATAATAGAAGCAGAGGAAATATAAAGCCTCCATGATTATGAACACAGGAAGCCAGCACAAAATTTTGGCTGTGCTCAGTACTACTGCAGGGCACTAACAGTCTTCCTGCTGTATTAAATGTTTTCTCTCTCCTCCCACTGCCCCTGTGAAATGTGGTTTAGATCCCTATATCTGAGTCAGTAAGCTGTCAAAATGTTCAAAACATTATAAAATCTGGTGTTCTTACCCCTTCAATGGTTCCAGAAAGAAGGCAACCGATTTCTGTACCTCTAATACTAATATTGCTATGCCGCAGGACCAAATGGCAGGTTATGTAGTTTCACTAGGATGGGCTTCGTACTGACAATCAGCCCTGCTCAGGTAATTTTAACACAGACCTTTCCCTACTGAATCTGAGGTAGACTGTTTTGAACAGGTACCCCTATACTCCAATGCGATTACTTTTTATCTTTTCCACAAAGGCTAGGATTCAGAGACTATGTTGGTTTTTGTTTTTCACTTTATCTCTTATGCTTAGATTATGTCTGCATCACAACAGGCACCCAATAAATATTTTTAAGTTCAAGCATTGAATTAGTTCATAGACAAATCATTGTCTTAGATGGTACTGTCAGAACCTTCTGTAATAATAGAAATGGCCTGGCAATGTTCATCCTATAAGAGAGCCACTAAACGTGCCTAGTGTGACTGAGAAACTGAATTGTTAATTTTATCTCATTTTAATTTGTTAAATTTAATTATAATCAGCTACATGTGGCTCTTCATAAGAAGAGGTATTTGAACTGGTATGCAGGATAAAATATAGAATTTAACCTTTAGAGGGACCAGCAGTTGGCATCATGGCTATGTTGCTGGATTCCCATGTAGTCAACCTCAGTTCGAGTCCCGGACCTGGTGGCTTAAACTCATATCAGGCGTGCGTGCGTGCATGCATGCATGCCCAAGATCCCAAGAGGAGAATGGAGGAGAAGGGATTGTGGTGTGGCCATACCCAAGGAGGTGATTTCTCACTTTCTGTCTCTCTATCTCTGTCTTTCTGGCAATTGCACATACCATATAGCAAAAAAGTCTCCCAAAAAAAGAAGAAGAAGAATTTAACCTATAGTGAGAATTAAGTATTGAAAATATATATATTTATGTAAAGCAGCATTTTCTGAGGGTGAAATGACACTTGGATGATATAAAGAGATGATTTGAAATGACTTCAAAAGTTTGTGGGAAAATGAAATACAAGTTTATTTTGTTGCAAAAATACGTTGAAATACATGCATAGTTTTCTTTTTTTGTAATACAGATCACTCATAAACTTTTTGAAGATCCCCCTACAGACTGATAGATCAATAGATAGATATTGGCTAATATTATTATTAACAATAATGTTGTTTCTTCTACTGAAGCCCACTTTATTCAACATTATTAAACCATAATTTCTTTTCTACTGCCTTATACATGTGTTCTATGTTTCTGGCTTTTGCTAGTGTATTATTACAGATTTCTTTAAATATACCATTCCACAAAACAATGCTTCTTAGTTTGGTCAGAGAAACACTCTGGATCCTTGTGGGAAATTAACAGTTTAAGTAAAAATGTTATTGCTAATGGCCTCAGTTAGCTCAAAAGAAAGAATCATTTTGCTTAATATGGCATTTACTGGCATTGCTGTTTCTGTGGTAAGGAAAAAGATAAAGAGAAGAAATAAGTCAGGGCACATTAGCAGGAACCCCAACATTAAGCATCTTCAAATATTATGGCCTATGATCCTAAACAAACAACATTCACTTGTTCCATTTATTTCATTTCTATGTTTTTACAAGAGAAAAGGTTAAATAGCTCCATCTAGAGATACTTATGATCTTAGATATACAGAACAAGTAATCACCACAGGTCCTGAGGACTGAACAAATATTGCTGTTCAGTTCCCCACAGGGGTCCATAAATAACTCAATCCACTGATCCTAGCCATATCTACAGTGAATCTGCAAGAGACCCCTATAAATAAATCATGATAAGTGTAGAAAATTTTATAGTACTGATGTGGAGTTAAATGAGTTATATTCCCACTTGAAACAATGACAAGTGGGATAAATATACAAAGCTTTAGAGTGGTTTATAAATAAGCCTTGTAACATATATAGATAGAACCAATAGAAATTAATGCAGGTTGTTATCAAAGCAAAGCAAATTGTAAGATTGAAAGGTCAGCTTCATGTTAAACAGTAGACCGTGTGCTAGGGATGAAATGTGAGCCAAAAAACAGTCTTTCACCCAAGGAGGCTTAGAATCTAATGAAAAAGCCATCAATCAAATAATTATCAAATTGTGAAAAATTACAATGTGATGAAATCTACTAATTAATGATTATTAAATTATTATTAAAAGAATAAAATGGGAAGATCCAAAACAGCCTTCCCTGAGGAAATGACATTTGAGCTAGGATATAAAGGTTGAGTTGGAACTAACAAGGTAAATAAAGAAGGACAAGCATTCCATGAAGAGGAAGACAACACAAAGACTGCCACAGAGAAAGGCAATACAAATTCTAGAAAGTGAAAGTGGACATAGGAGGTGGGTTGGAAAGAGGGACAGTGGAGGGAGGCATTACTTTATGGGTGGTCTCTACACTAAAATATGTAATATACCCCACAGTATGTTGTGTTTTTCCATTCTGTGCTGACATTTATAAGTGAATAAGTACACACACACACAGTACTTGTGTACATATAGTATGTATATATATATATATGTAGCACATATATATGGCTTTAGTATCCTTTGTGGAATAAGCAGAAATATCTGAATCTTTCTTAAAAGAGGCTCTCTGGAAATACTACAAGGGAAAATTCTAAGAATATATTGTAATGGGTGAAAGCTGTAAGGACTCAGCTGTCTGAAAAATGATGCACTTGCCTATGAACAATACTGAGAGATTGACCCCTCCAACGTCTCAGAAAGGGATTTATCTACCACAGATTGATTTTTCAACACACTTATTCCAAGGCAAAAACAAGAAAGCACAAAAACAGGAAGCATACAAAAGAGAGGCAAATAGCAATCAACATATACAAAGATTTTAATATCACATGTAATAAGGAAAAAACACTAAAACCAGACATTTTTCACTCATTACCAGAAGATATATATATATATACACACACACACACACCAGTGATTCTCATAACCTAAACCAATTCCATTATTGACTTACACAATATGGAGAATAACAAATATTCAGATAACAGGGGCCTCTATTTCATTATTCCAAACAGAACAAAAAATAATGTACCTGGCTCTGTATAGAAAGCACAATAAACTTCCCCCAGTATGACTCTTTAATAGTAGGTAATTAATTCTACCAGAAGTATCTACATAGTATGAGGAAAATAATTGTTGGTGCCTGCAATAATCTGATTATCTCTCAGTTAACTCATTAGTAGTTAAAATTTGTTTGCACTACTGAAAGATACTGGTTATAAAGTACTCTCTCATTGCAACTACTATGTACCATAATATAATTAAATAATGCACAATATGCCCAACATTGGTCAGAGATACAAATCACACTTGGAAAAATACATGTTTAGGGGACCAGCAGGTGGCGTGGTGGTTAAGGCACTGGACACTCCCACATGGCAGACCATTGTTCGAGTCCTAGACCTGGTGACTTGCTTTCTCACTTTCCCCTCTCTCTCTGATGAAAATAAATGAATGAATAAACAAAATTAAAAATAATTAAAAAAAAGAAAAATACATGTTTAAATGACTTCTTATTTCATTTTACTAACTTGTTGGATAGTTCATTTTTTAAAGAAATAACTGCTAAAGCTACAGCACATTGTTTGCGTTTTTGCTTTGAATTTTGCTAAAGCAAACCTAGCATTTATCTGTAGACAAGATCATTAAATGAGATAGTTGGATTTGGATAAAAGCTTAGTTATGGGTAGAATTCACATAGTGATTGAAAGTGTTACTTAACTTTCTAATGATAGCATCTTGTGTTGTGAAGGTATAGTAAAGAGTTCTACTACGCATTTTTGGTAAGAATATTCACTGTTATAACTACTCAAGGGAACAAAATTCTTGATACTGATTAATGCTAAGTTATGGATACTCTTTTAGCCAGTAATTACATTCTATGACCTTGTCATACTGAAAAAAATTATAATAAGAATACATGATGAGAATGATCACTAGAAACTATTATAATATCAGAAAGTTGAAAACATCCTAACATCTTCAGTCAATGCTTCCTGAATCTATGTCCCACTTTGTTTTCCACTGCAACCCCTGGAGTGAGCTCCCCTGCTCTGTCATCTGAACTATTGCAGACTCTTGCCTCCTCCCTCTCTGGCTTCTCATGTTACAGCCCCATCTCCAGCACCTATCTATTCATTAGATTACAACCACCACAATCATGTCTAAATACTAACTGAGCATGCCAGAGTCCAACTTTACAGGCTTAAAAGAATTCCCATTGCTATGAGGATAAAGATCAAAAGTCTTGGGGGAAGCAGCAGTTACTGTAATGGCTATGTCTCTGGACTCTCACTTAGTCGACTGCGGTTCAAGTCCCAGACCTGGGGGGTGCCAGACAGACAGAGAGAGACAGAGAGACAGAAAGCGAGAAATCACCCCCCAGGGGGGATGGCCACGCCGCAATTCCTTCTCCTCCGTTCTCCTCTCGGGATCTTGGGCACACACACACACGCGCCCAGCATGAGTTTTAAGCCACCGGGTCCCGGACGCAAACTGCGGTCGACTATGTGGGACTCCAGCAACATAGTCATTAGGCTAACTGCTGGTCCCCAGAATTATACATTTTTACAGTTCATTTCTTTCTTCTATAGCAAGAGAGTAAGTGTGCTAGCTACCCAAACAGGGTCCCTTCTCAGCCAGCTTCATGATCTTGGTCATGCAAAAATCCAGCATGTTCAGGGAGAACCCTCCCACATGTTCAGTCTCAGAGCACTACACCAACACTGCGTCACCATCCAGTCCCTACTTTTATTTTTGAACGTCATTTGATTATATGGAATCCATCTTTATTAAGCCTGCTGTCTCTTTTTAAAGGAGAATTTCAATTCAATTAATCTTAAAAAGACCATTCTGAGTTTTTTACTTTTTTCTTGCATTCATTTTGATATTTACATTTTCTGTGAATGTTTCAATTTTGCCTACTTTTCAAATAATATGACATGAAGTTGTTCATAATATTCTGATATTACCTTTGTGTTGCCTTCTATAACAACAATTATATACCTCTTCCATCCCAAGTATTGCATTTTTGTTTTTTTCCTTTTTATTTCTTATACAGTCTTGCTAGTGGTTTACCAATAGTAACCTTTATAAAGAACTTACTTTGACTTTGATTTTAATGTCCTTTGTATGCTATTTCATTGCTTATTAAAATTATTATCCTTCTTCTATTCCTTTGCATATGAGTAATACACTCTCTTGCGGTCAACACAACTCAAATACTAAAAATTAAATTCTTCCTGCTGGTGCACACTTCAACAACACTCACTCTAGCAATCATTGCAGCTTCTCAAAACAAACACTCTCTTACAATTAAAGTAAGTATACTTAAAATTTCAATTCCTATTATCAATGGTTCACATATTAACACTTCAAATAATTTGCAATTACTGAGTCCATTAAATTACCTCCCCAAAATAAATAACATACTTGTAGAAATTTATAAACTATCGGTGAAAATATAGCCTTTAATGGAGTATTTCTTAGTAGTATCCCCGATATACAACTTGAAGGAAGAAAAAATTTATACAAACCTTCCTTTGCTCATTCTCCCATTTATGCTTCCTTTTAAAGAGAGTTGCATCCCCTCCGTTATTTTTACCTAACCATTGTCATTCATTCTTCCCACCCTAAAACCACTAAGAAATACAATAGACATTTTCAATTCTCATCTAATTAAATTTCTCAGGAATTAAAATCATTGAACCATTTCTTACTTCCCAAAGCATTCCTTGACTTTGATGACACCTAGTTTACTAAATTCTATCTTCCAAGAAATTCTAACAAAGGCACCTTTTAAAACTTTTGGGTTTCTTTTCTAGCATAATGGAAGGAAGCACTCCATTGATTCCCTTCCCTAGGGAATTGGAGAAAATTATTTTTTAAAACCATTTAAGGCCTCCAATTGTGGAGCAAACAGCAAAGGAAAAATGTCAATTCAAGATAATCTATGAAAATTCAGTAAGCAAGACAAGTTTTTGTGGTATACAAATTAACATCCTTCCTTCACACTTCCAGTTAACAAGGCAGAGTGCTTCCAGAATGTTGCAGCCAAGAATCTTAGGTTTTCTCCTCCTGTATTTCCCAGTCCAAAGGTTCTCTCCCTAAAAATAGTTGGCTTTCAAGGATTGTTTATCCTGCCCCCAACTACTCATTTCTGAGGCAAAGTCTCATGTGAATAAGGTGAGAAGCAGAAGATTTCTTTTCTGTCCAGCTCCCATGTATGGAATGGAGATTCTACCTTGAACACAGTGCACCAAGAAAACTGGGACCTTAACTGGTTTTGCCTTGGGTCATGAGGTGGTGGTATCACACCATCAGAAGACGCAAGCCAAAAGGACCTGAGGCTGCCATCCTTCGTATTAACCACAAAACTCTTGGAGCAAGACATTTGTCCAGAAAGAAGATAGCCATGGTTCCCATCCCCAGATTCTCAGGTTGGGACAGGAAATATATGATGAGCAGGAAGCAATATGTAGTTCCAGAAAGAACCCTAGCTCAGAGCAAAGGTTTAAATTAATGCTAATCTATAAGAATGCTTCCAAAATACAGGAGAGGGGGAAATACTTCTTATCTCATTTTATGAGGCCAGTATTACCTTGACCAAAACCAGAGAAATACATCGCAAGAAATCTACAAACCAGTATCTTTTATGAATATGGATGCAGCATTCCTACACAACATACTAGCAAATCAAATCAAGCGATATTTTTGAAGAATTATATACCCTGTCTGCTATTATTTTAATATATTCCATCCCCGAATTCATGTGATGAATCATCATGATGGAATTAGGAACATAAAAATTTGTTCAATTATACCCTTGCAAGATGGGACCTTTGAGAAGAGCTGTAGATTAAGGTCATTGGGGTGGTGTCCCATAACTGACTCATGGTAGGTTCATAAGGAGAGGAAATGGGATCAGAATAGGAAGAAACTCACAAATAGTGATTCTGCTATGCTCTCATGTTTGAGACGTGATTAGGACCTTCAAGATGCCCACCAGATATCCAGATATGACACCTGGACCCTGGACCTCCAAACCATGAACTATTTTCAGAAATCACTCTGTCTTAAGTGGTTTTGCTAGCAATAGTTGACTAAGACATAAGCAACTTGCATTTATCCCAGAGATGCAGTTGGTTTAACATCTGAAAATTCATATCAATGTAATAAAAACCAAAAATTATATAATTTCAAAATACATGTGCTCATGAATATATGCATATACATAAATTTCCTTCACTGTTAACTGAGAGAGCCTAAAAATAACATATCTCTCTAGTCATGAGTACATATAGTGTTACCTCTTGGTTCCTAATACCATTTTTCCAATAAAAGGAAACAGGACTCCAAGGAATAATGTTGGATTCTTGGGCTGGGACAGAAAATATATTATGTGCAGGGAGCAATTTGTAGTACCAGAAAGAAAATGCTTCCCCAAAGGTCTCCCATACAGAAGAATTCCTAGTTATTTGTATAGCTACTTTATACCCAAGGAGGGGGAGCACAACTCCAGTTCTTTGTAAGTGAGTTGTATACAATGACTTCCTTCCAAACAGCACAGTAGTGGAAAACAGTCAGGGGAGAGTAACTTTATAGCTACTTTTTTTTTTTTTCTCAGAAATCTGACAAACACTGCCACAGCCAGATAATCAAGATCAACATCAATAGTAATAAATCATTTACCCTAGAGGTGACATGATGAAATGACACTGCTTTGTAGTCTTCCCCTCAAAAAAACCCCTAACTCCAGTCTTATTAGGAGAAAACAAGTAGATGGGACATCTGTTAAAAATCTGACTGATACTTCTCAAAGTTGTCAAGGTCATCAAAGCAAGGAAATACTGAGAAACTGTCACAGCCAAGACGAGTCTAAGGAGATATGATGACTAAATTTTATCGTAGATGGAATTCCAAAACAGAAAAGGAGACAATAGATAAAAGCTAAAGAAATCAAAATAAAGCATTGTCTTTAGTTAATAATAGTGCATAGGTATTGGTTTATTAATTGTAACAAATGTATCACCCTGATATGTGATGTCAATAATATTAGGCTGTCAGGAAAGTTATGACATATTTTTCTGTTTTTCTTTTTTTTAATGCGAAAATGTGTCACTTCTTCCCCGATGACCCAATATGAGAAACTAGGTATGGTACAAATGAAAACTCCCTGTACTATCTCTTATTATTTGAAAACATGAAGTTTAATTTTAAAAACTGAGAAAATAAAATTTTAAAATATTTTAAAATGCAAATAATTACATTACTCACTTGTTTCAAGATATGTTGCCTTTTGGAAATGTCTAATATCCTTAACATGCTCCTTAAGGCTCATCCCTTTCCATTCTTAACTTATTCCATTCTCTCTCCCTTGGCTCTAACCACAGCTGTTTAAAAAAGGAACAACCTGGCACCAGCAGATAATGTAATAGTTAGTTGCTGGACTCCCACGTGGTAGACTGTGGTTTGAGTCCCAGACCACACGACTTAAAACTAACGCTGGGCTCAAGTGTGCATACCCAAGATTCTGAGAGGAG
This sequence comes from Tupaia belangeri chinensis, assembly GCF_000334495.1. Taxonomy (NCBI): domain Eukaryota; kingdom Metazoa; phylum Chordata; class Mammalia; order Scandentia; family Tupaiidae; genus Tupaia; species Tupaia belangeri. The sequence continues at coordinate 115,185 of NW_006159708.1, read as the reverse complement.
AATGGAGGAAAAGGGATTATGGCATTGCTCCTGAGGGGTGATTTGCATTTTCTGTCTTTGTCTCTCTGGTGAGCACATTTACCGTATAGCAAAAGTCTCTCTTACAATGAATGAATGAATGAATAAAAGTATAAAATAAACATTTTCTCTGTAAGTAAAAGAAAACATTATAAATAAAAATGTCTGTACCTTCATAGTATTGTCACCTAAAATTAGGTTGTTGGAGAAGTCATGAGGCATTTTTGCATAGAAAAATACTCATGACTTTTCTGACAACCCAATATATCTAATATAGAGCCTTGAAAATGAAGCATATGATTGGATATACAAAAGTATTTGGAAGAATTTTCTTTTCTGAGGTTTTTGTTATTGGGCGTGTGTGCTCGCCAGAAAGACAGAGACAGAGAGACAAAAGCGAGAAAGCACCCCCCGGGGGGATGGCCATGCCACAATCCCTTCTCCTCCATTCTCCCTCAGGATCTTGGGCACGTCTGCACTTGCCCCCTGTGTGAGTTTAAGCCACTGGGTCTGGGACTCGAACTGTGGTCAACTATATGGGAGTCCAGCAACATAGCCACTGTGACAACTGCTAGTCCCTGGAAGATTTTTTTAATGCTAGACTGGAATTACCCTAGTCAGCAAGATAAGGAGTAAGTGTAAAGTTGGTTAACAAACATGAGATAAGAAGAAGATCCAAAAACATTTATAGTCCAGTGATTAGAAGAATCAAAGAGGTTCTTTGATTTTTGTAAGACGAAATCAGATTTTGAGTTTAGCCAACTCCAGTATTGACAAAGATTAAACAATTTAAAAATGAATGAAGTAGAATATGCACTACTTGATGTTGTGTTAATTGAACACTCACTCATGATAAAATCAATATAAAGAAAAAAAATGAAACTAATATTAAGAAGGAGCTACCAATATATGGTCTATCTAACCCCACCTTATAAGAAGATTAGAGAAGAAGTTTGTGATTAGTGCACAGGATAGAGGAAGTGGGAGAAGTACAACTGTAACTAATCATGCTTATACAGAAGCTGTGAACACAAGAAAGACCATTTCAATTACTATACAGCCATTATCTACCACTGATTCCAAAATCTGGAATAGGTTCAGTAAATGTTACTACACCTGTACTGTCACATTTTCTCTGGTTGCCAATGCCGCAAGGAAAGGAACTCAGACTGCGCAAGAATCGAGCATGCTCCTGGTATGGCAGCTTCTGTAAATTATTTGGTTTGCTTACTGCCTTGGTTTCCTTGTTTCTTACTGTTACTAAGGAGGATTGAGCCATCTTGAAGAGTTGGGGGGTACAGAAGAGTGTATGTTACACATACCTCATTTTGTATAATGTCTTGTGTTCCCTTTTGTCTTAGAGAATTCTTTCATTCTATTTTCCTGGAATGATCTGATCCCTTTCATCTAAATCTCTCTTGTTCACATCTCAACCTAAACATTTTATAAGAAAAACATTTTTGAAGCCTTCAGTCCTGCCTCTTTCATATTAAGACTCTGTGCTTCTTTTCGCTGTCCAAGTATTTAGAGATTTATTAAATACCTCTACTACTCCATATGGGGGCATGAAGGACACCTGACATGTTCAGTTGTGTATCCCCAGTGTCTGGCATACAGTAGTTAATAGTAATTGTTGAATAAGGAGTAAATAAATCACTCATTAATTGGTCATCAATTTCTGTGCTGTGAGTTTCTATCTTTAGGATGGCTCCCAGATTCATCTTGCCCTTTCCATCTTTCCATTCCTGAAGTCACCACACTGTTCTAACCTGTATTACTATAAGCCTCCTCATTAGCTTTCCAAGACAAATTTCTCAAAATCTAGCATCTCATTATCAATACTGATAACTAATATGCATAAGTACTTTTCAATTTCAGTACTTTTATTTTTATCTTATCCTTGCACAAATCCATGAAGCAGGCAGAAAGATGCCATTGTTCTCATGTTATGTAGAGTGTATATAGTTAACTAAAGCAAGGCAGTTAATTAATGAATACTAATTGGAGTCCAAAACATAGATTTATTCATTTCAAAAGTTAGTTTTATTGCTACTGATAATCTATTACTTCTCATTCAAAAAATCAAAAGAAACTCCTGCTGCCTATTACATAGACTACCTAAGTAGTCTTTATCCCAGTAACATATACCTCACACAACTGAGACATGCATAGAGACCATCCCAGCATGCAACACTATTATTTCCAGGTCTGTGAGCAAACATTTATTTCTACAGTATCTAGTCAAATGCCTGACACATTGTAGGTGTGTTAAGTGAACAAATAATTACAGCTAGACTTGTGGATCCTATCTCGCCCTCAGTCGTTCTGGTCACCTAATTCCCTTCTATTCCATAGCCTTTGCTCATGATATACTCTCCACCTGAAATTTGCTTATTTCATGGATTTTCTCAATCACATCCAGTTTCTAAAAGACACTGTAAAGTTTTCAAAAGTCTTCCTGATGTCTTCAGCTCCAATCAGTTATTTTCTTAAAGTCTATTATACTTAGAATCACAAAGCCCAGTATTTCCTTATTCTTCAATTTCTTCTTGCAAGTCATTTTGTATCCCTAGTTTTCTGAAAGCTTTCTGTAGGGTAGAATCTACATACTTCACTGCACTGGATTTGAAACATGGTACGGGCTGAATATGTATGTATGAGTTGACTACCAATGAGGCAACAAAATAAGTGATAGCGTATCATTAGACAAGGGTTGAGAGAGGCAACTACAAGTTCAAATTCCAGCTTCCTCATTTATTCATGATGAGTTCTATTGGGCAAGTTATTCAAGCATTCTAAGATTAATTTTTAAACCTGAAAATGTGCATAAAAATAACACTTTCCTCATAAGATTATTGTAAGTATTGAAGGGATGTGATTTCTAAGCTCTTGACACAAAGTGTGAAACATATTGCAGTAAATAGGAACTGTTATTATCACCTCGTAATTAATTTTGAGGAGAAAGAGAATTATACATAGTGTCTTCTAGAACAGTCATTCTATCATTCATGGGTGTTAAGTCAGGAGGCAGAACTATACCAACATACCAAGCATTGTATAATGTTATAGTGTTATATTACATTCACAAATCTTTATTATTTTGATGAGTTGGCATAAACATTTAAAAAATAATTTGACTTGGAAGGCATTCTTCACTGATACTTGACATTTCTCTTGCCCATTTTCTTCGTGGTTGCATAGAAGGTAACCAAGGATTAATTGTATATTCCAGATCTAAACTCAGCAATTATACTTGATGATTACTTTCCAGTTTTTGGACCTTTAACCAAGATTCATAACTTCTCTGAATCTCTATTTCTTTGTTTATAAATATCGGGTCATTGGAAAAGTCATGATGTGTTTTTCTATGCAAACAACAAAATAAGTGATAGCGTATCATTAGACAAGGGTTGAGAGAGGCAACTACAAGTTCAAATTCCAGCTTCCTCATTTATTCATGATGAGTTCTATTGGGCAAGTTATTCAAGCATTCTAAGATTAATTTTTAAACCTGAAAATGTGCATAAAAATAACACTTTCCTCATAAGATTATTGTAAGTATTGAAGGGATGTGATTTCTAAGCTCTTGACACAAAGTGTGAAACATATTGCAGTAAATAGGAACTGTTATTATCACCTCGTAATTAATTTTGAGGAGAAAGAGAATTATACATAGTGTCTTCTAGAACAGTCATTCTATCATTCATGGGTGTTAAGTCAGGAGGCAGAACTATACCAACATACCAAGCATTGTATAATGTTATAGTGTTATATTACATTCACAAATCTTTATTATTTTGATGAGTTGGCATAAACATTTAAAAAATAATTTGACTTGGAAGGCATTCTTCACTGATACTTGACATTTCTCTTGCCCATTTTCTTCGTGGTTGCATAGAAGGTAACCAAGGATTAATTGTATATTCCAGATCTAAACTCAGCAATTATACTTGATGATTACTTTCCAGTTTTTGGACCTTTAACCAAGATTCATAACTTCTCTGAATCTCTATTTCTTTGTTTATAAATATCGGGTCATTGGAAAAGTCATGATGTGTTTTTCTATGCAAAAATACATTATGACTTTTCCAATGACTCAATAGTATATTGTGAGGATTAACTGAGATAATATTTATAAGACAGTCATGATCATGCCTGGCCTGTGATCTAATCTTAAAAATATTGGATATATGGTCACTACTTCCACTATTATCAACCAGTATAAACTACTATATACTACAAGAGTGGAAAGAATGAATAAGATAGGGCTCTTGCCACACATAACCTGCCTCTAACACAGGCAGACAACTTCCTAGAGAAGACTGGCATGTTTGTCAGTGAGCAGAAAGGGGAAGGCATTCCTTCAGTGTGGGTGGCCATTTTGCAGTCAGCTGGGAGTACAGGAAGGACAGAGGGAGGAAAAGTCGGTTTTCTCTCTTTCCCCACACATGGCTACTGACCTACCTGCTTCTCTCAGCCATGCTGTGACTTAGCATCAGAATCTGGCTAGATGCTGGGCTCATTGCTCTGGGACTTTTCAACTACCACAACTGTAACCCAAATAAACCTCTATTTTATAAATAACCCAGTGTGGGTATTTCTGTTTAACAATATAACAGACTTCAGCAATATTAATTTCTCTGTGGAGTTATGAAAAATATGAAAATGGAACCCCAGTATTATAAACATAGTCCTAATTGATATTAACTTGCAAAAGTTGCAATCTTATAATAGCCACTGTACATTAGTTTTGCAAAGTTGGTATTTTCCTCAATATATTGTTATATACTCTCCTCTTGAGTTCAATTTTTTCACCTAGATGAGCAAAAAGAGCAGAGACTTCTAACTCCCCTAATTTTTTTTATATTTGATGGCAAGCAGGTCATCTTATCTACTACTGGGAGACTCATAGGACATCATCACCAATTTTCAGGAATTCTCTGTTACCTCATATACACACCTACATCAGTGTGGGTTGTATATCTGTGTATGTGCATGTATGTGAATGTGTGTGTATGAATATAGTCCATCTTACTTATAGATTTTACACTTGTAAATTCACTTACTAAACTTTGTAACTAAAAAAATCAATATTTGTGGCACTTCCAGTTATTGGCCGACATGTGCATGCACAGACTGATGACAAAATCAACTGCCTCAGGCACACCTTCCCAGCTACAGTAGAAAACTAAGTGAGGCTGGTTTTCTACTTTTAGATCTCACACTATAAACAAGTGTCCTTTTCATGGTGTATTTAATCCATTTTTTATATTTTGTGTGTTTTTCATCTGTTGGTATTTTCACTGCTTAGAATGGTCCCTGCATACAGTGCTGAAAAGCTGTCTAGAGTTTCTGATCACAAGAAAGATGTGGCATACCGTATGAAGAAAATACATGTGCTTAGTAAGTTTGGTCCAGGAAGGAGTTCTATACTTGGCTGTTTTATGTTAATAAATCAACTGCATGCTACATAGTTTGTCAGTTTCTGTTTTTAAACAGAAACACACCTAAAACAAAGTAATGTATTAGTTGACAAAAATGTTGTGACCAGAGCTTTGTAGGACCCTAATCCTGTGTTTCCCTCAGAAGCAAGGGCTCAATATTTACTAATTTAGTGTTCATGGTGACTTTTTGAACACTCTTAGAATCAATTCTACAACTACGTATGTAAATATTTTACTTCATTTTTTTTCTTTTTTCTTTATTTTTTTGCAAATTGTAAATAAAAATAAGGAATCAAGATCATAAACAAAAATCAGAGGAAAAAATAAGATAGAAGATGAAATAGGTTTTTCAAAAACCCTGACCTATTAGCTTCTCAACTCCGTTTCTTTTGAGGATTTAATTTTCTAACCTACCTCAGTCACACACCCCAAGGTCTACCCTGGATATAACCATGACCAAATAGATTGGTATTGGCTTCCATCCACCTAATCCACACTTACCTCGTTAGTAAGCCTTTAGGATCCCTAATTCAGTCACTACCCCTATGTCTCTTAGTATCTTTATCTCTCTGCATATTAAGCTTAAATTTCCCAAAGAGGTGTGGTATTATCTGTTGAAGATATTTCATAGTTTTATCAACAAACAGTACTAGGGAGAAACATTCACCTGTTGAAATATCCATTTTTGTAAGATAAATAATAATGTGATTGAATGTATGGTAGAAAATGAAATAAAAAAAAGATTATGAGGGAAAAACATTTAAACATGTAAATAATTTGTTTAAAAAAATAAATTAAAAAATTGCTTAAATTTCCCTGTTAAACACAATAACCACTTTGCATATATCCTAGTCCTACTTGGATTCTGTTTTCCTGTACTTATGTGGTAGCATAACCTGTCTTCCTTTTCAAAGATTATCTGAAAGAAAACATTTGGATGTAGGTAAATTATTAGTGAGATATCTCAGAGACTAGAGAGTAGGAACTGGGCAAATAAAACAGAGAAAAAGTCAATACAAGGATTAATAATGAACTGGTGTCGACCAAGGCTTGCTCCTCCCTGAAGCTTCTGAGTTGCAAATAGATTGGCTCTCAGAAGTGTTCACCTGAAGATCAATAGGAGACACATTTATCCATTCATTCCACAACTCATACTCCTCACACATTCCCCGCCTTCTATGGCTAAGGGCTTCTATAGTACACTCAACTCCCCTACATGTGGGACAATGAATGAATGCATGCCAAGCCAGTTCCCACTAACTTCCTATCTTTCCATATTAAAACAAATCCAAAGAAAAAACAAAACATAGATGACACAACTAATAAGAAGTTCCAGCATAAGCTGCGTCAAATCCAAAAAGGAACTACTTGTTAGTGAGATCAGCAAGAGAATCAGAACAAATGTGGCACTGAACTTTTATAAAAGGGATCTACTCTACTGGGAAAAAACAAAATCTTGGTTAAATCCCATTTCGCATGTACTCCGTGCCCATACCCATGCAGCTGAAGTGACTTGAGTAAAGTACATAGACTATCTCACATGAAACTGGTAGCTCCGAAGCTCAGTGGGGCCTTAAAGCTGTTCCAGTACACTCAGAGACTCAGGTAGAAGATACGCATCACAGCAAGCATTTGTCATTGTGCCCACTGACATATGTAATAAACATCCAGAATGGTGTGGGCACTTAGAGAGCCTCCTTGAGTATTTGTCATCCAGTGGTGATTTGCAAATGATTACTTAGAAATCCATTCTTTGCTGACTCATTTTCTACTTCCAGTGAGTGTTAGACTAGTTGACTCTTTTGGATCATAAACATACCAGCAATTGTTATATCTGAAAGGATCTAGTGGTTTGGGAGCTGTATAGGCATATTCCTAAATCCAAGGTCTAACTACTATGTTCAGCCATAGTTACTACTTGCAAAAATTTGAGTCTGATTCCTGAAGTTAAAGTGAAAAGGAGAGACTGCCAGTTCCCCAGCAGGTTTTGTTATTGTTATGATTGTTTTTATTCCAACAAGGAAAAAACATATGATGTTTCTGAAGCAGCAAAGCTTTCTAGCCTGTATGTCTAAAAATGAAATTTCTCACATAGTACACTTTAGATGAAGCATAATACATAGAAGAAATGTCCTTACCATTTTTGTGGCATACAAAATAACCCATTTCATGAAGTTTATATCCTTTTTTTTTTTTTGGAGAGGTTTTTTTGTTTGTTTGTTTGTTTGTTTTTGTTTTTGTTTTTTTGCTATAGGGCACGTGCGCTCGCCAGACAGACAGAGAGAGACATAGAGATAGAAAGCGAGAAATCACCCCCCCAGGGGAGATGGTCACACTGCAATCCCTTCTCCTCCATTCTCCTCTCGGGATCTTGGGCACGTACGCACATGCGCCCAGCATCAGTTTTAAGCCGACTACGTGGGAGCCCAGCAACATAGCCATTACGCTAACTGCTGGTTCCCATGAAGTTATATCTTGTATCACTGTGTTAAAATCCAAAGACATCACAATATAAAAAGCATCTCAATAAAATAAATGTTGCACCGAGTAAAAAATAATAAGGTAAAAATATGTATAACCTTTCTTAGTTCCCAAGCCAAAACTTGGTCAGTCAGAACAAAGGTTTGGAATTCTTGACCTTATGAACAAATCCCCTTTCCAGTGAAAGCTCTCAATGCTGAGCCAGCCCCTAGTGCAGTGGTTAAACCATGTACATAAGAAGCCAGAGTCCACATGTGTGTGCATGCACACATATACCCAAAATCCTGATGGGATGGAGACCTGCAGAAAAACAGAGTAAGGCATGACCATTCCTTATCGGTGGTCTCTCTCTACTGTGTACAACACGCATACATGTATGTGTGCCCTCTGACAATTATAAAAAAACTCTCAATGTTTAAAACTGTATCTCAGTAATTGACTTAATATTGTTTTCCTGTCTACTCATTTTGCCTTTGGTCCTGGGTTCAGTAATCTACTTCTCTGACCATAGACTGCTCTGGGAAGGATGGAAACTATGCCTACACCGAGCTGGCTGTGTGAAACCCCACTGCTATTATTAGTTGAACTTCAGCCTGCACTATCCTCCTTGCCTAGGGAGGAGAGACTTAATCACAGAAGAGATTTTAATGTTGGTCTTTCTAAATATCTTTTCATAACTACATATTTTCACCAAAGTTGGAATTGCAGAAAGTTGAAGTTTACAATCTCTAGTGAGGTCCTGGAAAGCAGTTATGTAGGGTGGTTAGTAGAGAATAGGTCCATATGATTCAGGAACAGTATGGTGATAACATTGGTATTCTGGAATAGAAACTTAAGAACCAAAAAAAATTCACCTGATTTCATTTTAATTGCATTAAAGAATCTTGCCATTTCAGGAATTCCTTCTTCAATAAAAAGAAAATTAAATTTGTTTACTATTAAGCAAACGATTCTTTTTTCAATGTGAGATATCCTTTCCATATATATTTGTTTTGCATACTTTCTTAAGCAGAAAACATTCATAGAGTAATCTATAAACAATTTAAAATGACTACTTTTATACTTAAGGGTTTTTTTTAAGCAAATTTGTAAGATATTAACTCACTGAATACTTAGTCACTATGGATAAGTCAGCAGGTTCTTACGGAAGAATTGCAAGCTCAGTTGGAGGTAAAAACACATTCACATTTCAGAAAAGCAGCATGACAACACACGTCTATGGCCACTTGGCATGCAGTTGTAACAGACATTTCTAGAGTACAGATTTTCTCAAAATTGCCCTAAACCAGGAGATTAATGAAGTAAAAAAGATCACCATATCTAATAGAAGTTACTCACCTTTTAGCCCTGGTCAGATAAAGCCAATAAGCTAAGAGCTAACGTGCCACTGCCCAACAAGATTTCTGATGAAAATGTTACATATTTACTTGTGGCTCTTGAGTTCTTGAAATGTGGCTCATGTGAACGAGAAACTAACTTTTGAATTTTTTTAAATTTAACAAAGACATTTAAGTAGTCACATGTGCCTGGTCACTACCATATCAGTCAGCACAGGTCTAATAAATGGGACTTTAGCTAAACTAGCCTGAGTTTTAAACCATTACTTCTTCTTTCTAAGCAATTTTTTTTTTTTACATTTTTCCATGTTCATGTGACAGCATTAATCTTCTGTGTAAAACAGACATATCTACATGGTAAAAATCACTTTGTGGTGAGAATATTGAAAATCCCCTCTTTCAGATATATTGAAATATACAATACCCATTTTTTTTTACAGTCTCTCTACTATGCAATAGAATACTAGGTGACAAATATGCAAATTATTGTGATTTGATCATGACATAATGCATACATGTATGTGTGGAGAACCACATGCACCAAAATGGCTGAAATGACTTTCACAGGATGACCTCCGGACTTCCCTGTTCCGGGAGTAAACAATCCGCCCCTAGGCTCCCCAACCTAGCTAACATCCACAAGCAGCTTCTCAATCAGGTCCCCAACAGTAATCCGCCCCCAAGCTCCGCCCCCTGGTTAATGTTCCCTGACAAAACAATCAATTACTGGTCCAAAACATATCCTTCATTTACATGTTGAGCAACAAATTACCACCCTGCTGTGTATATAAGAATGTTCTCTGGCCCTCAATAAACGAGCACCTGTATACTAAACAAGCGACTGCATTCCATCTTGAGCTGTGCCACTGTGTCGCGCCCATGCTGTGATGCTGCGCCGGTTCCAGACCTCTGCTCTCTCACTCAGGTAGCCTGTTCGATTGTCCCATGGGCCGGGACATGTATGGAACAATCACATTATACTCCACAAATATGTACAAGTATTAAGTACTGATCTGTTAATTTTTTTTCTTTTTCTTTTTTTTTTAAGTTTATTTCTTTTTTTTTTTTTTTTTT
>NW_006159708.1:90286-104613 GCF_000334495.1 Tupaia belangeri chinensis | reverse complement strand
CTTTCCGGTACTTCTGGGTCCCCTTTTTTTTTTTTTTTTTTTTTGGTTTTGCTATACGGCATAAATGCTCTCCAGAGAGAGAGACAAAAAGAAGGAAAATGTGAAATCACCTCCTAGGGGATGACCATGCCACAATCCTTTCTTTTCCATTCTCCTCTCAGGATTTTGGAAGCACCCACACATGCCTGATGCTTTTTTTTTTTTTTTTTTTGAGAGGTTTTTGCTATAGGGCATGTGTGCTCACCCAGGTTTGTATCCAGGGTCTTTCTGCAAAGACCATGGTTTGGGCTGGGTGCAGCCCAGTTTCCAGTGGCTTGGAGGAGATTTCATTGTTAAGAACTATGTTGGGGCTACTGGTTTTTCTCTTTTTCTTTCTTTCTTTTGAGAGGTTTTTCGCTATAGGGCACATGTGCTCGCCAGAAAGAGATAGATAGACAGAAAGCGAAAAATCACTCCCCCAGAGGGGATGGCCATGCTGCAATCCCTTCTCCTCCATTCTCCTCTCAGGATGTTGGGTACGTATGCACATGTGCCTGGCATGAGTTTAAGCCACCAGGTCCGGGACTCGAACCATGATCGACTACATGGGAGTCCAGCGATATAGCCATTACACTAACTGCTGGTCCCTCTCTCTTTCTTTCTTTCTTTGGCACATTCTCTCTCAGAAGAAAAAAACAAACTTAAAAAGAGATATGGAGTATAGTGGAGTTTCAATAATTATTGGAGATGACATTAAATTATCATCTTCCACCAGATTGAGAGTAATGAGAAAGCTCTTTAGAGCCTCCACAGTGGTTCCTTTTCCCACAGCTTAGACATATTCATTCATTAAAGGGCACCAACAAGAAAGCAAGCTTATTAAAGGAGATTATTAATTTTCAGGCTCATTATTCCAGCAGTTATATTTCTGTTATGTATCAGTGAATTATTTGGACAAGCCTAGGAATGATGAACAAAAGCTAAGGAAGAAAAAAATGTGAGTGCCACAACAATTGTGCATTGAGACCACAGCAGAACTGACAGCCCTCTCAGGCTAATGAGAGACGCCATCATGTACGTTGTGGATGATGCATATGAATGTAGGTCAGATGCAAAATGAGAAATTGTGTTTCCAAGAGCAGGGCAACAGGACTGAATTCCCATCCTAGAGCTTAAGAATACCATCAACATGAAAAATACATTGTATAAGACTTCAAAAGAAGATGGATTCAAGATATTTAGGGGAAAATTTTTGGTTTTTTGGAGAGGTTTTCACTATAGGGCGTGTGCGCTCGCCAGACAGAGACAGAAAGACAGAAAGCGAGAAATCACCCCCCCAGAGGGGATGGTCACGCCACAATCCTTTCTCCTCCATTCTCCTCTCAGGATCTTGGGCACGCACACACACGCGCCCGGCGTGAGTTTTAAGCCACCGGGTCCGGGATGCAAACCGTGGCTGATTACGTGGGAGTCCAGCAACATAGCCATTGCGCTAACTGCTGGTTCCCAGGGGAAAATATTTTTAAAGTAAGTCTTAAAATGTTTTAAGTTAAATCTCATACATTTTGCATTCTTTGTTAATGACCAGGATATAAGCCAGTGCTTCTCAAAGTATGAATACGGAAATTTGGCAGACTAGTTAAAAATATTTGGGAGACTTGTGAAACATACAAAGTCCTGGGACCTGTCCTAGTTCTACCAACTGAATTCTGGAAACCCATTTTTAACCAGCATCTTCAGATGATACCTCTGGAAACTAAAGTTTGAGAAATTCTATTGAAAAAAGATTTGAGAGATGACAAGGAACTTTGAAAGCTCACAAAGTCCTTACCCACATATTGGAAGACAAGGGAAAAAAATTTAAATCTGTTGAGTAAGTTGAAACCAACATTTTCAATCATTATCATGTGATGAAAAAGAACAGATATCTAGGATCTTTAAGTAATTATGAATTATCTTACACCTTCAATAAAAGCAGGATACAAATAGGAAGTCTGCCCTAAATTCTCTCAGTGAAATGAATATCTGTTTAAGTGTCTGCTGTTTGCTCAACTTGAGCTTGTCATTTTGTAGGCAGCCATCAACCCTCCTTAAATAATGCAATTAGGAAGGCTCATTGCTGACGAAAGTGATTGGATTTCACACTGTATTGACTTAAATCCCCAGCAACATGCTATTAAGATTTAAATTATGGGTTGGGCTAAGCCAAATTTTCAAAGATCCTGAAAGGCTGGGAAGAACAGGGAGAGCTATATCTAAGTAAGAAGTACAGGCCAGGTAGCTTGCTTCTGCTCCAATCAAAGTAGTTCTATTTACTCTTCTGGGAAAGTTTCATTTAATAATAAGACCATTGACTGAAATTCACTGAAAAATCATTGGACTGGAAGACTCTAAGGGTATCTTTTAATTCTAAAATCCAATAATCTGCCCTAGGGTGATAACTTATCATCAACCAAGTATGACGAACATCATGACATTCAAAAATAAATGCAATGTGAAATTTCATAAATTACAATAGTAAATTCTAGTGTCATACCAAATACGTTGATGTGTCTGAAGTATTTTGGACTAGCCAGCCCATGCTAGGCCATGGCGATCAGCTATGGATACCAGATTTTAAGCAGGTAATTAATTAGAATACTGTAGAGAACCATGGTGAGAATGGGAGGATAGTGGACATCACAAGTCATTGGAGCAAGTTGTCCTTTACAAATAGCAGACTGGAAGGGACAGTGGAATGCCTTTTAATACTTTAATGGCTGTCACCTAGAAGGCTTATATAAAATTTAAAAGAAGGAAGAAAGCTTAAGTTTGAATAACATTAAAAGTTCAGTTTCTCCCAGTCATGCTATCCACATTCAAATCTAGTGGCTACTATATCAGATAGTGCGTATCTGGAACATTTCCATCATTGCAGAAAGTTCTGTTCATTTTTTTTTTTTTGAGAGATTTTTGCCAAAGGATGCATGATGTACTCCCTAGAGGGAGAGAGAGAAACAGAGAGCAAGACATCACCCTCCCCCCCAGGGGGGATGGTCATGTTGTAATCCCACACCTCCATTTTCCTCTCAGGATTTTAGACATGCATGCACACACATCTGGTGTAAGTTTTAAGCCACCAGGTCTGGGACTCAAACCACAGTTGATGACACAGGAGGTGAGTGACGTAACCATTATACCATCTTCTGGTCCTATTGCTGTTCTTGAGAGAAAAGCAAAAGCTAATAAGGACGAGGAATTTAGGAAAAGTAAGACTGAATCAGTATAAGTTTCCAACAATTAGAGTTATTCTCCAATGAAATGGGTTAGACCTAACAGCCTGAGGAATTAATCAGACTGAGTCAAAACACATTTATAATTCTAGCATTTGAGAGATGTTACACAGAAAACTTCTAAAATGATAAGTAAATTTATGGCTTTAATTACATGGATTGCTTTATTGTAGGCATTTGTAGCTGATCAAAGTCTGCTCTTTCCCCATTTGTGGGCTGCTTTTAACATATATCCTAGGGCCCATTAAGCTTGAGAGCTTCAGTTCTTCCAATCATATCTTCCACTTAAGCCCTGGGTTATTTGCTTGCCTTTGAAAGTACATTTCCCTGCAATGTGCAAAAATGGAAACTCTTTCAAGAAGCAGAAACCAACTCACCCAAGCTACTGTTCAGTCAGATATAGCAGAGATAATGCATTTTGTACTGACAGGCAAGCTTAGTGAAAGTATGACATGCGAACATTGGGCAGTGGAGAAAGGACAAGATGTGACTTCAGGTTAAAAGTTACCATCTTGTCAGGCTGGCAAGGCTACATGTTTAAAGGTGACCGGTACGTAAGTCAAGTTTATGGTAAAGCCATATGCTGAAAATACAGATAGCCAAATGTTAAAAACAGAGATATATTATAGATACCCAACAGATATTTATCTTTTCATAAACACAAACAGTAGCAAATGGAAAAGTTAAAAACTTAAGTAAAAGAATTACCCTTGGACATTTTCTTGATATCCTAGAGATTTTTAAGAGGGGAAATGGAAGAAATTAAAAGCAATTGTCCAGGATGATAGGAACTAATCAAAAGAAAACAAACATAAGAACTCCCTTACATTTTGACCCTGGGTGAGCCTCAATTCTTATATAAATTGTTAATATGGTTCTGATTACAATTCTCAGTGTCCTGCTCCAAGAAAGCATATTTTCATTATGGCTCTGGTAAGCATGATCCTTAAATAACTGGGAGGAAGACTACTATTTTCAGGAATATATCATAGGCCCAAGAGTCTCAGTTTGGGCCCAGAACAAGGCATACAATATTGAGTGATACTCTCATTTCAAGCCAGAGGATACATACAAGACCAGGGAAAACATATTTGTACTGGCACAAGATGGCCTCAGCAGAGTTTTTCGATCTTACCCCAGTAACTAGGTGGGGGGAAAGCCTTCCCTGAAAACTCTGAGTCAGAGAATTATTCTACACTAGTTCAGAACTAAATTTTTATTCCTTCCTTGGGTATAAGAGAACCCAAAGTTAATATTTAACATCACGAAGTAGTTCTGAAAATCAAATGTTTTATTTTTAAAAAGATAGCTATGGATTCAAAATGCCACTCTCTTAGTTTGAATACGCCTGAAACAGACTCAGATAAGTTTTTTTAAATTTTTTTGAGAGGTCTTTGCTATAGGGTACGTGCACTCACAAGAAAGACAAAGACAGAGAAGACAAAGACAGAGAGACAGAAAGTGATTTCTCACTTCTGAAATCACCCCCCTGGGGGTATGGCCACGCAATCCCTTCTCTTCCATTCTCCTCTTGGGATCCTGGACACATATGCACACAGGCAGGCATGAGTTTAAGCCACTGGGTCCCGGACTCAAACCGCAGTCGACTACATGGGAGTCCAGTGACATAGCCATTACCAACATCTGCTAGTCCCAGACTCAGATAAGTTTTGAAGTGCATCTGGAAATATGTGAGGCAGAAAAGTGAAGGCAGGTCAGCCCATGATATGTTAAGGTAGCTGGATCTCACATGATTGAATACATGGTTCAAATCCCAGGCCCAGTGGTTTTCATCCTGGGTGCATGTGTATGTGAGCCCAGAAATCCTGAAAGGAGAGAAGGATGAAAAAGTAGGGATTGCAATGTGACCATTGCACATGGGTCTCACTTTCCCCCTCCGCCACTCCACTTCAGTGAACACACACACCATCTGGCAATTTTTTTAAAAAGTGAAGCCAATAAAGTGTACATTATCAAGTGAGTTACCTCTGAAGTAGATTTTCCCACTGTGGAAATCTGGGAGTTGATATGCAACACTCATCCCAGTACTATTTGACCCAAAAGGTATAAAAACCCCAGCTTTTATACAAAAACTTGTGACTGCCATTCACTTAGTACGATAAAGATCATTAATTAGCCTGTACTTTTGTCCAGTGTGGATTGTAAGAGTTGGCAGAGATATCTCTCAGGCAGAAAGATACCGATGCTGACAAATTAAGGTTAGTCCTACACACTTGGAAATGGTACAGCCTGAGAAAATGTTGGCAGGGCACCGATAGGATCTCTGAAGGACTGGCAGAGGTCATGTGTAAAATCGTGATAGAGGAGCACATTCCAAATTAGGCTGATCAGAATTATCAAGGGTAGGCCCCGCCAAACATGACATCTCAATTCAGAACTACTTGAATCAATATAAAAAATAAATAACAAACCCAGCCGGCTGTGCAGTCCACAATGCATTGGACTGCAATGCTGAAAGTCACATGGTCAACTATTGCTTTAGATTCCAGGTCAGTCAGAAAGCCCACTGGGCATGCATATAGGCCCTGAGATGCTCAGGAGCTGGAAGGCTAGAGAAAGATCATGTGATAAGACCATGTGCTTCTCTATCTTTTTCTCTCCCTCTATCTGCTTTTCTTTCTCTCTCATGTATTTGCATGCATGAGATATTTATTTTAATGATAAATTAAAATAAATTAAAAATAAAATAAATAAATAATAGAATTTGACTCCCAAGAATGTAAGGTAATAGAATTATAAAACGTAAGTCATAAAATCTGTTATGTTTGAAATTATTAAGTACATACAAAATGATTAAAGATATGCAAAAATGTGAGCAGGCAGATTTGAAGAGAAATGATCATTGAATTTAAAAATTCAATAGATTAGCTGAGTAGATCAGACATAGTTGAAAAAATATTTAGTAATCTGTAAAATAAAGGTAAAGACAATACCTAACGTGGAAAATGAAAGGGTAAGGAATTTTACTAACTAATTTAAGTTTAAGACCAATGAAGAATAAAGTCACATGGTTATTAATTTTTTTAAAAAAATTGCAGAAGTAATAATTAGAGATAATACAGAGGAATGGGAGAAGCAATATCTTAAAAGTATTAGAGTTTGAGTCTTAGAATTCATTACAGTTTATTAAGGAATCAATATTCCCTTTAGGGAGCCCAGTAAATACGTCTCATTGTGGTACAGTCCTTTGGCAAGGCTGTGTAAGGTCACTGGTAATCTCTATTTTAAATCTCACATTAAGTTTTAGCCTGCATCATTCTTGACCTATGAGCCATTTTTGTTTCAGCTGACTGCTCTTCACTCCATATTTTATTTATATGACACACCATGGTCATTTGATTTTTTTTCTGTTTTATAGATCACTTCTCAGTCCCTTTTGCTAATTTCTTACATTTGTCCTATCTCTAAAAGTTAAAATATCCTTAGCCCTTCTTTTTCTTTACATCACTCTATTAGTGATCCAGTTCTAACATAACTGTAGTTATAATGTATATGGCAAAAACTCTCAAATTTATATCTGTAGCCCATACTATCCTTCTGTAAATCCAGGCCTTACATATAAAATGGCCTACCTATCTTACTCATTTGGATGTCTTTTAACATCTAAGACTCAACATATTCAAAACTAAGTTTTTTTTTAATCTTTCCTTTCCAAAAATGCTCCACCTAGAACTTTTAATATCTCAGCTAATAATAGCCCTATCCTTCTGTTGCCCATATCAGAAAACTTGGAATCCTTACCATTCTCCATAACTCAGTAAATCTCACTGGCTCTACCTCCAAAATTTACACAGAATCCTACCACATCTCGTCACTGGCTCAGTTACATGCCTGGTCCAAATCTAAAACTCTTATCTGACTACTGCAAAAGATATTGTGGTAGATTCACATTTTTTTTTCCTTTAACCATGAAAGTCTTCAGATCTTAAACAAAAACATAAAAATACAAAAACAAAAAGCCAGAATTCACTTTCCTATCCATTTATACAGGACTATTACTTGCTTTGCTAATAGAATTTTGTAACTTACTTTGGTGGGAATTTGGGAAAAGTGACAAAAGAAGGTGTTTGGCCTTTGACATCACCAAGAGAACATTCCCCTCTAGTTTGTTGGTCCCAAGAGGAGGTTGAAAAAGATGTAGAGTTCAACTGTCTCAATAAAGTCCAGATTACACTGGTAGGTCCTCCATGTGGACACTACATATCAGTGATGAGTACATGAGAGGTCAAGAAGAGACAGAGACACCAATTCACTCACAAACCGTGAGACATAAACACCTTTTGTTGTTGTTTTTGCCCTAGCATGTATGCACTAGTCGTGGAGAGAGAGAAAAAAGTAGGGAGTGAGAAATCACCCCCCTGGGGTGAAGGCCACACCACCATCCCTCCTCTTCTATTCTCCTCTTTGGATTTTGGGTATGCATGCATGCACACATGACTGGCATGATTTTCAAGCCAGTGAGTCCAGGACTCAAACTGTGAAGTTGGCCATAAGAGTTCAACTGTCTCAATAAAGTCCAGATTACACTGGTAGGTCCTCCATGTGGACACTACATATCAGTGATGAGTACATGAGAGGTCAAGAAGAGACAGAGACACCAATTCACTCACAAACCGTGAGACATAAACACCTTTTGTTGTTGTTTTTGCCCTAGCATGTATGCACTAGTCGTGGAGAGAGAGAAAAAAGTAGGGAGTGAGAAATCACCCCCCTGGGGTGAAGGCCACACCACCATCCCTCCTCTTCTATTCTCCTCTTTGGATTTTGGGTATGCATGCATGCACACATGACTGGCATGATTTTCAAGCCAGTGAGTCCAGGACTCAAACTGTGAAGTTGGCCATATGGGATCCAATATCTTAACCTAATCACTGGTGGGGGAGGGGGGTGATTTCTCACTTGTCCTATCTCTTTCCAGTGAGCACATGTACTGTATAGCAAAACTCTCAAAAAGAAACCATCTACTCAAAGATTCTTCAAAAGGTCTCAGTTTTTAAAAATAATTTTTGTATTTAACTATATGTGAAAATAAATTATCTTTCAACTTTTTAAAGTGTTTCACTTCCCTAATGAATGTCTCATTCAAATGTCTGTGTACCTTCTTGGAAGATCAGACTAGATATCTAACATACACCAAAAAACCTAAAGTTAGCATTAATAAACTCCATATATAGTATAAGAAAATGTTTAAAATTAGGGAGAATCAGGGTCTGCAGGTAGAGTGGTGGTTGGAGTGCTGGACACCCACATGGCCAACCACAGTTTGAGTTTCAGACCTGGCAGCCTATTTTCTCACTTTCCTCTCTGTCTCTCTCAGGTGAGTGCATGTACCTTATAGTGAATAATTAAAATATTAATCATAATAATAATAAATAAAGTTAAATTAATCTTTAAAAAATGAAGGAGAACTACATATTTTTCCATCAAAAATTTGTAAATTTCTGTCAAGGCAATATACTTTTTCCTATTTTGTGTTCAATCTTTTTATGTAAATAAACTGCAATATTTAAATATACTTAATATGCCAATATCAGACTTAACCTCAGTGTTGTTCAACTGAATGAAAGTAAAACTAATAGAAATTTAAGTCAAGAGATTAATGATTAAGGCAATACTTAAAAACCATAGAGAATGTGCTCACTAACTCCCCTCCCCTCCTAGGTTTTTGCCCTAGGGAATGTGCGCTTGCCAGAGAGAGAGAGAGACAGACAGGCAGGCAGATAGAGAAGGAAAGCAAGAAATCATCCCCTGGGGTGATAGCCACACTGCAATCCCTTCTCCATTCTCCTCTACAGATTTTAGGCACACACACACACCTGGTGTGATTCTCGAGCCGCCCAAGCTGCAGGGTCCAGCACTCAAGACCATGTGGGAGTCCAGTGCCTAGACCACCATACCACCTGCTGGCTGTTTCACTAACTTTCAAACGCTATTAAATATTTTTGCCCTAACTGGCAAAACCCACCACTCATATAATATTTAGCTGTTTGTTTCACTGATTTTGTGTGTGTGTGTGTGTGTGTGTGTGTGTTTTCATTTTTGCCTTTTCTTGTTTGTCTCCTTTAGGCAAAAATTAACCCTTGAACACAAAGATTATCAGCTCTGCATTTTTTTCATGGTTTCTGACCATGGATACAAGTTCCCCAGTTTCTGCATACAGATCTTTTTCACTAAGAATATTACTTTTCAGGATTTCACTGGCTATTCATAAAAGGGCTTTTCACAGAACCCAACTCTACAGAGGTTACCCAGATGAAATAGTTGATTCAAGAATAACCCCAGCTTGAATTTTTCAGGGAAGAGACCAAAAATAGGTATGCAGGGTTGAGTCCACTGGAGCTTGTATTTACTAAGAAAAGGTTCTATCTTTGACACTGCTTCACTTTTACAAGGATAATTTCAGTTATTCTCAAACTACCTACATTAGAGTAGCCTGGAGTACTTTGCAACCAAAATAGAGATCCCTGAGAACCACCACAGACCACCTAAAGCAAAAATGTCTAGGTGAAGATTATGAATATGTATTTTAAAAAATCTTAACAAGTAACTGGTTCTCAGAACAACTCTTCATTTAAAAGTAGCTATAATAAGAAAACTGACAACCTGGAGTCCCAGCAGAGATGGGATCAGCAAGGTAAGATAAGTAGCTGAAGCAAAATAGACAATAAACAATTGTTATCAGTTGAAAACTAAGCACATACAGAAGCTGATGTTCTTTGGTATCACTTGTAAATGGAAAATAAGAAGTCTGACCAGAAATGTTCCAGTTTTGGCTCATCCTTGGGCAACTGCCTCCAGAATTACATTTATAGTCCTGCTCATGTTCCCGGGAAAATACTATTTTATATGACTTGTTATTTTCTGTAGTCTGGCTGGCTTGCACAGGCTAATCTTTTTTTAATTGAATAATTCAAGCATCTGACATAGAATTATCAACATGTATTAGCAACCAGCAAAAAGCAGGCACCACATAAAACCTTTAAACATATATAAGCAATGAAGCAAAAATTATAGGGCATGGATTTACTTCCCCAACACCACTGACAGCTCAGCTTTCATTTTCTTTTTTTTTTATTGCTCTTTTTGGCACATCAATAAACACTAAGTAATTTATCCAGACACTATTGTGCATCTTTGAAATGAAATTTATTTGGCTTTTGTGTGCTAATGTGAAGTTTCACCTTTAAAATAAGCAATGAGAGTTAATAAATTGCTACTGAACTCTACCCAATGGGTGAGGTGGAGCTGGGAGCTGATGGCTCTTATAGCTTGTCACTCCAGAATTCATCTGAAAGTCTATAACAGCTCCTTTGAGTTTGGGAAAATAGCAATATTGTTATTCAGACATAGAATAGTCTTTTAAAACCAGTCTTTTCAAAGATAGTTCCTACTAAAAAAGGACCTAATGAAAAGAAGGGAAGGTATCCCTACCTCATTCTATGCCCAAAACACACACAGGAAAACATATGCATCCATTTTACACTCCATTTTAAGACCTAATTTCAAGTTACTTTACTTCCAAAACATATAGCTAAAGAAAAAAAGAAACAAAATAATATATGGACTAAAAATTTACTAAATTATTTATCAGGTAGCCCCAAATATTCAAATTTGAAATGGTTCAGCCATCAATCTGGGAGATTAATGGCCAAATTACTTTGGCAGAAAATGGGGTTCAAAGAATCACTACATCATCTTTGTGACCTGTGTAAGCCACTTCATATCTTATCACCTGTAAGATGGGAACAGTGGATTATAGCTTGATAACTGATAAAGTGAAGCTATCTAAGTGAGATTCAGTTTTTAATAAGCTAATATGTCTGCCACTTTTAATTAGTAAAAAACAGAGATTCTGTATTTCTAGAGAATATTAAATTGAAAATATTCAAGATAAAATTGCTTGGATGATTATAACAAAGAGAAAAAAGTGTAGGTGATTATATTTTGACTACTTATTCATCTATATTATATTCCAGTGTGTGTGTGTGTGTATGTGGTTATAGATAGTAGGTATATGTGGAGCCCCAAACATATATAGTAGAACAAAATTTTCTTATGGCAATATGCATACAATGAACACACAGATATATATTTTGTGGAATTAAGAGAAAACACATAACTATACAAAATCCATGACTGAGACTGAAAAAAAAATCTGTGACACTAAATAGCAATAACATTTTAAAAAATATTTAATAAACTCAAACGAGAAGGAAAGAGCATTAACAAATACAATGAAAAGAGAGTGTAAGAAGGAAAACACAAAAATTATTAACAGAGGGACCAGTAGATGGCATAATGGTTAGGTTGCTGGACTCTCATGTAGTCAACCACTGTTTGAGTCCTCAACTCGGCAGCTTAAAACTCACACAGGGGGAGACCAGCAGTTAGTGTAATGGCTATGTTGCTGGACTCCAATGTAGTCGACCGCTGCTCGAGTCCCGGACCCGGTAGCTTAAAACTCACGCTGGGTGCGTGTGCGTGCGTGCCCAAGAGGAGAATGGAGGAGAAGGGACTGTGGCATGATCACCCCCCCTGGGGGCTGATTTCTCGCTTTCTGTCTCTGTCTGTCTGGCTAGCACACGTGCCCTACAGAAAAAACCTCTCTAAAAACTCACACAGGAGCCATGTGTGCATGCATGCCCAAAATCTTGAGAGGAGAGTAGAGGAGAAGGGATTGCGGCTTAGCCATCGCCCCTGGGAGGCGATTTCTCGTTTTCTGTTTCTCTGTCTTTCTCTGTCTCTCCAGCAAGCACATGTGCCCTATAGCAAAAATCTCCCTATCAAAAAAGAAAATTATTAACAGAATTATAGGCTGTCTTTAAGTGATAATTTCCTTCATTATTACAAGCAAAATTAAACTTTATTGTGTAAACTATTAAGTCATCAGGAAAGTCATGAGGCATTTTTGCATACAAAACAGAAAAATATGTCATGACTTCCAGCTGACTTGATACAGTTGAACATGGCTTTTTATTTAAAATCTCAGTTCAATTCTTTTTAACATATGAAGTTAATTGAGTAAAATAAGTAGGAGAAGCAAAACTAAGAATAGAGGGAGGAAAATAAACACTTAACTTTACTAATCCAAACTTTTCTGAAAACAAAGGGAAACACTTAACTCCCAATTTCAAGATTATGAAACTATCTTCCCCATCAGAACTTAAGTTAGGTCTCTAAATTCTCTAAGCCTTAGTACCTTTAGAAGAGACTTCAAAATAGTCCACTGACTTTGGGTCAGGTCAATCAGTTCAGAACTCCAATTTGGTGGGCTACAAATACACCCTCTTCACCCAAGTCTGCAACCCTTCCTGGGAAAGGATCTCTTCCTTTCCAAATCATTCTCTTCTCTATATAATCTCTGATAGGCTTAGTTATTCTCGAATCCTCTTTAATTTCCCCTTACTTAAAAGTAGTAGATTGATGATAGATAAAAGATGAGAAAATATTACAATAAGTCTCTATATTAAATTTTTCTTGTTCAAATGATTGTTTAGTTTATGTCCCCTCATGTAACCCTGGCTGATATATTATATAAATACTAATTATAGAAACACATTAGCCTTATAAGGAAGAAAAAAAATCATTAATACATATTCATTAGAAGCACTAGGTTGTTGGAAAAGTCATGATGTACTTTTGCATAGAAAAACACGCATGACTTTTCTGACAAACTAATGGAATTGCATTAGTAATATAGAAAGCATGTCTGGGACCACCAGTTAGTGTAATGGCTATGTCGCTGGACTCCCATGTAGTCAACCGTGGTTCGTGTCCTGGACCTGGTGACGTAAACTCAAGCCGGGCGCATGTCCGTGTATGCCCAAGATCCCGAGAGGAGACTGGAGGAGAAGGGATTGCGGTGTGGCCATCCCCCCTAGGGGGTGATTTCTCACTTTCTGTCTCTCTGTCTCTCTCTGTCTGTCTGGCGAGCATACACGCCCTATAGCAAAAACCTCTCCAAAAAAAGAAAAAAAAAAGGCTACCATATTATTATTGAAGAACTCCAAAATGATGTCAATTAAAATAAACCCAGCATAACCATTATTACCACAAAGGTTCTTTGAGTGAGCTTGGAATTTCTAAATGTGAACAAAGCTACCTAATAATTTTTTTGCATAGTTTATTTTATTGTGATGAAAGCTATAATATTATTAAAGTTTTCTACCATCCAACTCTCCTATGTCAGTATGAATGCCACATCACAAATAATGTTGGAGGGAAAGCCAGACAGATTAGCGTAAGATCCCATAACATCTTCCATTCTCTATCAGTTCATTCAGTTCCTTAAACTAGTACCAGCTTCAAAGAAGATAAAATAGATAGTAATTCTAACCCCCAAAGCCAGGAGAATGAGAAAAGTGTTTATATGATTTGATATCAGTCTCGAAAATAAGCATAGGCTCATGTATAAAAAACATGAAAGGTCTTTAGAAAAATAACTCTGGGAACCAGCAGATGGCATAATGGTTATGTTACTGGACTCCCACATGGCCAATTACAGTTTGAGTCTTGGACCAGGAGGCTTGAAACTCAGGCTGGTGCATATGTGTGTATACCCAAAATACTGAGAGGAGAATGGAGGAGAAGGGATTCCAGCATGACCCCTGGGGGTAATTTCTCACTTTCTGTCTCTCTGGTGAGTATACATGTTCTATAGCAAAAATCTCTGTAAAAACTTCCTTTTAAAAAAAGCAAGCAAGAAAAATAACTCAGAGAAATGTCATAGGGAATTGATAACCACTTACGGAGTCCCAAGTGAAATCTTCTACAAGGAATTTTTAACATATTCAATCACCATGAAATCAGAGAATATAACCTACTAGAGTAAAATTAAAGAGGACAAGGCAGAAATTGTAGAAGCTTAAAGAAGTAGTGGATTCTATGGGTCAGCCTCTTAAGGCAGTAGTTAAGTACTATTCCTGGCCCAAGTGGCTTAAAAACTATACCAGGCGTGTGTACACATGTACTTTAAATCCTGACAGCCTGGAGAAATGGAACAAAATTGATTATGCATTGACCATGCCTCTTTGGGGGGTAGGAGGTGATCTCTTT
>NW_006159708.1:80480-89807 GCF_000334495.1 Tupaia belangeri chinensis | reverse complement strand
GTAGGAGGTGATCTCTTTCCCTCCCTCCTTTCCTCTCACCTTCTCTCCCTTTCTCCCTCCCTCCCTTCCTCTCTTGCAAGTACCTGTGCCATTGGCCATTAGGAAGAACAAACAAACAAAAAAAAGTTATGGAATCTAAAGCATAAATAAGCACTCTATGAAAGTTACAAACAAGGATGAGATCCTGCCTGGGGAAGAGACTGATGATGTCCAGAGAGGATTTCTGTATCTAAAGAACATGGGTTGATGGAGAGATAAAAGTGAACAGTAGGTTCATATCAGTAAGCAATGGATGGGGTTAAAGAAGTTTTGGACAAGGGAGAAAGAACTTTAAGAGTCACATGTCTTAGAAATCAAGTAATGCCGAGTCATGACAAGGACCAAAATATATTCACTTGTGATTCCATTGCTTCATGGAGGGAGGGGATTGAGGTGCAAGGACATGACCAGTCAATTATTTTACTTAACCTGAGATATCCAGCATGTGGGCCTAAGTCCATTCATCACTCATGGGTTAGAGATTTTTTCGAATGAACCTATGTCCAACATAAGCAGCAGCTTTTCAAATGTGGCAACATGAATATCCTATAAAGAAAAATCTACATTACCTTGTAAGAACCTTATTCAAAGTCCCAGACATCTCTAAATGAACAAGTTGAAGTGAATTATCCTCATGGTCAATTTCATTGTAGACCCAAGAGAGGCAAATCCTCCCGAAAACGAAATATGGCGATACCTGCAGAGCAGTATCCTGTCTCACACCAGGGCAACTCAGCCATTGTCAGGAAAGGCTGGGAGCAAGCACTGTCATTTGAGGTAGACAGGACAGTGAGATGTTAGCCACAGCAAAGGCTCTATCTTTCCTCACTCCAGCAGTGGCCACTGTCCTTCCCAGTTTGTCTGTTTTCCAAACATCACTTAGCCCTGCTTCCTTCCATTGTGAAAACTCATACCCTCAAAAAAGAAGTAAGTATGTTCTATGAATCAAATAGATTATATTTAGTTAAATCTCTATCAGGGTTGATTTTGTTTCAGCCATAATAAAAAGTAAATTATCTTAATAATACAGAAGACAAATTGAACATATAAAAATGTAAAGTTTCTGGTATTCTCAGCAGCCAAATTCAAACAAAAACATTTGTTTAACTGCATTTAATGAAAAAACAGCAAAAAGTAAAAGGAAGGAAGATGTACAGCCTATGTATATTGCCATAGTTACTAACTTTTCAGTAGCTGCAGGAGGAATATATGAAATAATTAGTACAAAGATTTTGTAATACACCTATGACAACCGGCCAAGGAAGTTAAAATGCCAATGAGTAGATTAATTCTACGACTACGATGTCTCTACAGAGATATGTCTGGATTTACTAAAAGAAAGAGGTAGAAGAAAGGAAATACACATTCACTTGTCTATCACTTAATTTTCTTGCCGGTATTACAGATACTGGAATAGAAGCAGAACAACCTGCTTTCTACAAGTATTAAAAAAAAAGAAAAACCTCTCAAAATACATTTTCCATTATGGAAAATATCATTTAACCAAAACCAGAATGTGTAATCTTAAAAACTAAGTCAAGTTCATAGCAAGTAGTGTAGAAAGAGAGGATAAAGTCCAATTTAGCCACATATTATTTAAAACTGACTGAATAGCAAGCAACTAAATATGGGAATGTGAGTGTAGATAAACAAGAAACTATTTAGGCCTCTATCGGATACATTTGAATATTTTTAATTGATCATTCAAATCAGTAAAAAAGAAAACCAGGCTAGGCTAACATAAATTAATATATGCATTATGGGTCAACTTGATTTTTTTTAACATATGTTTACTTTCAAGTTTTTGGAGTTTTTTATAGTAAGATTTTAATTTAATAGGTTATACAATTTTATTTTAGTTTTCTTTTATACATTTAACTACTGTATATCATTACAGCTTGTAAAATGAAGTTTTGAAGGTCACAAGAGTTAGGGGAATAAAAACAGGGTGAGTTAAAATGCTGTAAAATTCACTGTTCTGAGATTCAGTAATTTTTCTTAAAGTTCAAGTGGTTACAACACTTTGGTTGATTTCCAGAGTCCTGAAGTGGCAAATTTCTTACAATTGTTGCTAATATATATTTTTTTTTTTTGAGAGGTTTTCACTATAGGGCGCGTGCACTCGCCAGACAGACAGAAAGAGACATAGAGACAGAAAGCGAGAAATCACCCCCCAAGGGGGATGGCCACACCACAATCCCTTCTCCTCCATTCTCCTCTCAGGCACGCACACACATGCACCCGGCATGAGTTTTAAGCCACCGGGTCCGGGACGCAAACCGCGGTCAACTACGTTAGAGTCCAGCGACATAGCCATTACACTAACTGCTGGTTCCCATATTTTTATTGTATATATGAAAAGTTTGTTTTTGAAAGACCTTTCTCTGCCATTTCAAAAGTACTTCAAGATGCTTATTGATTTTAAGAAACAAACTGCTAACTCACAATTTTATGTACTTACTCCATAATCTCTTCTTTTTGAAAATCTCTGAAATATTTTCCACTTCAAGAAAAGTTTTCTGTTTGAATATTATCAATATGAAACCTTCCAGTCTTAACCTATTCCCAAGCATCATTGCATTAATCATATATAAGGGTTGAAAAAGATTGACTAGCAAAAATTCAGTCTCTTTTCAGAAGCCAATTGAATATACTAAAACTATCCCTTGCAATATTTAAGCAATATTTAACTTGAAATGCTTGACTTTTGATATTTATTCTTTCCTTCATACTTTTGTCAGAACAATTATAGAAGGCAATGGTTTCCCTATAAAACTATTAACTAAGACAAAGCATTTGCTGTATAGAAGAACATACACAAAATTATCAACAATATTTTTTTACCATTATTATGGAGAAACTCTTGAGAAAAAAAGTATTATTCTTATTCTAGGTCATCCTTGGTTATGATTTTTGTGGCTAATGTTAAGCACTTACAATGTGTAAGAAACTACAGTGAGTGCTTGACATTTCATTGTCACAACATTATAATTTACATTTTACTACTAGAAAGTTGATGCTTAGATGCATTAAGTGACTCACTTAAGGTCACACAGTGTTTATTGAGGAGCAGAACTAACCTTGTCTGTGCTGAGGCCACTAAAGTAGCTGATGTTCTTTGTAACGCTCTGTATAACTCCTGTTAATGGGAATAATTCTAAATATCTTCGTTATAGAAAAGCAATTAAAAAGTGAGAAATTGGACCAGTAGGTGGTATGGAGATTAAGGTGCTAGATCCCCACATGGCCAAAGATGGTTCGAGTCCCAGACCTGGCAGCTTGAAAATCACACAGGGTGTATATGTGCCCAAAATCCCAAAAGGAGAAGGAATTGTGACATGGTCATCCCTCCTGGGGATGATTTCTCAATTTCTCTCTGTCTCTCTCCAGTGAGCATACATGCCCTATAGCAAAAACCTTAAGAAAAAGAAAGTAGAAATGTTATGAAATAAACATCTGTTGGTGTTGTCAATATCAAATTAGAGTTTTTAAGACACTCTGGTAATAGAATGGTTCTTAGGTTGATAAGTTGCTCTTCTGAACAGAAAGCAGTAGTATTCACTGAATGTTTTTCTATGCCAACACCCCAGGACAATCTAAATAATAAGAGACAGGAATCTAAAGATCTCTATGACTTTTCTCCAGACACTTATTTGGGGCAGTAGACATGAAATAAATGGGGTGAATTGGGCATCTGCTGTATCAGCTGTCATTATGACAAGGCTCTTTTTTAGAAACCTGCAAAACCTGTGAGTTATATCAGCTAAAATGTAGTAAATATCAGCATTGTGTTATTGATTGTTATCTGGTACCCATTTTCCTGTTAGACATTCAAGTCTGAGCAAGGAAAATGTCGTAAGAAAATAATTGCACATACGGATAGAATGTGTGTGTACGTGTGTATGTATAGTTTTCTACTTTCATGAAATTAGTTTACATTTTATCATACCTTCCCTAATTTCCTGTTATCTTATTGGTATTTCTCATGACAGTTGGATTAATTCTCTTTTAAGATATAATTTTAAAAATAGAAGATAAGATTTTCTCTTTTAAATGATCCTTACCTGAAGAAAACGTTTTGATCAAAGTTCCTGCTTATGAACATTGATTCTCTGGTCTCTAATTTTATCCTTGCCCAGAACATCCTAAAACCCATCATAAAGTGACACCTAGTCCTAAGGAATTATTTAGGCTTTCTCAAAATTTCTGTATTTTCAAGTGTCATACACTGCTTAGTTCAAAACTATAAATTTGATATTTCTTTCTCATTGACATAAGTAACTTTTTAAAATGAATTAATTTCATTCTATTTATTTTAAAGTCTGCTATAGGTTATGTGTGCCCAGCAAAGCAAGAGATAGCATGTGTGCAAGCCACCAGGTCTGGGACTCGCACCTTGGTTGGCCATGTGGGAGTCCAGTGCCTTAACCACCATGCCACCTGCTAGCCCAGAATTCATTAATTTTTATTAATAAATCTGGTGTGGTTCACCTTTAAAGCCCTGAACTTGAAGTAACTAAATGTTGACTATTAGACTGTTTCTCAAATGGCCCATTCAATCACCTTCATGATTTCTACAATATTTGCAGATCTCTTAGACTATTTCTCAAAATTGGTTTAGTTTAATATATAAATATTTTGAATGAGAAATAAATGATCAGCCAATTTTACTTGCCATAAATAAAAAGTCACCATAAACATAAGAGAGCTTAAAATCTTCTCCATTGCCCCTATGGTAAGCACCCACACTTTGTAGTCACTCATCTCACATGGAAGTCTCAGTCTAAAGTCAAAGAATCATAAACTTATAGAAACTGGATAACGTGCCCATAGACTACAGATCAGCTAATTCCCAAAGAAGAATTCTTTCCACTGCTTTATTTTTCTTGGTTCTACGTATCAAAACTTGAAGCTGGCCTGTTTTCGTTTATTCAGGCTGTTATCACAAAACAACTTGGACTGTGCAATACATAAACAATAAAAATCTACTGCTCACAGTTCGAGAGACTGAGAAATCCAAAATCAAGTTGCCAGCAGACTCAGTGTCTGGAGAGGGTTCGCTCTGCTTCAGAGATGGTCATTTCCTACTCCATCCCCACATGGCAAAAGAGCAGGGGAGACCAAAGCTGCGTCCTCTAGTCCTTTTACAAAGGCATTAATCCCATTGGTGAAAACAGAGCCCTTGTGAACCAGTTACCTCCTAAAGACCCCACCTCTCAATATTATTGTATCAGATTAAGTTTCAGCATAATCTTAAATAAACTCATGTTCCAGTTTGTTTATTCTATAAGTGAGAAAGACAGAGATAAATACAAAACCCATAACAGGGTTCTGACACCATGATCCATCCAGAGCTGGCCAACCCAGATCATAGGCAAACACATGCCCAACACATTTAGCAAGGTCTCTGGACGCAAACCACAAGTGTTCCATTTGCTTCTGCCTCACAGAATACCATTTTCTACCACTACACCACTACCTGGTACCTTCAGCATGGAGTTTGGAGAGACACGAACATTTAAACAATAGCATAGCCCAGCGTCAAGTTGTACTGTAGTCCCCTTTAACCCAGTTTTGCTTTTCATGATTTCAGTTCTTCATGGTCAACTGGGGACTCAAAATAGTTGAAAACACAGTATAGGAAAAACGATTGCATACATAGGGTCCAGTACTATCTGTCATCTCAGTCATTCACTGGGTTCTTATTTTTAAAATTTTATTTAACTTTATTTTTTTAATTTGAACAGAGAGGGACAGATTGTGAGGGAGAGGGGAGAGAGAGAAAATGAGAAAGCAAGCTGCCAGGTCTGGGACTCCTACTGCGGTTGACCTTGTGGGAGTCCAGCACCACCTGCTGGCCCCAACATCCACTGGATTCTTATCCTTCCCAAATAAGGGGGGAAACTGCTGCATGTCTTGCATTTCATTTTATTGTACTGAATAATATCATATTGAAACCAGTATTCAAGATAGTAATAGGTAACATGTATTGAGTTTATTTGCTTTATAACCCTCAAAAACTCTATGAAGTAGCTTTTTTCTTTACAATCTAAGGAGAAAACTAATACTTAAAAATAGATGAAATAACATGCTGGACTACCTTAGCACTTAGCTTTTGGAACATAATAAATGACCATTGAGTTGGAGACAAAGAAAAGATACATTGTTGAATGAATGCATGAATTTCTACACCCCATGTCTGAGCTCTTAACCACCAAAATGTGCTTAGAAGAAAATTTTTATTCTATTAATGAGATTTTCCTTGACTGAGCAGTGGCTACTAATGTTAGTTTGTATTACTGAAATCTACTCTTCCTGCTCTTCAGTGCATAACCTGAGGTTAGAGATAAAAAGTAAAGAAGAATAAACCAGATCCCAGAATTTTCCAACAATTTTAACTAGGCCCTAACTTTTCTGGGGGATTTGAGATCTAATTTGAAACAAATCATGGCTAGCCTCAGGACTTCTTGAATATGCTTAATTGTTTATTTGCTCCAAATTGAAAAACTCTTTATTGAAAAAGCCTTTCAAGTATCCCTGAAAACGTAAACATTACTCCTGTTCTCCTATTTGTTAGTGCAAGGATGAAATTAAAAACGTTTCATAGTATGTGATAAAGATGGGGAAAATATGGGTGGGCAGTTTGCTCCTGGGTCTGAGGGAAATTACTTCATAGAGATAAGTCTTCAAAAGTCATCCACTTAGCCAAGTAGAGGGAGGTGAGCCCCCAAACGTGTTATAGTCCCTTGTCTTTGTCTTTGGTTGTTTTATGTGTTGCTAACAAAAACATCTGAGACTGGGCGATTTATAAAGAAAATAGTGGATTATTTACAAAACATACAATTCTGGTGAGTGGAAAGTCCAAAGGCATCACAAAATGGTAGAAAGCAGAACTTTTGGCAGAACAGAGCATGTCCTGTATCTATGGGTTTCTCTCTCTTGTATGGTCTCATTCTTTCTGCTGATAAACCCACTTGAACACAATCACAAGGGGCCTCCACCCTAATGACATCATATCCAAAGGCCTAACCCTGGGGTACCATGAAGTAATTAAGTGTTCACTTAGTACCTTTGGGATGCAATCGGGTCTCAACACATTGATTTCTGGGGGATAATAAATTCAAAAACAGATACCTTTGGAGAACAAACCATTATCCAAACCATGATTGTCTCCCAAATCAATCCTGTGGAAGACAAGTCCAGCTTATTTCTCTAGCCTTCACAAGGCAGCTCTGAGCTATAGACAGATACCTACTTACTAACTGGGAAATAAAATTTCAAGGAGGCTAGGGCTGGATTTAGTCCATATAAACACCTCTTTTCATTATCATATGTCACCTTTTATCCTGTAACTTCTCCTCTAGTATCAGAGGAGGCAACTTTGTCATTGAAAAATATTCATATCCACTGGAATGGAGCATCTGATCCTTAAGACCTCCTTGTGCACTGTTCCAGGCCTTCCAATTAATTTGCCAATGATGATACAGCACGAGGACTCACCAGACGCCAATGCCTTGATACTGGACTTCCCAGACTCACAACGTTGAGAAATAAATTTCTGGTCTTTATAAACTATCCAGTCTGAAATATTCTGTTTTAGTAGTATACATAGACAACCTTGAAGCCCTGAGTGTGTGTTGCTTATAAAATTCTTCCTAGTTCTTAAAAGTGCTTTCATTCTTCATAAAATTTAAAAAAGTATGCATTTTTATTTGTAAGGTATTATTTTCTGTTTCTTCAGGAATCTTTTTTTCTTTTTATTAGCTAAGGATTTCTCCAAAAATGTTTTTAGCAACAGTTTTCTGCAGCCCCTTAAATTCCTAATAACAGTGGTCATTCTCAAATATACTTTGCTCTATGCTAGTGGGAAATTAAACAAACTTGGAACCATGCTGACTTTTCAATTTACTTACAGTGCCCAGTTTAATTCTAGTGATTCTTGAATAGGGTCCAATGATGCTGGCTTTAGAATCAATGTTTCCATTCTGTTCTTTCTCTGTAAACCAGGGAAAATACTTCTATTCATTGTCTATTAGTGGGAGATCCATCACTAGAGTTTTAGCTATTTTTATTTATTTAAAGACTCTTAATGCACTAAATTTTACATAGGTTCCTAAAATCAGATGGCAGAAAGTATTTAAAAAAGGAACTACTTATATAAGATCCTATATTACTTTATAATGATCTTTTGCACAGAGTCATGAACATTTGATTAAGTAAGAAAACTAAGCAATATGATTAGGAAAACTTTTGATTGTCTGCAATGGCCATTATTTAATTATTGAAGCAAATATTGACTGAAGACATGAGTATTATTTATAAAACACGATGCTGAGAATTAGGAAGATAGTAGGGTACAACTAAAATGGCCTTCAAGAGTTCTAGATATCAAGTTAGAGATACATATATGTTTCATTAGGAAGGGTGTCATTGCTTTAGAAACTGGACAAATTGCTTTGAGAACAAGGAGGAGAGGAGGATTATTTCTGGCAAGGGCAAGATAAAGGTGCAGGGCGGCAGATGGCATTTGTGTTAGATAGCCCACAATGAATGGAAGCTGGAAGGGAGTCTGCAAAAACAACATGTGTGTGTGCATATACACATACATATACACACACGTATACATGTGTGTATGTGTGTGTGTGTATATATATATATTTATATATACATGTAGGAGAATGGAGAATCAGAGTATCTAGAGATGGTGGGGGCAATATTTACCATAGTAATGGAGTGTAAAATTTGTATCAGATAATGTGAGATACAGGTTGTACTCAGAGAGTGAAGGGAATTCATTTATTCAGTGAATATGAAGTAGCTCTTATGTACCACATATTGTACTTAGAAATAGAGCAGCCAAAATACTGGACATGGTTCAGCCCAGAGGGAGCTGACGGACCCAAGGAGGAAAACGATCTGTATATTGAACAAGGATTATGGTGGAGAAGGGCAAGATTGGCAGAGAAAGCAATCCTTAGGAAGGGCTTTTTCACCTGCACCTAAAGGACATGTGGCAAAGGAAGGATGGGGACAAGGGGGAGCATGCCAGTTTTGGATGTATGTGCTCACCAAAAAGAGTGAGAGAGAGAGAGAGACAGTGAGAGGGAAAGTGAGAAATCACCCCTCAAGGGGATGGCCAAGCTGCGATCCCTTATCTTCTATTCTCCACCTGGAATCTTGGGCAGGCATGCACATGTACCTGGCGTGACTTTTAAGCCACCGCGTCCAGGACTCCAGCAGTGGTTGGTTGTGTCGTGGAGGGGGCGGGAGGGGGGGGGGGGGACATCG
>NW_006159708.1:51846-80469 GCF_000334495.1 Tupaia belangeri chinensis | reverse complement strand
CATTACCAGTATGCCATCTGCTGGCCCCAAGGTGAATTATTTTTTAAAACATTTCAACTTTATTCTAAGGTCAATGAGAAATCAACAAAACCTAAGCAAGGTATGGTACAATAAAAGTATAGATTTTAATTATTGCTGAACGATGAGGATTACTAAAGATTTTTCAGAATGCAAATAGCTAATTTTTAGGAAAATCTGACAACATTGATTTTTTTTTGTTGTTGGAGACAGAAGAATCTGAAAATAAGATTATTGAAAGGCCAATTTAATAGTCTAGGAGTGCTGTGATAAATGGCGGAAATCAAGTAGTGACAAAAAAAAAATCCAGATTTTGCTTTTTAATGAATAAAAGATGAAGATGCAAGAAATAAATTAGTTTTTTTTTTTCCTTCCCTCCAGAAAGTTACACAACTCTTTGGCAAGAGTGCCTAAGAATCAACTTGCTAAGATGTGATTCTGTTAAACGAATAAGATTAAGGCAACATAATTAAATTAAATACATTCATTTGTTATGACTACATAAAATTGTCACTGCGAGCCTAAGGGTATGAGTAAATTTGCCATTTTCACTTTCGTCAACAGTGATGTCATTGGGTATACTGCTGGGCTGGGGAATTAGGGAAGAAGCTGGACCTCTGTGGATTCAGTACATCTTTTCTATGTGGGAGAAATGTGAGTTTGTAAGTCAGGAGTAAGGAGACAGTGAAGCTATCTCCAAGGTAAGAACAGCCTAAAGAAGGGAGACTGGGGCCAGTGACAAGTACCAAAAGGCTAGCCAAAGAACTGCCTTCTTTTTCATCACAATCAGACCTTAGAAAATCCCCCCACAGCAGTGAGCTGTACCATTTCTCCCACTACCAGAGTCAAAGCATGAATCTGAAAACCAAGTACGTGAAAAGTCCTTTAAGTTTCAGTGTCAGAAATCTGGGCTTCCTTGGGCCCAACAGGAGCGACAGAGAATCTAGGGCTCCTAGGGAGGCCCGGTTGCAGCCCTTTCCTTTGCCCTGCCCCATCAACATCAGTCAAAAGTCATATGGAGGGTCTTCAAAAAGGTAAAGGAAGATGTAAATTATGACAAGACTATGGCAGGGCTTTCAAAATATTTTTGCACCAAAATAAATTCATACTTTAATTCCATTTTCCACACAGTTTTCTAAATCCCCTCATATCCCTGCACTTCTGTGTGTGTTTCACACTGTTTCCCACAGCCATGGGAGAGGGCGACAGGTTAGTTCACTGATGTCCTGAGAGCGGAGGCTCCAGCCTTTGACAAGGTTCTTTGAGGAGAAGTTAGTTCAATGCTGGTTAGAACATCCCAGCAGGCCTTATGTAGCTTGCTGGTCCAATTTTTCAATCCACTATTGCACATCAAACAAGGATTTGCCTAAGAAGATTACCTTGGCAGGCTTTCTCTTTGCTAGGTATTTTTAAAATCTTCTTTAAAGAAATATAAAATGTTTGCGTGGGGGAATATTGCAACACCACAGGTTCCGTAATGGCAGTACATTTACAGTGGCTTAATACCACAGGAACTCACCATCAAAACCATGGGGAGTTCATTTCCGACAGAGAGGCCAGTGAATTTCCACTGCACTCCTTCACTAAATAGTCACACAAAGGACACTACAGCAACGTCTTGGGTGCAAGCTAGATGTTCTCAATGCCAAATGAGAAATTGCAAATGTCTTGAAAGGAGACAAAGCTTTGCCAAGGATTATATTTGCAAAGAAAACTTTGGTGTGTGTGTGTATGTGTGTGTTTTCCTAGTTGAGAAGCACTAAATAGTGTTTGAACATATTTTTTTGAGAGAGAGCGCTATTTTTGCTATAGGGCACCTACGCTCACCAGAGAGACAGAGAGCACATTCTTTTTAATGATATTCTAAAATAATAGCTAGCTAAAAGTTTCTAAATAATCAGTATACTGTATATATTGTCTTTTCATTATTAAATATATGAAAATATGCTTTTAGAGGTAGGTATTTAAAATTTGAGTCACAGACATGCGTTGTTACTTCCCCAGCCTCCATCTTTCTGCATCAAGATCGGGATATTCTTGTAGTGGGCATGACTCCCAAAGATAGCATCGATTCAATTTCTCACAAATAGATGTATTAACTTTATTTTTTAAACAAATGATTCAATCATTTTACCCACATAAATTTTTCCCCACACGGTCAGCACATGCAAAATAAAATATAGCATATGTAACTCCACAGGATTTAAATTTAACTCCTAAAATATGCTAGTATCAAAGTAACTGATAACTTTATGAGATGACAGAAATCTTAGTCTGTGAGAAAAAATCTAAGTGTAACTTCTGGTTTGTGATCAAATGATTAAAAGCTCATTCACAATGTATCTGTCCTTAATAAGACGAAATTAAGTCAATGCTAGCTTTTCTTTCTCCTTAGAAGGAACTTCTATTGTTTTTCTTATGCAACAATTCCAATTAAAATAATCACCCTCAGATACCATTTGTTAAATAGCTTCCTTTTTATTGCAGTCACTAAAATATTTACCTTTTCATTAAACGGCTATGGCATCTTCCAGCTTTTATAATCCTAATTTAAAGAAGAAATATATCAAAACTGTTCCAAAACATTGAACATTCTGTATTTACATTCTTGACAAAGGCAAGATTGGAAAGATTTTTCCGTTCTTTTATAAAGTGCTAAGTAAAAACAGAACCAAAATTATAATGAGAAAAAAATTCAACCTGTTATTCTTCCAAAGGGAGTACAGAAATTATATTTTTGGATGACTTAAGTGTCTTCTTTTGTCAGGTAATGATTAAAAACTTGACAGGAATAATGAGCTTGTGTTAGGTTTTTGTGTTAATTTTAATGGGATGATCAAATAAGAATTGTTATTCCCAAGATTCAGAAAAACAATGCTGCTCCAGGGGAACAGTAGATGCCAGCATGTATTTCAGGCCATAAATGACATTGATTCACAGTTCTCTATACGGCAAACCATGTGAAGGTGCCAGGTGTTGAGAAAAGTCAATCCTAAATCACCTCTAACTTCTCTCTTTGGTTAAGGGGCCCAAGTCATCATGAATAACTCAATACGCCATTTTTTACTCATCCATTGAAGTCTTCATTCATTCACAAAGTAGCTGTCCTTGCAAGGATAGGCACTGGGACATTACAGCAGCAATCAGGATATACCCCTGTCCCCACTCCCAGGTCTATGTGAGCAACCCGACTTAAAATCAAAAGCATCTTCATGGAGGTACGGACAAAGTGTAGGTGAAGCACACAACCGTTTACTCACTGTGAATGTGGCATTATAAACTGAAGATGACAAATTAAACTGTCTTTAAAAACTCCCTTTGTTTCCTGTACTCTTAAAAATAATGCATTCCACTGCACCTTCACAGTAACAGAGCAAGTTGCAAATTCAGTGGTGTATGGGAGGTAAGCAGATGACATGCATAAATGAGTGAAGCGGCCAGAAGGTGGCATGATGGTTAAGGCACTGGACACCCAATATGATCTACCACAGTTTGAGTCCTGGACCTAATAACTTCAAAATCACACTGGGTGCGTGTGCATGTGTTTCCAAAATCCCAAGAGGAAAATGGAGGAGAAGAAATTGGAGCATGATTTCTCTCTTTTTTGTCATCTGCCCTGGAGCAAAAAACTGAAAAAAAAAAATTAAAATGAAACTCAGTCTGTTCTGAAAAGGCAGTGATATTCCACTCTAAATTATTACCATGTAGCAATGCTACTCTTGCAATACCGTATCTTTCAGTTACTAAAAGAAACTTGAAATGCAGGACCAGCAGGTGGCATGGTGCTTGTGCTGGACACTCCCACATGGCCGACCTCAGTTCCAGTCCTGGACCTGGTGGCTTGCTTTCTCATTTTCCCTCCCTCTCTTTCTCTCTCTCTGTGTCTCTCTGGTCAAATTAAAATAAATGAATGAATAAATAACTTTTTTTTTAAAAAAAAAGAAACTTGAAATATTGAAATGCAAATTTTTAAATTTACTAATCAATCGTTTGGAAAGCCCTGTATCTTAGTTTGGGCTGACTTATCAAACTGCCATACATGGGCAGCTTATAACAATAGAAATTTACCTTTCAGCTTGGAAATGGGAGGTCTGGGGTCAGAGTTCCAACATGGTTGGGTTCTGGTGCAGGAACAGGGTAGGAAGCAGGGAGAACTCTGGGATCCCTTTATTAAGGGCACTCTAAGCCTTTTCAGGTGGGCTCCATCCTCCTGGCTTAAATTACCTCTCAAACTCCCACCTTCTTTTGGGTCTAGAATGCCAACACAAATTCTAGGGGTAGTGGGGACACAAACACTGTATTTGCATTTGAATACCCCGTGTTAGATAAATAGAACACCTCTAGGGAAGGTCAGCCCACTGGCCACTGCTTTGAAACCTGTAGCTCTTCCACTTCTGACTAGCAGCCTTCCGAGGTAATGAATGGGTAAAACCTCATGTACTCTATTTCATACACTGTTCCTGGCATGAAAGTTCTGAACCATTAAAAGAAGAAAGAAAAAATCTCTCTGTCTTTGTCTCTCTCTCTCTCCATATACATCATCCAAGACCAGCAGATGGTATACTGAATGGTTACATTGCTAGACTACCACATATTCCAACCGTAGTTCAAGGCCTGGACCCAGTGGCTTAAAACTCTTGCTGGGCATGTGTGCATGCATGCCCAAAATCCCAAGAGGAAAATGGAGAAAAAGGGATTGCAGGAAGGCTATCCCCCTGGGGAAAAGAGGGTGATTTCTTGCTTTCTGTGTCTCCGTCTCTCCAGCAAACGCACGTACCCTATAGAAAAAATATATATTATATACATATATGTGTGTGTGCGTATGTTTTATGTATATATGTGTGTATATATGTATATACATATATATATATTTATTTAAAATCATCCCCAAATATCACCTTTTCCATATTTTCAGAGACTTCTTACAGATGGCCTAGATACTCCAGCAATGTAACTTTTGGAAACACATGGCCTAAGGGGAAAGAATTACTACTCTCTTTACAGAAGCTTAAACACTGTAATAGACTACAATTCGTTAAAGAAGAAAACAGTATTGTAGCTCCCCTAAATGGACTTTGGAAAGCACAGAGAGTTAAAATAACTCCAAAAGCTGAGAGCTGACCTCTTTCAGAGCTACAGATGAGGCCCCTGGGGAGCTATTCATGGAAGCAGCAGGCCAGGTCTTTGTCAGCCCACAGGGCCACACACTTTTCTGTCACACACACTTTTCTCAAGAACTTAAATATGACTTCAGCTGTGAAAAAAGAAACATAGCATTTATGGACAATGTACCTTCATGAGGAATGGAAATTACCTAAATTTTCACCACTATAAGCAAAGCAGATAAAGTGCAAATCCATAGCTGAGATGCTAAGAGCTCAGTTTTTTGAAAAGTCCATTTTTCTGTTATTGCTATTATTAAGGTTTTAGTCTTTAGAGAGACAGTGTAAGGGGAAAAGTCCAAAGCATTAGAATAGTATTAAATGAGCCATAATCCTAATAATCCTATAAAGCATAATTCAGCAGTTTTTACAGAATGTACTAGCATCCCACTCACACAGATGTCACTGAAAAGTGGAGGTGGGTTCTGCAGTGATCCATATGATCAGGCAGAAACAAAATTGTATTTATGCAGAAAACAGTTTCAGATCCAGCAATCAAATTTTGGAAAGCTGTAAATATATTCAACGTTGGTAGTGCTTTAGAATTATTTTGTTTGTTTCATCCCTTAAACTTCAGTCTTTAAATCTGAAGAGGGGACGGAAGGAAAGGAGAGAGGGAGATAGAGGAGGAAGGAAATGATTCAGACGTGTACCATATTGTCTTCCTCTTGATTATGATCACTGGACTTTAAACTGAAGTGTGTGTCTGAATGGCTAAGTGCGGTAGGGAGACACATATTCACTACATTGTTGACAATAGCTTGGGGGAAAGCTCCTCTTTTCTAGTTACTGTAACTGTACATGGATACAAACTTTAGGAAAGGCAACACAGTAATGTACATCACTAAATCTCTAAGTGCACATGGTGGACACAGACTACTTCTGAGTTTAGAATGAGTACAATGAGTTACTTAGTATCATTAACAGGCAGAAAAAGTGTTTGTGATTATAACCATAGTGACTGGTTAAGTTAACCATGGTCCCTCTACAGGATGGCACATCCCTACAGTGACACAGATCCTTATGCTTTGTGAGGTAACAAGTTTCTATGTTGCAAAATGTTCATAGTATATCATAAACTGAACAAAGCAACTTTTACAACAGGATGTGTTTATTATGTATGTATGTGTACACATTTTAATAGAAGTTGGGAAGAATAAAAGAATAATATAAACATGTAAAGCACAGTTTTTCAGAATGTTGAAAAGGAACAAAAAAAAGTAGAGAATTTAATTTTATTTCACTTCGGCAATGGTTAATTAAAAAAAGTGCACTCAGTTTATTGAACATACAAGGTTTGGTGAGTTACAATAAGAAAACAGTGTCAATTTTCTCCCATTACATCTTTCAAATATGAACTGTGGGATTTTCTTCTCTCTTAGTACTTATTGTAACTTACCAATGTGAGTGTCCAGGATGATGGACATGTAAGTGCCTAGTGTAATCCAGAGGGCTCTCATATGGCTGACCGCAGTCTGCGTCCTGGACCTGGTAACTTGAAACTCACTCGAGGTACATGAGTGTGCATGCCCAAGATCCCAGGAGAATGAAGGAGAAGGGATTGTGGTGTAACCATTCCCCACTAGCGGAGGATAATTCCTCATTTTCCCTCACTATCTCTTTCTCTTCCTGCCCCAACCTCAGTGAGCACAAAAATCTTAAAAAAAAAAAAAAAAAAAAAAAAAGGTGACTCTTGGGGACCAGTAGATGGCATAATGGATAAGTCCCTGGACTCCCCTGCAGTTGACCACAGTTTGCCCTGAGGGCTTAAACTCACACTAGGAATGCCCAGGAGAGGAAAGAGGAGAAGGGATTGAGGAGTGTCCATGAGGGGAGGGGGGGGGGCTCACTTTCTGTCTATCTCTGTCTTTCTGGCAAGTGCATACACTATAGCAAAATACCTTTTCTTTAAAAAGAAAAAAAAGTGACTTGCAATCATAGAACAATAGAGAGATTTCCCTTCTGGTAACAAAGTATTTGCTGGTATTTAATCACACCAAAGAGGCATTTTTACTTTCCCATTTCTCTTTTGATGGTCTTTCTAGTTTTTAAAAATGTTTTTCTAATTTTGGCAGAGTATTTGTGCTTGCCAGAGAGAGACAGAGGAAAAAAAGGGGAAAATGAGAAAGTACCTCCTATGGGAAATGGCCATCCCAAGTCCTTCTCTTCCAACTCCCTCTTTTGGGGGTTTGCAGCTGAGGTGCTCTGGGGTAGTAAAGCAGAACACAGAGAAAGAAGTCCATGGATTTGCATCCTTAAATTGACTCTGTAGGAGTCAATGTCCTAGTCTCTGAGTCCCTTAATCTTATAAGCATCGATTTTCCAGTCAGCAAGGAGCAATAGTAACAAAGACCCTGCAGAAGTCCTTGAGTTACTGTCATTCACCGTGAACGATGGCTGTGTGTATGGATGTGTTTTCCTGGGAATTTGCTATCATCTGTCTAGATCTAGGTGCCACTAGGTCTCTTGAGCCAAAGATTAGGAAGAAAGGCTATCCCCTAGTGCAATCAGGATATAATGATATCTTGAAGTCCAGCATTCCAGGCCACCATCCTTCATTCCACATAGGGTAATACGCAAGGTCAGTGTGTTCTGGGCAAGAACAAACCTATAGCCTTTGGTTCAAGTCCACTCTCATTTGAAATAAACCTCATGACTCGTAAGAGCCAAGAATCAAATAGAAGAGTCTAACAATGGGAAATGATTGATAGCTATTTGGGGTAAGTATAAGAATTAAGACTGAAAAATTGCTTTCTAAATTCTTTTCGGCTTTTAAAATAATCAATAGTAGCCAATAATGTCCTGAAAGAGCAAAAACTCTTCCCAGTTCCCTGAACCTTTTATACTCACAGAGTCCCAAAGCAACAGCTGTAAGAACGTGAAACTTCACTGTCATTTCTTCTGTCAGTGTTCAGGGGCAAGGCGGCTGCAGCTCTTCAGCCTGGACCTTTGCCCACCCAATG
The DNA here is from genome assembly GCF_000334495.1 of Tupaia belangeri chinensis. Taxonomy (NCBI): domain Eukaryota; kingdom Metazoa; phylum Chordata; class Mammalia; order Scandentia; family Tupaiidae; genus Tupaia; species Tupaia belangeri. The sequence continues at coordinate 72,326 of NW_006159708.1, read as the reverse complement.
GCACCAGAGGAGCAAACACACACAATCAGGTGCACAAGCTGCCCCCCTGGAGGAGCCCTGGAGTAGACTTCTGTCTTAATATCATTTCTCCAGGAGCTGATCATATTTGCCAGAGGAAAGAGCCATGAGACACCTTCTCCAGCAGTTCATCATTGCCATCTGACATTTGATTGCCGGCAATAAAGAGCTTTGCTTCTGCTTCTGTTCCATTCTCAACACAAATTGGTAGTCTATCTTTGACCCATAGGCTTTGATCTGATTGGGAAATCCCAAGATTTCTATCCCCTTATTCATTTCCCAAGGCCATTTTTTTTGCACAGAACAAGCCCCGTAGAATTCACTCTGAAAGTGTACATGCTTAGTTCTTAAACTGAGGAAAACAATAGTTTGCGAAGCCTTTTAGACGGCCTCTTTCCTTGGCTGCTGTTACTGATGGTGTTTGTTGATTGAAGACTTGGGACACCTGCTAGATCATCGGCAGAAGATTCTTATTACGCCACTATCCAATGATCAAAATAGGCTTGCGTAAGAGAACCAGCAGTTAGCATAATGGCTATGTCACTGGAATCCCACGTAGTCGACCGCGGTTCGTGTCCCGGACCCAGTGGCTTAAAACTCACGCCGGGCACATGTGCATGCGTGCCCAAGATCCCGAGAGGAGAATGGAGGAGAAGGGATTGCGGCGTGACCATCCCCCCTGTGGGGGTGGTGATTTCTCGCTTTCTGTCTCTATGTCTCTCTGTCTGTCTGGCGAGCGCACACGCCCTATAGCGAAAACCTCTCCAAAAAAAAAAAGAATAGGGTTGTGTAAGTGCTCACTAAAAACAAATGACCTCAACTGGGCCAGGCAGGCCTGAGTTCTGGTCCAACCTGAAGGTCTGGCAGGGTGGGGTGTGCCTGTAAGGCAACTAGCGAGGCTGAGACAGAGGGATCAAAACACAGCAAGACTGTCACAAAAATATTTAATACGTTCTATTGTATTTTTTACCACTGGGACACATTATCTATGAAAAGCGACACAGTTTATGATTGAAAGCACAAACACAAGTTCGATCTAAATCTCAGTATTACATTTAACCACTTGTTATTGTAGTCTTGGGCAAGTATCTCATTTGTTTACATGCCAAATCTTCAGCGTAAATATGATAGTTTCTACGTTATAGAAAGAACACGAGTAAAGCACTTCATACGATGGCCAGCACAGCAATAAACAATGGCAATCATCAGCACTGAGGGAAAACTTCCTACACCAAGTTCTCCTCCCCCCTATTTTGCCCTATTCCTCGGAGATCCGACTGCTGGCCCAGCTGGATCTCATGATCCCCTCATGACCAATCAGAGAACTGGTCTGTGGCCACAGCTATTCCCAAGCGGCTGTTCCAGATGTACACCTCTCACCCCACCCACAATTAATATCACAAGATGAGAGGCACTAAGCCCCAGACATACCCCAGTTCTATTGATTGATAAGCTGATCTGGTATGGAAGTCCTAAACAGTACATGCCTCTACTTGATTTTATGCATGCTTCATTCTTGGCATATAAAACCTGAGCAGACCTTCCCCTGCTAAACATTGACTACCATCCCCCAGGATAAAAGTAACACCTAACCTCATGCCCAGTACAGTTGTCTTTCTCTGGCAGCTGCCCATCAAATGACCTTCAGACATGGGGGTGTATTTTCTTTCCCTTATAAAAGCTTTAGTTTTCTATTAAAACTCCTCTCTCCCTATTTACATGTGTTTGTGGCTTTTCACTCTGCATCTCAGGACTGGTTTCTTAGAGATTTGGACCTAAAGAACCTAGGCTATTACACCCTGCAGCTCAACTCCCCCATCCTATAGCAGCACTCCCTGCAGACAACTCACTCCCTGCACACTCCTTTTGAGCAGCACTAAGCTTTCAATGAGCTGGCATTTCTCTTAAACTTTATTATTCTCACTTTATTATTCCTTCTCTGTATCCATGTCTCTAATTCCTCATGAGAGTGAGACAAAGAATCAGGCTCACTACTGTCCTTGCACTGGGTGTTGGGCTCATACATGCCAACGTCCTGCATCATAATTTTTCTGCATCATTACCACCCAACTGAGTCTGGCTAATTCTTGCAGGCAAGTAAAGAGAGGCACAGGCCAGAGAAAAAAGGATTTTATTTCTGTATCCATGAGACAGTCAGCAAGCACCAACCTGTCTTGAAAAGCTCAACATGTTCTCAGCATTCATGGATATAAGATACAAGCACATGCAAATCATTTCTCACTATTCTCAACCAGAATCAATCACTTTCCTTGAGTAATTATCCAGATTTCTGATTGACTTCAAATACCCATTCCTCAAACAGATCTCCCTATGACCCAGCATTTGGTCAGAGTGTTCTCATAGATACCTTTCCTAATTTCAAAAAGGCGATAGAACTATCAAGCTTCAAGCCGACCTTCTTCAATCCCCACTGTCAAATATACCCATGACTCCTAACTTGGTTATAATTTTATTATGAAGAAGCTGAAAGGCTTCACCCGTGATCACTTCTGGTCTTATGGAATGATTTGGTCATGACCTTTGGGAAGACAAGCATCCTTTGAAACCAAATGCTCAAGCAGTTATATCAATAATCCAGTAGTTAACAATTTTCCTATTCCCACAAGTATATTTCTTAGTCCATTTGGGAGCCAGAAAATTATGTTAGAAAACCAATCAGCAGCCTCCTTTAGCAAGGAGGGTATATTGATCTAGAATGGCCTGGCAAGGTGGCCTGCTGTCAAATCTTCCCAACACCCATCTCTAAGAGGGTATAACCACACAAGAATGGGAAGTATCAGTTGTCACACAAGCACTACTCTGTTTAGCAAAAATATAACTTAACACCATCCTATTATCCAATACCACCCCTGCCAGAGAATTGAAAGATAGCTGCAAGTTATTCATAGATTTGGCAGTCCCATTAGCCAAGATTGAGAATATTTTTTTTCTTTAAGAGAGTTTTTTTTTTTTTTTTCTACAGGGTGCATGTGCTCACCGGAGAGAAAGAAAGGGAGAAATCACCCCCAAGGGGGTTGGCCACACCACAATCACTTCTCCACCATTCTCCTCTCAGGATTTTGGGCATGCACACACATGTGCCCGGCATGGGTTTTAAGACACCGGATCTGGGACTCAAACTATGGTCAACCTGTGGGAGTCCAGCAACATAACCTTTATGCCATCTGCTGGTCCTGAGAGTCTTAACACATTTTAGGGCTGCAACTCCTTACCATAATAGCAGAACATAGCAAAAGAAATATTCATCCCCATTAAGTATGTCCCTGGTAAGTCTGAATTTTAGTGAAAAGTTTCATTGTACCGATCCAGTATTCAGTCTCAGTAAAGCTATATGCTGAGGAATCTTATCTAAGGCATTCCTTTCCCAAGCCAGCCCAGGGTTATAAAGCAGAGGTCTTATGTTGGCTTTGCTCTCTAGGTGTCTTAGTGTTAACTGGCCTGTCTCAAGTGGGCATGGTTTTCCTCTAGTATAATGAATCTATGGCTTGATTCCCCACTGTCATTTGTACCTTGGGCTTAATATTCAGCAATTCTCAGGAAATTGAGGCAAAGCCTGCACCAGGGTACAACTCATATGAGCATAATTTCCAAACATGCTTACCAAAGTTTTTCACGGAAAGAGTTACCTAGATAGTTCTTGTTATCAGGCAAGCTAGCATGAGAAAACACCTCCCCCATGGCCTTCTCAAAAGAGTTGACACAAACAACTCTATTCAAATTCTGACAACTTTCACACCTTCCCCTCTTGACCAGCTCTGTTGAAGTCCTACTGTGGCACCAAACAAAACAGTTGCTCAATCCTTTCACCTTTTTAGCTTCCCTATTATTATACACCTTATTGGCAGTATCTGTCAGCTGAGAAACTTTATCCTTACTACTCCATTTTCTACAGTTTCTTTCTGATATCCAAGGCCCTCTGACAGCAAGTCATACTGACCATCCTCGGATTTTCTGTAAATTTGGTAAATCCTTTTCATAAATTCAGATGAGTCCTTTGAGGGCTTCTGCTGTGATTTCTGTATCTTAGTAAAGTGCTCAGGTTTGGGGACCCCTAATTTTATTCCTCTGAAGATGTAACTCCTGTTACATTCAAGTGTAGCCATTCCTTGTCTGTTGCTACCATCAGGGGCCCATTCTGGTTCGGTGTGAGGAATGGCACCCTCTGGGTCTGGTGTATCATCTGGGTGTTCAGCATGCAGCAGCTCGGCTTCTTCTGCTTTGCCTAACACTAGCAGCCTTCTGTTGCCTGTACATAAATTACAAGAGCCTAAATAGTGGCAAAATGGATGGTAAGTAGCTCTACCATCCTCTTCGGGTCCTCTCAGTAGGGGTTAAATTTCTTTCAGTCAAGTAAGTCTTAAATAGAGAAAGGGCAATAGACCCAATAGTTTGTAGCGGGGCTCCTGCTGACTAAACCCTACCTTGTACTGACAAAGGGGGGTGCTGCCTTGCTCTAAGCTCAGGTCTTTCTATTCCCTGCTTCACAAGAAGGCTAAAGACTCTGCAGCCCCCTCATTATGGCATGGGAGTTCAGCTCCTTCTTCAGCTTCCATAGGTAGAAGAGCAGAAGGATTCAAAGATTCCATTAGCCCCTGAGTCTTAGTCTCTGTCTGTGGTCTCCATTTGACTCTCAGGGTAAACTTTAGTCTGACGTTGTACTATGAATTTGATTCAAAGGGCTATCTGAAGGCGCTGAACTTGTTACCCATATAGAGCACTGAGACACCCACACGAGACACAAATTACAAATCACCAAGTACGAAAGGCCACAGATTACAAAAGCATACTTTAAGTTCGAATGAGCCTAGTTTCCCTCAAGTCAAACTTAAGAACTTATGTTACCCACACAAATACACAAGACCCAAATTACAACATCCACATTACCAACCACAGAAGACCCACAGACTATAGACGTGCACCTCAAATTCAAGTGAGCCTAGTTTCCCTAGCCATAGTGCCCAAATGGTTCCTTCTCTCACACAGAACCCAAATAGAAAAAGTCTTTGACTCACCAGTTTATAATCCGGTTTCACTTCCCCAAAAACGAGTCTGCCTGCTCCCAACCTCCATTCTTACTCCAGCTAAAAATGGTGGCAGATCTCAGCAGCAATCACCCAGAAAGTTCCTGCCACTAAACTGGTTCCTCAGCCACAGGGGGTTTCCAGTGGTAATTTCCACTGATTAATCCTGCTCACAGAGCCAACTGTTATTAGCCAACTAAATCCAGTCGCTTCTTCTCTGGGTCAATAAAAGGAGAAGTAGAGGCCTGAGAGGAAAGTTTACTTCTGTAACCAGTTGCAGAGGAGAAGTCGCCGAGCACCACCAAACTATCTCTGAAAGTGTAACACGTTCTCAGTATTTATGGATAGAAAACACAAACATGTGCAAATCATTCCTACTACAGTAAATCAAAGTCAATCACTTTCCCCTGAGTAATTATCATGATTTTTTTTTTTTTTTTCAAATACCCATTCCTGGTTTCTCGGCTGACAATTCCTCAAAAGGATCTCCCTCTGACTCGACACTGGGTCACATTGATCTCATTAGAGGTCTTCCTTAATTTGAAAATGGCTTCAGCCCGCTAAACCTTAAGCTGGCTGACTTCAAGATGAGTACCCTTCACAGGGGCTAGAGATGCACTCTAGACAAAATCCCCTTCCTCTGTCCTTGCCTAGAGGATGCCGAGCTCTCTTGAATGTGCCCAAATGTATCGGCAGACTGAGCCAGGGATTCCAATGGCAGTAGCCCTGTCAGATCTGTCTTCCCTTAAGCAACACATTACTGCCATGCCACCCAGCTGGACTAGGCTCAGCAAGGCTGAAACTTGGGCCAACTCTCAGCCTAAGCCAGCATCAGACTCTGCTTAATGACCTCCAAAGAGAGTAACCTCAGAATAAAGCATCCTTGGATCTACATCCCATAAGCTATCTTCATCGAAATTCTTCCAGCTACTCCTTTCTAGCTTTGTTTACTTCTTTTTAAAGAAAATTATTTGTCCTTAACTCTTTTTTTAAATTTTAATTTACATTTCATCACATATATCTTTATTATGTACAACATTCCTTTTTCCAGCATGAATACCATGCATATCAGTCAAGACAAAGACATATTATATACATTCTCAGCAGCAAATTTTTTTTTTTTTGGAGAGGTTTTTGCTATAGGGCGTGTGCGCTCACCAGAAAGACAGAAAGAGACAGAGAGATAGAAAACGAGAAATCGGGACCAGCAGTTAGCGTAATGGCTATGTCACTGGACTCCCATGTAGTTGACCACGGTTCATGTCCCGGACCCGGTGGCTTAAAACTCATGCCGGGCGCATGTGCGTGCGTGCCCAAGATCCTGAGAGGAGAATGGAGGAGAAGGGGTTGTGGTGTGGCCATCCCCCCGGGGGTGATTTCTTGCTTTCTGTCTCTCTGTCTCTGTCTGTTTTTCTTTTAATGTTTTAAATACATCTTCCCATTCTTTCCTTGACTGGATTGTTTCAGTTCAGAGGTCTGACATTAGCCTAATGGGATAGCCTTTTTAAGTGATTTGACATTTCTCCCTTGCCATTTTTACCAAACTGGCTAGGATGTGGCAGGGGAAGGATCTTTTTGTGTTGATTTTATTTGGGATCCTTTTAATTTCTTGGGTCTGAATTTTTCTGTTTCTCTATATTTGGAAATTTTTCAGATAATATTTCATAAAAGAGGTTTTTCCATGCCTTTAGTAGATTTTTCACCTTCTGGAATACCCATTATATGAATATTTGGTCATCTCATGGTGTCAAGAATTTCCTTTAGGTTGTCTTCTCTTTTTTTGTTCTTTATTCTTTTTTCTTCTTTTGGTGATTTGGTCTATGTTGGAGACTTCGTCTTTGAGGTCAGAAATTCTTCTACATGGTCCAATCTGCTGTTTATGCTTTCTAGAAAGATTTTAATTTCGTGTAGTTTATTCTGCATTTCTAGGAGTTCTGTTTGATTCTTTTTTAGGGTGTCTATTTCTTTCTGAAATTCTTCTTCTGTGTCCTGAAATGATTTTCTCATTTCCTGGAATTGACTGTTTTCTTTTGCATCTCATTGAGTTTTATCTCTGTGAATATTCGGAATTCTTTTTCTGACATTTCTGTGTATGTCTCTGTGCTGTCCACTCTTGATGAGGGGCTACTACGCTCACCCAGGGGAGAGTTATCACCGTGTTTTCTCATGTGTCTTTAAGATCTGTGCTGGTTTTAGCATCTGAGGCAGTATTCATTTTTTCCTATTTATTGGAGTAGATATTGTAGTACTGGCAGAGAAAATTTCATCCTTAGTTCCCAGGTGTGTTCTTACTAGAGGGCTCTGTCTCCAAGGTCAGAACAGTTATGGGTAACTTCAGGTGCTTGGTTCCTCTACCAAATATTCAGCTCTTGATGAGGTGGTAGCAAGCCAAGGAGATAAAACTTAGTGAAGAGGATCATGTCACACGCTGCACAAAACATGGTGTGCAGGTTGGCGTACCCAAAGTCCCAAAGTTGCTTCCAGGCCCCAATCACGGATTCACCCAAGGAGGCCTGCCCTGACCAGGCTCGAGTTTCCTGGCAGGCAGGCAGAGAGAGCCTAGGTCACTAGGGTGGTGAGTGATGGCACAGTGAAAATTCCAAAGTTGCTCCCAGGCTTCAAGCATGGCCTGCCCAGACCATGCTCAAGTCTCCTGGCAGGTGGGTGGGTAGAGCCTATGCCCCACCAGAGCAGTGGGCTACAGTGCGGTGAAAGTTCCAAAGTTGCTTCCAAGCCCTGAGCACAGACTCACCCAGGCTCAAGTCTCCTGGGGCCCTTTTTGCTTACCTCTTGAGACTTTTGCAGATCTCACAGTGAGAGCATTCTCCCTATTGCAATAGCCCCCTCCTCCTATTACACTGGTCCTTCACCTTCTTTGCAACAATACTTTTGAAAAAGTTCTCTCCTAACCTAAATCTGTATTTTTTTTAATAAAAAAAATTGCTTACCAGAGAGAATCAGAAAGACAGAGAGAGAGGGAGAGGAAGAAAGTACCCCAAGTGGTCATGGTAATACCACAGTCACTTTTCCTCCATTTCTCCACACTGTTGGGATTTGGGGTACACATATACCCTGCATTTCTCTAACTGGCTGGGAACTCCAACCATACAGTAGGCCATGTGGGATCTGGCTCTTTAAACACCTAGACCACAGACCAGTACTAGATTTGGGTTTTTTTTTACATGACAAATTGTTATTCCAATATTCATGTTCCATCTAAAATAACAAGAGCAACAAAAAAACTGCTGTTGCCTAAATCTAATTCAAAAGAAAGGGTTTTAGTATCTATTTACATGCAAAATAAAATAGAAGTAGAAACTATTGTTCAACTTTTGAAATTAATTTTCACTCTGTTATAATCATTATTTTACTTATTGAAACAGTTATTTAAGAAAAGATAAATTAGTGAAATGCTTGTTCTAGACATGTTTAATCCAGACTGTACACTTCCTGTTAGTAGCAGATAGATTCCCTATAGCCATTATTGAGTTTATTCCATTTCCTTCATAATGTATTGTATGTATTGAGTTGGTTGAACACTAAGTAATAAATGAATTTGCTCTTACAAAGCAAAATAAATGAACTGATTTGATTTCTAAGAAATTGATTATTTTTAATTTCAAAATGCAAGTAAACAGCTACAAAAAAGCCATTAGCCTCTTCATATAGAAAAGTGGCAGTGTGTATTCATTACTAAAGAAAGCATGCATGAAGCAGAAATATAGGGCAATGGTTTTCAAATTTCAATGTATAACACATCAGAATCACCTGAAGGGCTTGTGGAAACTCAGACTGTTGCTGCTATCTCCAGAGTTTCTGATTCAGTAGGTCGAGGTGAGGTTTAAAATTTTGCATTTCTGACAAGTTTACAATGGTGCTAATTTGGCTACCTGGGCAGTCATACCACTGATTATAGCATTTCTTCTTATTCATTTACTTAACAAATATTTATGAAGTACCTTCTATATGTGCGTCACTGTTCTAGATGCTTTGCATATAGCATTAAATAAAGTGGATGCAAATATGTAGCTTCAAAAATTTTACACTGAGGAAGACAAGCAGTAAACAAGATAAGTAAAATATATAGTGTGTTGGTGGTAAGTATTAAGGGGAAAAATCTGGGAGGGGAAGATACTGCTATATTTAGGTACAATGTTGAAATTAGATGGAAAATCAGTCAGGGAAATTCTTTTGATTAAAACCTAAAGGAAGTCGGGCCAGCAGGTGGCATAGTGGTTAAGGCACTGGACTCTCACATGGCTGAGCACAGTTCAAGTCCTGGACCCAGAAGCTTAAAACTCACACCAGAAGCATGTGCATGTGTGCCCAAAATCCCAAGAGGAGAATTGAGGAGAAGGCATTGTAATGTGGTCATCCCCCTGGGAGTGTGTGTGGGGGATCTCTGGCAAGTGCAGGCACCCTACAGCAAAAATTTATCTAAAAAAAAAAAAAAAAAACACATCTAAATGAAGTGAGAAATTTGTCTATAAAATATCTGGATGGAAAGAATTTAAGATAAAGGAAACAAAGGAAATACCAAAGTCCAGAGGCCAGAGAGTCTGGCATGCTCAAAGAATTCTAGTGTGGCTTTGACAAACTAATGAAGGGGTGGGGGATAAGAAATAAGATCCCAGATATGAGGTAAGGTGGCAATCACATCAAACCTTGCAGGGATTTATAGAACTATGAGTGAGATGGGAGACTTTGGAAAGTTTTGAACAGATTAAATCTAATTTATATGTAAACAGGATTACCCCTGTGCTGTGTTAAAAATAAACAGAGGTGGGAACCAGCAGTTAGCGTAATGGCTATGTCACTGGACTCCCACGTAGTCGACCGCGGTTCACGTCCCAGACCCGGTGGCTTAAAACTCACACCGGGCACGTGTGCTTGCGTGCCCAAGATCCAGAGAGGAGAATGGAGGAGAAGGGACTGCGGTGTGACCATCCCCCCTGGGGCTGATTTCTCGCTTTCTGTCTCTTTCTCTCTCTCTATCTGTCTGGCGAGCGCACGTGCCCTATAGTGAAAAACCTCTCCAAAAAAATAAATAAAAATAAATAAATAAACAGAGGCAAGATCAGAGGTAGATAAACTGAAGAAGAGGCTATTGTAATAATAATCTGATGAAATTTACTCATTCACCACAGACATACAAAGTATTTTCATTTAACAGTTCAGTTTTTGTAGTATCTGTATCACAGTACAGTTAAACCCCCACATAATGCTAAATATGAAGGCCAAAATATCGGTTGTATGAAACATGGTCTTACTATTACAAAGTTAATAAAAATTGAAAATCTATCATAGCTTATGTACAAGATTGACTGTACCTGGAATTTCACAAGTTCACATAATCACAAAGAAATGACTTTCTGTCTCCTCTGGCTTCCTGCAGAAGATAAGAACTGCAGTTCATTTTCTGTTTCTCCACCACAACACTACCTCCTAACCCTACTAAGCTGAGCAGAGGTCAGAAACCAAACACATTAGGGACCAGCAGTTGGCGTAATGACTATGTCGTTGGACTGCCGTGTAGTCGACCATGGTTCGGGTCCTGAACCGGGTGGCTTAAACTCATGCCAGGTGTATGTGTGTGCATGCCCAATATCCTGAGTGGAGAATGGAGGAGAAAGGATTGCAGTGTGGCCACTCCCCTGGGGGGTGATTTCTGGCTTTCTGTCTCTCTGTCTCTCTCCCTTTCTCACGAGCACACACTTCCTATAGCAAAACCTCTCCAAAAAAATGAATAAAAGAAACCAAGTACATTATAGCCAGAGTTGCATTTTCATGGGCACACTTTCATGGAATAGTATAGTATTTTAAATTTTTAACTCAGCAATAAATTCAGTTTTGTTTTGGTTTGCTTTCTTTCTGGCATAGCAGGAAGCACTTTACTGCCAATTGATCTATGTATATATAGCGTTTTTTTATGCTCTTGCACCATGTCTCTAACAAATTTGATAACATCAATTGCTTTTGTAATACTCAGTGATCATAGAGCAAGAATTGTTCTATCGATAGGATCTCTTTTACATAGAAAGTCCTAACTATAATGAAGAACTTGTCAAGAACACAATCTTAAAACAAAACATCCTGTCTTGGGACCAGCAGTTAGCATAATGGCTATGTCGCTAAACTCCCATGTAGTCGACGGCGGTTTGAGCTCCGGACCCAGTGGCTTAAACTCACGTTGGGCATGTGTGCGTGCATGCCCAAGATTCCAAGAGGAGAATGGAGGAGAAAGGAATATGGCGTGGTCATCCCCCCAGGGGGTGATTTCTCGCTTTCTGTCTCTATGTCTCTTTCTTTCTGGCGAGCACACGCACCCTATAGCAAAAACCTCTATTAAAAAAAAAAAAAAACCTGTCTTTTGGTCTAGCTGCACTGCACAGTGAAAGCACAATGTCTATAATACAGGAAGCCACATGGAAGATTAGAGTTCACTTCTCAGGTTGATCTATACATGCCAAGCACACACATTCCTATGATCCTGCTGGCTAGAATCTTTTCTCTCCCTCTCTCTCCCCACCCCATGTAGAAAATAAATCAATAAATATTAAAAAAAGAAAGCTGTCCTTCACCAATCAACTAAATTATTAACTGGTTAATCTCATGAATTATCAAAATATCTTTATTAAAACTTCTGCTAATGATCTAATACCAATATTATTTTTTTCTATTTCCAATGCATGAGTTGTCATTTATTTATTCATTTATTTATTTGCTTATTTATGAAACTTCTTTTCCTAATATGAAACTTAAAGGAATTTTATCTGTAACAAGGCTTTACAAATATCACATGCCCAAGATATTTCTCTTGTGATTGGTAACAAAAACAGTATAATATATTCTTTAACATTTTATATTTCCTGGTTATTATTAAAAGGAATTATAAATAGAAAATAAAAAGGACAACCTAAAAAAATGCCTCCTTAACCACTTGAAAATCATGATACCCTCCTGTAATGCCTGGATAAAGTAGAAAAAGAAAACAGTTTAAACAATCATGGAAACATAAAGAATGAAATGTTTTGACATATAACAGTACAGACTGAAAATAAACATGCTGAATATTCAAGAAATTAGAACATGAACAGCAAAATACATCAAAAGAAATAAGATATACTTGAAGATAAAAAATTTAATAAAAAATTTAACAGTAAGAGAAAGTACAAATTAAACTAAAATAAAGTCTATAAAGATCAATAAAATAACTGATAAATAGCAAGCTTCATTAAGAAAAAGGAGAGATAGGTGGAACCAGCAGATAGCAAAATGCCTCCGTCACTGGACTCCCATGTAGTCGACCATGGTTTGAGTCCCAAACCCAGTGGCTTAAACTTACACCAGGTACATGTGCACCGGTGCCCAAGATCCCACGAGGAGAGTGGTGGAGAAGGGATTGCGGCATGGCCATCACCTATGCAGGGTGATTTCTCACTTTCTATCTATCTCTCTCTGTCTTTCTGGCAAGTACACATGCCCTATAGCAAAAACCTCTCCAAAAAATAAGAAAAAATAAATAAATAACAGAGACAGCAAAATTATACCAGAAGTGAAAAACAGGCCAAATAGATGGATTAAGTTTATAACAAAGTGATATCTGCAATCCTCTAGCAGTATCAACAATATTTGAGCACTATGTGATTACTACTCTAAGCTCTTAGCATATTACTCATTAATTATCAACAAAGTAAATATACTGACACAGATACGTAGCCATTTTACATATCAGAAAACTAAAGTTATACACCATATTTACAGAATAAATTTGAAAATCTAGAGGGTTATTTATCAAATTTTAACTTCTTAATATTGACTAATAAAGGGTAGAAATATTAATTGGACAATGACCACAAGAGAGTAATTAGTAAGGTAATTAAAACACAATAATTTTCTTAAATGGCAAGTCCTAATAGCTTTACAAGAGCATCATCTAAGTTTTTTAAAAAGGAAAAGTTCTTTAAGTTTTGAAAATGGAAACTTTCTACCCTCATTTTATGATGTCAATAAATCGTAATATCATAATTGATTAATCTAGCACAAAAAAGATAAAAAAATAACTAAAAGTTTTGGAAACAATTTTTTAAAAGTTTAGATAGCTGACATTAGTCAGTTTCAAAACTTACTATAAAATTCCTTGTAATAGCGTTTACTCCATGTTTTGATACGTGATTGCTGACTTTTTTAATTTAAATTTATTTGTTACGTTCATTCACTGTACATCATTACAGCATACAAAATGAGATTTTCCATCCAGAGTACACTGTATATTGTCTCAATCAAGCACATCAACATACATGTTACTGTCAACAAATAATTTTCCTTTTTTTTTTTTTTGACTTTTTTTAGAGCAATATTCCTTCCCCTTTCTCTTAGGCTTCATATCTAGGCGAACAATAAACCTGAACTCCCCACCAGCAGGAGATTTAAATCAGCAAGTCCCTACTACCCCACCTTCTAACTACAATGGAAACCTCTAGCTAGTATCTCTTTCTTGCTCTTTCAAGATACTTTTATACCGCTTAGGACGTCTACTGCTCTCACCAGAAAGTCTCCTTATACAGTAATATACCCTTTCATAACTTTTTATGGTGTGTGTGTGTGTGTGTGTGTGTGTGTGTGTGTGTGTGATCAAGCATCTTGGCATATGAACCAAATCTTGGGTCCTTCTTATTTCTGCAGTGTGATTATAGCACTTCAAATCAAGATCATGCAGTATTGTCATGAACAGACATAGACTGGCAGAACAGACACTTAGGATCAATTGTGCTTTTATTCAAGTCCCAGAGAAATTAAATAGTGGGTGATAGCCTTTCAAAAAATGGGACAATTGGTTACTTACAGTTCCCTGGACCATGAAGAGATTCTTGGCGATTTGACAGAGAGGAGTGCCCATAACCTGAAGACCCTAAACTTCAAGTTTGCTGCTGTAAATAGATAAAGGAGTTTTTTGTTTATTTGTTTCCTTTTGGGGAGGGAATGCATGACTTTATGAAGGTACAGCTATTTACTGAAGAGTGTTAGACGATGATACTTGAAAACAGATGCAATTAACTATATCTGCTGTATGTATAGTATACCATGCCCATTTAAGAGAGGGAGACAGAGAGAAGAAGGAGAGAGAACTATATGTTAAGTATCTATACTTTCAAAAGGACCTAGAGAAAGATATGAAAAAACACATACCAGGCTATAGGTACTGGTTATCGCAAAAGGACAGAATAGGTGTGGGGAGGTTATTTACTTTTCTTCATATACATCCTTTGTACTTTTTTCAGTTTTTACAATATGCATATGATATATTTGTAATTAAAATAATTAATAAGGAAAGTATTAAATGTCTTTAATCATCATGGGCAGTTGCAACTAAATGGAAAATAATTTACAATATCTATTCAAAACTGTGCAAGAGAAAAAGAAGAAACATTGATGCACACTTTAAGCTCTGTCTAGACAATAGAAGTACATAAAAATAAAGCACAAAAACTAGATTACTGGCAAGTATACTGACAGTATTACACACATGTAGAATCAACCTGCTGCCAATTAAAATTTTAAATCTAAATTGTCACAAGTGACTTTCAAATATGTCTCAAGACTTTCCTTCTCAATCTCCATCCACCCTCACCCTCTAGATTTCCCTTTCTGGCAAAAGCATTAAACAACAGAAACCTTTGTTTTTGGTACTTAAGACAAGCACAATCATTTCCAAAAAAGAGATAGAAAGCCACTATTCTCCAAAATCTCATTATCCAGTCCCAAACTAGGAAATGCTACCTTACCCTTCAAATTGAAAGTAAAACCCCAAAGAATGTACCTCTCAAGGGAATCAGTTGCAGACAGCAGCTATTTTCTCCTCCCTAAGGGCTGGATAGGTCATACTCGCCTTCAGCTTTAGTTTTAATTACTAAAATTTTTTGACATTCGATATTACTACAGCAGAAAAAAAATGAGGGTTCTCAGATACTGTGGCTAGGGGAGATCCTTGTGTGTGGCTGATTACCTGTTACTAAAAGTTGATGCAAAATGCTTCTCTTTCCTTTCCAAATACTGTCATCATAAAACTGTTCATTCTGTTTTGCAAATGAGAAACATTTTAAGAGACAGAGTAATGCTTCATCTTGGTAAAAGAAAAGCACTTTCTGCCAAAATGTTTCCTCTTCTAACCCCTGGCAGGAAATGACCAGGTTATCAGGACAAAAAGGTCAAGGAAGAAAGAAAACACCTCCTTATGCAATCAGTCACCAATTATAGCTTATCAGCAGGAGAAGGGATGTGAAATGAGTTTCTTTTGATTGTTATTCCCTGTGTATATCTCAGGGAGACCATATTCCTCTAAATGAATAAATAAAGCCCCTGCTATGCCATTGCCCTGTAACAATTCAGCTGTTTGGTGATATACTCATTAGGGAATCTTTTTTTAAAGGTTTGTATTTCTTTTCAAATAAGCCAAATTCATTCCTCTGTGCTGTGAATCAAAGTTCAGGCTTTTATTTTGCTCTGCTTGCATAATTTAAGGATTTGTAAAGCTTATTTCCCTAGATGGTACCATTTTTCTCCACATCTGATAAAATCATCACTGGGGAAAATCTGAATTCATCTTGAGATTGTTGAAAGTAAGAATCAGGACACAACAACACACTTTCAAGTATACATTGTCACTGAACTAGAGTTAAATATTTTTTTTTAAAATAATCAAAAAGTAGCCTTGATTTATTATACTAAGAGAAAATTTTTGTCTTCTTTTAGTTTTGAGTCCAACCTAACCAGTCAAACATCAATAGGTGGGTTTTCATTCAATGACGCAATTTTTTCTTACAGCCTAAGCCTTGGTTAATAAAACAATGTTTGCAATGAGCCAGGCAGTGGTCCAAAGGTAACCTGGACCCACATAGGAAAGGTCTTAGCTTTGTATCCAGGGATGTCCTTGAGTACATTGGTGCATGTGAGTTCGCTTGTGATCCAGACCAGCTGAGACTGGGAGTGGATAGTGGTGTAAAGACCCTATTGAGAATCCCCCAACCAAACCTTCTCATCACTCCAGCTACGAAAATAGTGAGAAAGCGCTTTCTTAGCCCTTTGCCCTAAGACTGATCTGATCTGTAGTCTGCAATCATTTCTATTAGAGGCCAAAGTCAGGCTCCCTAGAAGGTGATTTCTGTCAGGCTTTGGCTGACATACATAGATGATCTATTGTTTTAATAGTTATTTGTTTAAATATGTATTAGAAAAATAGATATTAGCATATGGCTATATGAATCTTATTGCTAAAGGTAAATTGTTTTTTGGGAAAAGTAAGTGGATTATTGTAAAGAAAAATATTAAGTAAATAAAGATAGTCTCTAGATATGGCATAAATATGAGGTAACACTCGAATGACTGAGTTTGAGGAAATTATGATAATGGTGCATACACTCTGCAGTAAGGTTACTGCATATCCTGACCTTACACAGTCTCTAACATTAGTGCCTCTTCTCTTACGTTTCATTTCATGATACTGTCCTTCACTATTTTGCCACTGAAGCCAACCTCAGTTGGGGGAACATGGTCCATACCTGTTTATGTAACTTACTTCCTGTGTGGCTTTGGGTAGATATCTAATTCATTTGAAATTTAAGTTCTTTATTGAAAAAGTAAAAACCCAAAACAAAACCAAAAACCTAACACCTACCTCATGCCAATGTAGTAAAAAACCACTACTGCAGTATAGGTGAATCATAAGTACACTTCCTGTATACAGCAATCACGCAGTATGTCAGGGATGAAAGTTTGCTGTAGAAGCCTTTATTCTATATGCCAAGGACAACACATGCCCTGCTTCTAGTCTACCCCTTTTCAGTTTGTGCAGAGAATGGTGACAGATTATCTTTGATGTCCTATCACAAAAATTTCCAAATTAAAAATTACATCAAAATCACTACTTCTGGGAAGGTAAAGCAGGTGTTTTCCCCTATTTTTCTCGTAAAACAAAACTAAAATCTTCAGAAGAAGGCAGTCTAGTTAGTTACTTTAAGCCCAAAGGGACAACTTATGGTTCTTTGTTTTTTCTTATTATCTTATGTATGCGAGAATACAGTTTAAGGTGCGATGAGTTGGATATGCCAAGGGGAATAGGAAAAAACAGTGATCCTCTCCCCTAAAGTCTACTCTCTTTAGGGAGAAGACAAGAAAGAAGCAGCTAGTTTAGGAAGAGTGTCTAAAGATGACTGATGAAAAGCACTCAGCACTCATCTCCTTCACAAGAAAGCCATGAAACAATAATTAGTCAGAGGTATTTCAGCTGGGATTTCTAAGGAAGAATACTTGAAACTACCAAGAAATGATCTGGCATTTTTATGAAACATGAAAGCTCAAGAGAAACAGCATAGAAAGCAAACTGAAGCACTCAACTGGCTGAGATTGGCAGAAAGTTTCTTTGCCAAGATTGGATAATGGAGAGAGAGCGAGCCCAATGGCCTCTGATACCATCAGCTGGTCTGGATCACAAGCGAACTCACATGCACCAATGTACTCAAGGACATCCCTGGATACAAAGCTAAGACCTTTCCTATGTGGGTCCAGGTTACCTTTGGACCACTGCCTGGCTCATTGCAAACATTGTTTTATTAACCTCGGCGCCTGGGAGTCCAGCACCTCACACAACTCTGTGCCCAGTGAGGGGAAATTACTCAGATTCAGAAGTCTGCATATCTTCCAGAAGGAGCTCTCCATGATTGACCCCCAACTCCCAGGACCCAAGCAGCTGCAGAACCATGGATTTGGGGAATAAAACAACGGCTAGGGGACCAGCAGTTGGCGTAATGGTGTAGTCGAGCGTGGTTCAAATCCTGGACCTGGTGGCTTAAACTCACCCTGGGGCGCATGTGCACGCGTGCCCAAGATATCAAGAGGAAAATGGAGAAGGGATTGTGGCATGGCCATCCCCCCCAGGGGGTGATTTCTCACTTTCTGTCTCTCTGTCTCTCTCTGTCTTTCTGGCGAGCACACGTGCCCTCTAGCAAAAACCTCTCTAGAAAACAAACAAACAAACAAACAAACAAAAAACCTTCTAGAATGAAACCTGCACCAAGGATTTATGCCTTGCATATCTTTAAATCCCCCAAGAACGCACCGAAATCCCACTAAGCCTGCCTGGGCAACTGCAATGATCCAGTCACTAGATTGAGTATTAGGGCTGTGACCCTGGCACCCAAGCTCACTCAGCATTATATATTCGAGAGCATAGCTGGTCCAGTGCAGTGGGAGGACCTCTCAGAGGAGCAAAGCTGTGGTATTTTGAAAACAGAATGGCTACTAGAGTGAAACTTGCACCATCATAGTGGGAATACTGCTCCAAGGAACAGGTAAACAAACTTGGGGGACCCATGTGAAGCTTATATCACACTGCAGCTCCAGTGCTCTGGCGTATGTAGTGCTTCAAAAAGCAATTATGAATATACTTGAAGCCAATTAAAAATAGAAAGTCTTGGCAAAGAAATAGAATAAAATAGAAGAGCCAAATGGAAATTTTAGAACTGAAAAATACAGTAACAAACAAATAAGTAAGTTCAACGGCAGAATGAATGAAACAGAGGAAAAAATTATAGAATAGATTACATAACAATAGAAATTAGTAAGTCTGAACATCAGAGAAAACAGAAACTATAAAAAAATAAATTAAATTAATTTAAAAAAAGGAAGTGAACAGATCTTCAGGGACCTGTGGAAATAGAACAAAAGACCTAGCATTCATGTCACTGAATTGTTTGGTGGAGAGGGAAAAAAACAAAGAGAAGAGTTATGAACATATTAAAAGAAATAAAGGCTAACAACTTTCTAAGTTTGGTAAAAAGACATAAACTAATATATTCAAGAAGCTGAGTACATTTAAAACAGCATAAACTCAGAGATATATCCAAGAAGACACATGATAGGTAAATTTCTGAAAGTCAAAGACAATGAACTATACATCTTAAATGAAGCAAAAGAGGAACAATATTCTCTCTATATGGGAAAAGCAATCTGAACGACAGCAGGTATTTCCTAAGAACTCATAGAAGACAGAGAGAAGTGTCACTGCATTTTCAAAGCACTGAAAGCAAAGAACTTTCAACCTAGAGGTTTATATCCAGTGAAAATTCTAAAGGAATGAAAGAGAACTCAAATCATTTTCAGATGACGGGACCTTAAAAGAATTTGTCACCAAAGATTCACTATTTTTAAAAAGTGAGTAAATATAATTCTCTAAATGGAAAGAAAACAATAAACAAGGAAACAGACCATGAGGAAAAAATTTTAAAAAATGGTAAGTAAAAATATATTTATATGGAGAAATACAATTGGCTTTTCTTCTCATCTATGATTCCTACATTGTGGGGAAAAAAAACTAAATAGTTAAATAATTTGAAATAGAGAGGACCTGCTGGTGGTACAGTGATTAAGGCAGCTGAATCCCACATGGCTAACTGCAGCTTGAGCCCCAGATCCAGCAGCTTAGAAAAACATGCTCTGTGTGTGTGTGTGTGTGTGTGTGTGTGTGTGTGTGTGCATGTGTGCATGTGTGTGTGTTCACGTGCACACATGTGCAAAATCCCAAAAAGAGAAATGGAGACAAGATTACAGTTACTGTCCCCTACAGATTGTGCTTTCTCAATTTCCCTCTTTCTCTGTCTCTCCCTGGCAAGCACACATGTTCTCTAGTAAATTCAACAACAACAATAAAAGAATAAAGCAAAGGAATCAGTCTATTCTATTTCAAGACTTGCCTCATAGCTTCAGTAACCACACTGTGTGATTAGTTACTATTATTAGTGAAGAAATAGATATAGATCAATGGAATGAACCAGAAAACCCAGAAATAGACCACATGATTATACCCAAATAGCTTGAGACAATGATGCAAAAGTGATTCGATGAAAAGAGAAAATGTTAAACTTTCTGGTGCCAAAGCAAAACAACATTCATAGGAGTGATTTAACAAAAAGTACATCAATCTAAACTTCACGCTTCACAAAACCATTAATTCAGAATGAATAACATATTTAAATGAAAACAAAAATCTAAAATGAATAACTATAAAATAAAACTTTTAGAAAATATTGTAAGAGACAACCTCCAGAATGTAAGACTAGAAAAATTATTATTAGAATTGATGCCAGAGGTGCATTACAAAAGAGAAAACAATTATAATCTACACTTAGAAATACTAAGACTTACTTTGCAAAAGCATCTGATAAGAGGTTGAAAAGACAAGCTACCCCTGGGAGAAAAACATTTGTAAGCCATATATCTGAAGAAGGAATAGGGGGGCCCTGCTAAGCCGGCGGTGGCGGCGGCAGAGGCGGGCCGGATGCCAAGGCTGCGTCCGGTCACGGGACGTCCCGGGCCCTTCCGGGCTTGGTGAGTCCCCCCTGGGGCCCTGCTAAGCCGGCGGTGGCG
>NW_006159708.1:0-51204 GCF_000334495.1 Tupaia belangeri chinensis | reverse complement strand
TTCCTGCTAACCACAAGATGGCTGCTGTGCCGCATCAACTGATGGTCAACTCTGCTTGCCAGAATCGCCTTCCTGAAACTGTATTCCATGGAGACTCACCTACAGTTGCGGAACTGCACGAGACCCACACTTGATCCAACCTTGAATGGAATCTATTTTCCCTATTGTTAAAAACTTTGGACTCGTGACCCCTCTCCCTCTACTCGCAGGTATCGCATTTTCAATGACCCCTCTGGAGGATAGCTGTCTATAGCAGAGATAGAGTAATTGGGAGAGGGGGAAAGGGCTGAGGGTCAAACATAGGATAAAAAACATATTTATATGTATGAAAGTAGAAATGGAACAGTATTGGTGACGACATGCTTGATTAAGACACTATGCAGTTTATCCTAGATGGGAAACTACACTTGGTGTGTTGTGATGATACTCAGGGAATGAGTGTTAGGCAATATAATTTAATATAAAAAAAGTAATAAGCAGGAGGAAAAAAAAATGCACATTTGATGACTGAAGAGAGTTGTATGGACACAACTGGGGTCTACTTTATAATATGTTCATTCTACTCCCTGGGGTTTATGCCTAGGATCAGATTTGGATACATGTGTAAGGATATGTCAGCTGTGCTAGCTAGTGGATATACTTAGACTAATTGAGTTCATTGGTAGAACAATTGAATGGGGGGGGGGCGGAAGCCATTGAGGGCAATCATGAATGTCAGGGACAATGGAGGAGGAAGATGGGACATGGCAGAGGGTGGGGATGGGGAACCTAGGATGGCAAAACAAAAGGCAAGGTATGCAGGACACAAAAATTGGGAAATCATTTGCTGAGAACATATATGTTGATGTGCTTGATTGAGCCAATGCACAGTGTATTTTGGATGGAAAATTCATATGTGTGTTGTGATGAGAAAAAATTTATAATAAAAAACAAAGTATAAAAAAAAAAAAAGGAGGGAGAAGAGGATAAAGACAGCAGTGAACAATAGAGAGGCAGGATGTTAATGAGAAATAGATATGGTTTATTACCTGTTGATGATGACATGTATAGTATTCTCAACTGAACCGGTCTGGGAAATATTTCATGATGGGTGAAGTCTCTTTAATAAGCAAAATGAGAAATAGTGATTGACTGTTTAAAAAATTATAATAATAATTATTGGGAAAAGCATGGAAAAGATATTGAATGATAAAGCGGGGAGATTGATATCTCTGTATTGACTGACATGCATGGCATTCCCTTTTGAAAAAGCAATGGAAGTCAATGTAAAGTTATATGTAATCTAGTGTAATAGAAAGAAGATTATGATGATAATAAAATAAAAAAAAATGTAAAAAAAAAAAAAAAAAAAAGAAGGAATAGTATCTTAAGCTATAAAGCACAATAGCTCCACTATAAAGAAAACTCCACAGTAAAACAATCTAACAATCTAATAAATGTGCAAAGACGTGAAGAGACATTTCACCAAAGAGGACATAGAGAGAAGACAAATAGTTATTCAACATATTTAGCCATTAGGGAAATGTAAAATAAAATCATATGATTTCACTATACACCTATTAAAATGATGAAAATAAAAATGATAGTACAAACTGTTAGCAAGAAACTGGGGAAACTGGATCACATACAGCTTATTATAGGAATCTGAGGGTTTTTAAAAAGCTAAGCATACAACTTTAGCAATTACACTCCTGGACATTAATCACAAAGCAGTACAAGCTTATGTGCACACAAAATCCTATACAAAAAAAAAAAGTGTTTATAGCATCTTTATTCCTAAATTCACTTCTGACTTAGAATTTTATTTCCAAAAAGAGGAGATAACCACATGTTCTTCAATGTGTAAATAGTTGAACTGCGGTACATCCATCCTATGTAACACCACTCAGTAATACACAAAGAACAAATCAGAGCCAGCAGGTGACATGGTGGTTAAGGTGCTGACTTCACATGGCTGATCCCAGTTCGAGTTCCATACCTGGTGGCTTGAAAATCATGCTGGGCACATGTATGTGTGTGCCCAAAATACCAGGAGAAGAGTGGAGGAAAGGGGATTGTGGCATGGCCATCCTGCCTACGAGGTAATTTCTCACTTTCCCTCTCACTGTCTCCCTCCACGAATGCATGTGCCCTATGGCAAAATCTTTAAAAGAAAAAAAAAGAATTATTGATATAAGCAATCGACAATTTGAACCACTGGTGATTTAGACTAAGGAAAAATAGTCCATCTCAACAATTACATACTGTATAATCATACAGTCATCATATAATCATCCATTATATAACATGTTTGACAACATTGACAATGTTACAGAGAAGGAGAATATATTACTAGTTGCTAGAGATTGAGGTAGGAGAAGATGGGAGGATAGAGATTGAGGTAGGAGAAGATGGGAAGATATGTGACTATTAAAAAGAATAGCAAATGGGGCCAGCATATACATAGTGGTTATAATGCTGGACTCCCACGTGGCCAACAGTGGTTCAAATCCTGGCCTTGGTGGCTTGAAACACACCGGGCTTGTGTGCACATATGCCCAAGATCCCAGGAGGAGAATGAAGAAGAAGGGATTGTGAAGTGGCCATCCCTCCTAGGGGGTGATTTCTCACTTTCCTTCTCATTGTCTCTTTTTCTCTGGCAAGTGCATGCATTATAAGGCAAAAACCTCTAAAATAATTTTTTTAAAGCAATAGGAGAGATAAGTGTGATGATGAAAGTGTTCTGCATCTCGATTATACTATTGTCAGTATCTTGGTTGTGATATTGAACTACAGGTTTACGAGATGTTACTATAGGAGAAAACTGGATAAATGGTACAGGGGGATCTCTGTTACATCCTATAATTTCATGTGACTCTATAGTTATCATAAAACACAAGTTTAATTGAAAGAAATGTCTGCACATGCTCACTATTCAAGTTTGTAATCATATGTATCAGACACATACACACATACTTGTTCTCTCTCTATTTCTCTCTTACACACACACACACACACACACATACACACACACACACTATATCCCAATGTTTCCAAATGCTATCAAACTCATCTATACATCACAGTATCTACAGTCTCTTTAGGACTTCACTCCAGTGTTTCTCACATGCTGACATGCCAAACCACAGTCTCTCTTCGTTTATGGCAATCTAAGCCCCTGTTTCAAAACTGGTTTCATTCTTATCTTCTTCAGGAAGTCAGCCCTAGATTTAGGACCCACAATGACCCTTCCAATCTCTCAATTTCTTTAAAACTTACTTTATATATTTGTCTTGGGTGAGTTTTTTGGTTTTGTTTTGTTTTGTTTTGTTTTGTTTTTGAGAATTTTTTGCTATAGGGCGCATACACTCACCAGAAAGACAGAGAGACAGAGAGACAGAGAGACAGAAAGCAAGAAATCATCCCCACAGGGGGGATGGCCATGCCACAATCTCTTCTCCAATCTCCTCTCAGGATCTTGGGCGTGCACACACAAGAACCTGGCATGAGTTTAAGCCACTGGGTCTGAGACTTGAATCATGGTCGACTGCACAGGAATCCAGCAACATAGCCATTATGCCAACTGCTGGTCCCAATCCTGGGTGAGATTTACTTCTTTGTCAATACAAACATAACCTATTGATGCTTCCTCCTCAATCTGGAAAATGATTTATCACCCCAAGAAAATCACAGGAAGTACACTACACGCTTCTTACATACTCAAGAGTACTCATCATAAAAATCTACTTTCATCATTCATTAAATATAATTAAGCTTCTACTAGATACCAGGTGCCATTTTCAGTAGAGATAACCCTCATAGTGAGAAGAAGGGATTATGTTCAATAGCTGTAGATAACAGCAAAACTTTGAAACAGATTCTGTTTAAAAAGGAGCCTTTGGGAAACAAGGAAAACTTATCTGGCCCATCCCTCAGGTCAGGCCACAGGCTGGACCAGCACTAATATTTTTTTAAATCTCCCAGATTATTCCAATATACATCCAATATTCCAAATGCTGCAACATAGAAAGGTTTTAGAAGTAATAAAAGGAGAGATAATCAGTTGTGTACTATGTTCTAGAGAATATAAGCAATGGGAAAACTAAGAGTTCACATGATCAGGCAAGGAAGAAGTTAATGTCAATGTTAGAAAAATGAAACACATGTTAAAAAAGCTTTGGGTCACCACGTGATTTAAAATATCAGCTGCTCCGGGTTCAACTAATCCTTTATTCTGAGAACTACACAGAAAACCTTCAGGCAAGACTCTAAAGAGGAGGATTGTATTGACTCTGTGGCATGGTGATGGATGACTTAGGTTCTATAACAAATTTGCCAAGTGGGAAAACATACACATACAGTACATACATTTTGTTTCTATTTTTGGTTTTCCATTGAACTCTTACAAGAAAAGAAAATCATGGTTTAAGATTAAAGTAGTTCCTTCACTAGGTAATAAATGTTGCTATAACTTTTAATATTTCAATTTTTTTAAAAATCAAGGCCAAAAGCAAGTATTTTTATTTCTCTTGTTCTCACACTCAGCAATACATATGAGGAGACTTAAACTGATGGATAATGGAATGAAAGTATGAGTTTATTTTGGTGCAAAAAAATAAAATCTACACATAGTTTTTTAAAATAATATGCACTTCTTATGAACTTTTCAATGATACCTCCCATATATTGAGGTCAATACATGTGTACATATACCTTCTACTAAAAAGTCCTGTAATTGGGGCCAGCAAGTGGCATGGTGGTAAGTCAATGAGCTCTCACATGGCTAACCATGGTTCGGACTCTGTGACTTGAAAACCACACAGTGAGGGAGGGGGGTTGACAAGGTGGCATGGTTAAAGGCACAGATTCCCACCTGGCTGACTGAAGTTTGAGTCCCAGACCTGGCAGCTTGCTTTCTCCCTTTCCCTTTCTCTCTCTCTCTCTGGTCAAATTAAAAAATAATAATGAATGTAATTAAGTAAATAAATAATTCTTTTCACACTGGGCAAGTGTGTGTGCATGCCCAATGTCCCAGGAAGAGACTGGAGGAGAAGAAATGGCTATATAGCCACTCCTGAGGAGTGATTTCTCACTTTACCTCTCTCTGTCTTTCTCTGACTAGCCCACATGCCCTATGACAAAAACCTAAAAAAAGGAAAGAGTCTTGTAATTTCAAAGAGCAATAAATGTTCTTCAGACATCAAAGGTGGTCACCTATGGTAAAGGCCTTTTGCCGAAGGATTCAGAAAACTATAGACAATCTTACATTACAAATAGACATATATAAACTTTTGAAAAATAAAGAGGCCGGAGCTAACCTCAAAGGATAAAGAACAATTACCTAAAAACAAGCATATCTAAGCATATTCTTATTCAGTCAACTACATTTGCCAACCGGGAAACAATGTCCCTAGAGTGTGGAGGTTAACGTTTTAGGGCACATGAGTGCTTTCATAACAAACTGACTGTTAGGTGAAACCAAACCCCCTGCACAGCTCTTACTGCCTACTTCTGTGAGCTCCATGCAATATACATTGGCAAACCTTCTGTCCTATGGAAGAGCATACTTGAGGGATGAAGACAGAGCCTCCACTATTCTTAGTAGCCTCTCAGTATAGTACTCTGCTGGAATACATAAATGAAAAGTCAGGAGTCACAAAACTGGGACTTTTCCAAGCAATTCTAAGGGAGCAAATGCTTTAAAACATTTTTCAGTTATTTTTCCCACTGGGAAAATTCCTTTCTCATACAAATGGAAAATATATCTCAATGAGGAAGATAGAATTGGGTTATAAATGGGTTAGTCTGATTCCCCCAAGCCCAGGGAGGTCAAAGGCAAATACATATGGATGGAATATGAGTTCTAGAAAGGACCACAGAGATGGTAGCTGGTGAGGAAATGAAAACTCACAAGTTTTTAAGAGTTGAAAAAGCCAGTGTAGACTTGAAATAAAATTTGAAAATAGGTTGCCTTTTTGAAAATATTGTGCCTCTTTTGAAGACAGATAGTAACACAGTGGTAAAATGCCAACAGTCTGCAAGGTTGATTCACAATTGAAGGTTCTGGGTTTGCCTCCAGAGACCTCCCTGAGTAGGCCAGGTACACATGTACCCATGATGCAGGGTTGACTGAAGGTGAAGCTGGGTGGATCATAACGTCAAGGCATTAGATGTCCTACTCTCTCTCTCTCTCTCCCTCTCTCTCATGAAAGAAACAAACATTTTCAAAAAAAGAAAAGAAAAAATAGAACATTATGTCTTTTATTCATAAAATCCAAAAGAGGAAAAATTCATGATTTTTTTTATCCCCAAGCAACACAGATACTTTCCTTACAACAAACATACCAGACTACAGAGTGAAGCAGCTTATAATTATTATTTCAATCATAGGAGCCTCCATAATAGATAAATCTCTGCATCAACACTATTATTTCATTTCCTTGTGTTAGTAAATATCCTCTCCCTCATTTTCAAGTTTCTCTGGTTGGGTAATGAAATACAACAATTATCCCACCACATGTATGTTTCTTCTATGTTAGTTCCCCTGTGTAATGAGTATTAAGTCCATTTATTCTTAGCAGTTATAAAATCTACTCCAGTGTTAACACTACTTCCATGCTTTATTTTTTGACTCTATATAGGATTACATATACACGTATATATTATACATACATATATTTAATTTTACTGATGTCCCCTACAGTGAACACTGAATTCCTGAAACTGTCTCACCAATATTCAGATTCAGAAAAGTAAAAGCACACTGAATGAGAACGGCAAATTTCTAGGCTAGTGACATCGATTGATGACGATAGAGTTAACAAAAGCGGCTGACAGTACTGAAATGATTATAGTTACAAATATGCCAGCCACAGATTTAAAAGATTATTTGAATCTATTGCCTAAAAAATGGAGCCTGCCCAATTCTTAGGCAAAGATTAAATGACTTTTTCCTTGAGAATCACAGAGGTGATGTCTTGGGATTTAGATAAAAAGATTCAAGGTTGATCTTACCAGAGATAGGATCAGAGTATACATTTAAAATAAATCGTGATCTGAACCAAGTTAAAATGTACTAGGGAGAAAATGTACTGGGCAAATGGGAACAAGACCCATCCGTTCCTACTGGTAACTCCCTCAGTCAGTGCAGAAAATGATAGAGTGCCTCTGACATAAATAAACCTATTAAAAACCATTGCAGGGCTGGTCCATGACCTTGTGGTTAAGGAAGCCACATTCCACATAGCTATACATGTGGTTCAAGTCCCAGACCTGGCCACTTAAGAAACATGTCTGGTACATATGTGTGAATACACAAAATAGTGACAGGATGGAGAAATGGGGGAGAAGGAATTGTTAACCACCCAACCCTGGGGTGTGCTTTCTCCTTTCTCTCTCTCTCTCTCTCTCTCTCTCTCTCTCCCTCTCTGGCAAATGCATGCATTCTCTGGCAAATAAATAAATATTGTAGCTTAAAACAATGATCTAAGACAATGGTTCTCAAAGTGAGGTCCCTGGATAAGCAGCATGAGCAACACCTGGACACTTGACTAAAATGTAAATTCTCAGATTCCACCACACAATCACGGAACAGAAATTCTGGGCTAGGGTCTAGGAACTGGTGTTTTATACACTCTCCAGGTGATTTTGATGTTCCTGAAAATCTACAAAGATTTAAATCCTCTTTCTATTCTTAGTTGATTAAAGCTATTTTTGGCTTAAGCCTAAAGAGGGGACTGAAGATATGTAGGGATTATATTTTGTCAATGACCATGTTTGAGTACAGTATCCCTTTGGCCATGTTGCCCTTCTCATTAGAAGAAATTGCAGTTATGGAAACCATATTGCCCATTCACCCTTCTTATTACTTTTTCAAAATGAGGAGTATATATCCCTTCCAACCCCACTAACATTCACTTAATTTAGGCCCTCGGTAACTCACCTGAATTTTCATTCCTACCAACTTCTCTAAGTCCCTCCCCTTTTTATCCCCCCCCCACCCTATTAATTAGGATAAAGTATCTACTGGGTCATTGGAAAAGTCAGGACACATTTTTACATTGAAAAACAGAGATAAATGCACCATGACGTTTTCTACAACCCAATCAATGGCAATCTGACCGTTGCCTGATTTTGCCCTCCAAAGTCTTAGCCTTTCCCTTGACTCTTGTTTGTAGAACAACTCAAACTCTCTGGCCTGGTTTTCAAAACTTTTTATTATCTAACTTCATTCCACCTCTTAGAACTAACTCTCACCTCACTTCATCAACTACCCTATTCCTCATGCACCATCAATAGCCTCGTGATTTCTGGAACCTCCAAAGTCTTTTAGGTGCCTAATACTATGTTACTCTCCTGGGCCTGGACAATTTTAGTAATAACATATACATACTTGTGGACTCATGACTTATGGATACGTTCTCCCCCCCAGAGTTTCCTGCCTCTCTCTTTTCTCTTTTAGGAACTAAAGGGAATCTTTCTAATCATATGAATACTTTAAGTATTGCCCACTGAAGGAAAGGTTTATGTTTCTCTGCTGATATATCAATGACCCAACAAGTGGGAATTTCAAGTTCTTTCGGTAGAAAAAGTTGTAGTAGCAGGCTAGACCAGTAAGGACCATTCATTTGGAGCTTCAACTACAAACTTTTGGATAACAGACACTGCCTCCTGCATGAAGGTGCTTTTATTATATGCTCTGAATTATCTGGGACTGTTAAAACTTCAGATATGTTTTGCCACTACCATGCTAAATTACCATTTTTAACCTTTTATCATAAAAATATATTTATGATTTCTAGAAAAGAGATTAAAGTCCTTCAAACTATTATATTTTAATTTTTCATCTGGAAAATAGGAAATCTAAATCAAAGATCACTTGCCCAACATGTAATTCTGACCCATATCTGAGGTCCACATAATATCAGAATTAGAAAAGCATTTGAGACATGTTTATTTCCCCAGTGAGACTCTCTCTATGATCTTTTTTTAAGTTAGCCATAATTTGGACAGCATAACTCTTATGAGCAGCTGACCAGTACTGATTATGCTACTACAATTACTGTTTAACATGCCATTGGGAAAATAAAAAAAAACAGGTACTAAATGCAGTAATTAGCGCCACTTCCTTTCATTATGCCTCACATAAATACGGCAGTTAGCAAAAGTTTTATTTTCTGCTCGGAGAGTTTAAGCTTTTCAATTTCACAGTGATTTTAATGAAAGGGTTAAATGCCAATTCTACCAGTTCAGACCACCCTAGTGAAATGACACTGGTGTCTGAAAACCTCTAAGATGGAAGTGATGTTTTCTCTGCACACTGAGCTTTTTTCAGAACAAGACAATTCTTGTTGATATATATCAACCAATTATAATTGTTCTGGGGTCAATTACATTTTTCATTGTTGCTTTTAAGTTTATTGGACTAGTGCTATGAAAGGAAATTTTCTAAGAGGAAAATTAAAATGATAACAGAGAGGTATTAATAAAGGGTTTTGGGGATTTAGTACCAATATATCCAAGCCTATTTGAATTCCTGGGCAGAGTGGTATTTTCTAAAATTAATATTTAAAGCAAAATCAAATTGATAGTCTATATTCTATAAACCAAGTTTTTCTTCAGGGAAAATTTTAATATCAGACACATTTATTTATTTATTTATTTACATTTTATCACATATTTACAGTGTACAACATTTCTTTTTCCAGCACAAATACCATGTATGTCAGTCAAGCCAAAGATATTACTCTATATAACTTATCAGCAAATAGTGTCTCATTGTTTTTGTCAATTAAACATACTTCTAGTTTTTTTACTTCCCCTTCCCCCTCTCTCCCTTCCATACTAAACTTTTTTTAAACATGAATTCACAAAATATCTTAAAACTAAAAATATGGACAAAACTAGAATCTAGTGACAAGTGAGCTGTAATTTCCTTCTGAAACATTTTTAATTAATTAATTAATTAGTTTACATTTATTCCCTGAGCATTATATGTATGTATGTGTGTATATGTGTGTGTGTGTGTGTCTGTGTGTGTGTATACATTTTCCCTCTATTTCTCACCCTCTGCCATTTCCCACCCTCCTTCCACACTATCTCAGGTGTCTACAATTGTTTTCCGTTCCTTTTATTCCCTACATTCTATTGATTAACAAAATTTCTTAAATAGTGGGACCAGCAGTTAGCGTAATGGCTATGTCACTGGGCTCCCACGTAGTTAACCACGGTTCGAGTCCCAACCAGGTGGCTTAAACTCACGTCGGTGCGTGTGCGTGCATGCCCAAGATCCCGAGAGGAGAATGGAGGAGAAGGGATTGTAGCATGGCCATCGGGGGGTGATTTCTCGCTTTCTTTCTCTCTGTCTCTCTGTTTGGCGAGCGCACGCGCCTTATAGCAAAAACCTTTCCCCCCAAAAAAACAATTCTTAAATAGTCTAACTACTTTCAATAGCAAATTCAGCTGGAATATACATGTTTGAATACATGTCTGACGTTAGACATGAAACATTCAGGAGAATAAAAATACTATAAGGTAGCATCTAGCTTATGCTATATAGCTTACTACAGTCATTAAATACATATTTTTAATATATTTCTTAATTTCAAGAAAAGCAGTTTTAGCTTTAATAAATCAAAGGAATGCTAAAAAACTTTGCTTAAAACTTAAAGCCAGGAAACAGTTTAGGATTCTGTTCAAATAGTAGGTACATGAACCTATCGGCAGCTGAAGACAGGACAAAAATCCTTAAAATCAGAAAACAAAACCTAGAAGAAAATCAGCAATGTTTTAGTCAAAAGTCATAAAATTCTATTTCACCAGTTCAATCTCATGTACTTAGTCCATCTTCTGTTGTGGTTCTATCTTCCTGATTAAGTTCTTGGCTATAATATTCAACTCCAGACTTGTCCCTAAGATTAAGTTCTCCATTTTCTTAGTTTTTGAACTCTTATTTCTGTGTGTCTGTATTTAATTTTCCTGGAATAGCACTCCTTTGAAAACTTCTTGGAGATCTGGTCTAGTATTGGTCAATTTTTTCAGGATTTGTTTATCTGAGAATGTTCTTGTCTTTTCTTCCCATATGAAGGATAATCTTGCCAGGCACAATATTCTTGGTTGAAATTGCTTTTCTCCTAACACTTTGAATTTATTTTCCCATTATTTCCTTGCTAATATTTTTTCCGATGAAAGGTCTGTTGTTAGCCTGTTGGGATATCCTCTGTAGATAACTTGAGGTTTCTCTCTTGCCTATCATAGTATCTTGTCTTTGTCTGTGGTTTTGGTTAGTCTGGCTATACTGTGTCTTGGAGAAGATCTTTAGTTGATTCTAATTGGAGTCTTTTGTATTTCTTGGGACTGGATCTTTGAATACTTCTCTAGGTTTGGAAAATTTTCTTCCAGGATTTCATGGAATAGATTGTCCATGTCCGTATGAATCTCTTCACCTTCTGGGATACCAATTATCCAGATGTTTGGACGTTTGATGGTATCTAGTATTTCTCATATATTATTCTCATTTTGGGGGGAAATCTTCTCAGTCTTTGTGGTGGATTTTTCTAGGCCAACGATTCTATCATCTACATCTACATTATTCAATTTTCTATATGATCTAGTCTGCTTTTAATATGTTCAAGGGAGGTTTTGATTTCCTGTATTATAGCCTTCATCACTAACAGGTCCATTTGATTCTTTTTTATAGTGTGTATGTCCTCGTTTAGATCTTGCAAGAATTTTCTCACCTCCTGGAACTCGTCAGCTTCTTTCTCCTGCCTCTTCTGTAGTCCATTGTCTCTCTTCTCTTCCATCTGTTAGCTTTGTCACTGAATATTCTAAATTTTTTATCTGACATTTCCCTGAGTTTCATTGTACTGTCTGAGGATGAAGAGGAGTTATTCTTTTCCCTTGGAGGAAAGGTATTTTCTTGCTTTCTCATATTTCTTGTGACCTTTCAGTGATTTCTAGTCATCTGATGGATGGTGCGTTTCTTCCTAATTCTTGAAGTTCAATCCAAGTATTCAGATATGTGCAGGAGGAGGTGATCAGCAATCTCTCTTCTGTTCTTTTTTCACTCTTTATGCATCAGATTCAGTGGGAATGGAGGAATATTCTTACCCTAGGCATATTCAGATGTTTGGGTCCTGTTCACTTGGGCTTGTCTAGACACTTAGTGCATAGAGGCTGAGCAGCCAAGGAATAAAGATAAAGAAAAAATGAAAAGAATTGGAGAAAAGGAAAGAAGAAAAAAAGATAAAATAAAAAAGGAGAAAGAAAAAAGATAATAAAAAACTTTAGATTTTAATTTTAAAAAGCAAAACATGAAAACTGCATGGTGAAAGCAATTTTTCACAGCTCAAGTTCAGTATCCATCTTAGGATGGGCTTGTGGTGTGGTGCCTTTCCTAAATGGAATGGGGAAAAGCACAATTAACATAATAAAGGAGGTGCTTGAGAGCCCAGAGAATATTTTACCTTAAAAAAAAAATGAAAAGACACAAAAAGACACAGAAAGACAGAAAGAAATAGAGAGAAGGAGACAGAGGTAGCCCTACCCACTAGAAATTAATCTGGAAGGAGAAGTCTCAGTAGAAAAATTTTTATTTTTAGTCAAGAAAAGCAATATTTCACAGTTCAAGTTTGGTATCCATCTTAGGATTGGCCAGACACTTTAAAATAACACATTAGCTCAATCTGAAATCTACTGAAAAAAGTGAAATACCATGTCAAATATATCTTTTGTGAAGTTTTTTCACAAATGACAGCTTCATTTTGTTCTTTCTTTTTCTGAACTGTATTAGAAACTTACGACTATGGGCAGAGATCAAAAAGTAATACAGCTTAAAAATCACACTGGATGCTGTGGGCATGTGTGCCCAACATTCCAAGAGGAAAATGGAGAAGGGACTGTGGTGTGACCATTCACACCCACCCACCCCCGGGAGCTGATTTCTCACTTTCCGTCTCTCCGTCTCCTTCTGTATCTCTAGGGAGCACATGTGCCCTATAGGAAAAATCCCCTCAGCCCCCGAAAAAGTAATACAACTGTTAATACATCCCTCTGAATGCACAGAAAAGGACTATGGATAGATCATGTGATTGATGTATCTATCCAACATAGGTGATGGAGATGATACAAGAGGAGGGAGCCCTATGTTTATGAAGTTTGTGGATCTGCATTGCTTATGACCTGTGTATACGCCATACCAAACACTTCGATAGCATCTTGAGCAAAGAAAGGAAAGTCTAACTAGTAAAATAAACTTTAAATCATTCAAAATTTTACTATGTTTCTTAAAAAACTATTTATACATTGATCAAACCCACACTTTTTAAAACTCCTTTCCCTTTCATTTTTTTTAAAGAATTATTTTATGTAATATTTATTTATTTATTTATATTTGATCAGAGAGGGACAGAGAGAGTGAGAGAGAGAGAAAGAGAGAAAGAAAGTGAGGAAGCAGTCGCCAGGCTGTGACTCAAACTGTGGTGGGCCATGTTGGAGTCCAGCGCCCTTAACCACCACGACATTCTAACCCCCTTTCATTTTCTACCCACATCTCACAAATACCTCAGATTCTCCCTCATCCTTGTGTCCTATTCAGCCCCTAATTAATTTTGCAAGTTCTTTTACACACATTTATTATTCTCTTTCACTGTTTTTCTCCTGATTCTGTATCAAAGAAAACTCAGATCTAATCTGCCAACCCAGACTCTCTGAAAAATGAGGTAATAAAAACAAGATGTAGGTCAAGCCAGAATCTCCTTTGGAGGTTAGGGGATTTATGTTACTCGTTCTCTTACATAAAGATGGAAGAAATTACCAGAAAGGGACTATCAGGTGGAATAGTGAATAAGGTGTTGGACTCCCATATGGCAGGCTGTGGTTTGATCCCAGAACTCAGTGGCTTGAAAATCATGCTGGGTGAGTGTGCATATATGCCCAAAATCCTGAGAGGAGAATGGAGAAGGAATTATGGTGTAGCCATCCCCCTGGGGGGTAACGTCAATTAATAATATCAATGCCTAATTTGATACTCTTTAGACTAATTTTTAGCTGACACAGGGAATTTACAAAGTTACAAAAGTGTAGTTAGTTTATGCTCACTTTTATGTTAGGAATTAACATTAGGTCAAATCACTTTCAGAAATAGAGGAAAAGATCTTTTCTATTAAACAACAATGTATGGCAATTGAAAATGTGGAATAATGATACTGTCCCTTTTCCTTCAATATCATGCACACAATAGTTTCTTAGTAAATATTTACTAAGGTTAATTAAGCTTATGGATTATTTTTCCTTTCAAAGCTTTTCTAAAGGATTCAGTGCTGTTAAATACATAAGATTTAATGACCTTTGAATTGTTTACAGGATCTACTTGCTTTTCCATGGTGATGGAGTATTTCATTTTTAAAAGAAGTATTTATTATTATTATTATTAATTTATTTATTTAATTCACCAGAGAGAGAGAGACCAGGAATGGTAGGGAGTGAGAAACCAAGCCTCAAGGTCTATGACTCAAACTGTGGTGGGCCACATGGGAATACAGTGCCTTAAGCACCATTCCACCTGCTGGTCCCTGTGCCTGAGTATTTAAAATATTTTTCTCTGACATAAGCAACTGTTAAGAGAGATCACATGTTCTTAGACCACCTTTGCCAAGAGCAACAGAGTGACTATCCACCAAACCCATTAGTGACACATTAGCTGGAAGTTGATGAGGTACCATTAGAACATGATGTTAGTAAACATTCTGTAGTACTCTGATTCTTCAGAAGACTCATCTGTTCTCTGACTTCTTCTGCCTTGCCCAGATGTGCCTGCCTTCCTGTCCCTACTCAGATACAAAATGCATCACTGCTTTTCATTTGTCCAAAACTGAACATATGAGAGATAAAAAGAAAATTTCAAGGCTAAGAAGTGTTCTAAAACCACACAATTATAAAGGAAACCACTTCAGCTGTTAATGATTAATGTAATCAATTTCTTTTTAGTATAGAAAAGAGGTGGTGACAGGGCCAGCAGATTGCATAGCGGTTACATCACAGGACTTCCAAATGGGCGACCATGGTTCAAATCTAAGACCCAGTGGCTTGAAAATCATACTGTGTACATGTGCATGTATGCTCAAGATCCCAGGAGGAGAATGGAGAGGGGATTGTGGCATGGCCATCCCCCCTAGGGGTTGCTTTCTCACCTTCTCTCTCACTGTCTCTGTCTCTCCCTCCAGTGAGTGTACATACCCTAATGCAAAAATACTCTAAAAAAAAAAAGAGGTGATGTTTATATCTTATTTTGATGAATTTTCTTTTTTTTTTTCTTTCTTTCTTTCTTTCTTTCTTTCTTTCTTTCTTTCTTTCTTTCTTCCTTTTTCTTTCAGAGAGGTTTTTGCTATAGGGCGCTCGCCAGAAAGAGAGCCTGAGAGACAGAAAGTGAGAGATCACTCCCCAG
The DNA here is from genome assembly GCF_000334495.1 of Tupaia belangeri chinensis. NCBI lineage: Eukaryota > Metazoa > Chordata > Mammalia > Scandentia > Tupaiidae > Tupaia > Tupaia belangeri. The sequence continues at coordinate 35,780 of NW_006159708.1, read as the reverse complement.
GGCAGATGGCCATGCTGCAATCCCTTCTCCTCCATTCTCCTCTCAGGATCTTGGGCACACACACACACACGTGCCCAGCATGAGTTTAAGCCATAGGATCTGGAACTCCAACCATGGTCGACTACATGGGAGTCCAGTGACATAGCCATTACGACAACTGCTGGCCCCATCTTGATGAATTTTCAAGGGCTCATTTGCCTCTTTCTTTTGCTATAACTTGTTTCATGTCCCCCATTCATACTGGTAAGCCAGTATGATTCTAAATATAATCCAATGAGACATGAATGTCAATATTTTTACATGTGTTGAAGTTGAGTCAATGCCCCACTTTCAAATAGAGAATGGGATGTTGTGCTGTGTGCCATTCACTCACTCAACAGAAACGTGCTGAATGCCAGATTCTCTGTTGGACTCTGAGTATACATGGTCAAGATTTCCAAAATTTACAGTACTTCTAATCTAATGGAAGAGAGACTAGAGGTTGACAAATTTGGCCCATGGGTTAAAACTGGCCCACCACCTCTTTTTGGAAATGGAGTTTTATTGAAACACAGCCATGCCCATTCATTTATAATAGCTGAATTGAGCAGTTGCAACAGAGCACATACAGCCCACAGTGTCTAAAATACCTTTCTCTGACTCAAAACATAAAAAGTTTACCAGCCTTTAACTAGAAAATAAGCAAATAAATAATAAGCATATAATTTCAAATGTTGATATGTACTATAAAGGGGGGGAAAAACACTATAATGGGAGACAATAAGGGTTGCTTGGATGCAGTGATCTCCCTCAGAGGGTTGTGTTTAAACTGGGATTAAATGGTGGGTGACTCAACTATAGGAAATGCAAGAGAAAAGAGCAAACTAACCAGAGAGATTAATATCTAAGAAAAGTGGCAGACAGATCATCTGGCTTCAAATCCTGGTTCCAACAGTTACTAGTGGACTGATCTCAGGCATCTCTTTGTGCTTTGGTTTCCTCATCTAAAAACTGGACATGGTAAGTCTATATTTCATTGTGAATAATAAATGAGTTAATGAATACAGTGCTTAGGACCATACCCTGTACACAGTAAGCACCCAATAAGTAGTTATTAACATTGTTATTAATGCCATTCTCACTATTATCATAATTACTTCAAAAGCCTGTGAGCAAAAAGATCTTGACATGTTCAAAGAAAAATATAATGAAAAAGAAAAATATAATGAATCATAGTGGACAAGGACAGTGACAGGAGATGGACAGATGGGACCAGCAGATGGTGTAATGGTTATGTCTTTGGATTCCCACATAGTCAACTGTAGTTCAAGTCCCGGACTGCACAGCTTAAAACATAGGCAGGGCATGTGCATGTTGTCCAAAATCAAAAGAGGAGAATGAAAAGAAGGGATTGTGGTGTGGCCATACCCCTAGGGGTTGATATCTCACTTTTTGTTTCTCTTGTCTCTCTGGTAAGTGCACATGCCTTACAACAAAAGTTTCAGGAAAAAAAATGGATAGATGAAAAAGACATGGCTCATAGTGCATTTTTAAAAATAGCATAATGGAAAGTAATTGAAGGCTAGTAAGCATGCTAGTAATTGATGCTTATGTTTTACACAAAGCTCCCTGCTGCCTGTATAGAATACACTGAAAAAAGTCAGGAGGAAAAGTGGGAAAGTCAGTTAGCAAGTTACTGTAATTGGCAAGGCAAGAAGTGATGATGATGTGCTAGTGGAGATGGGAGCTGAGAAGACAGAGTATCTTTTTAGGAGGTCAGTTCAGTAAAACTTGCCAATACATTTAACCCGGGAGGAGAGAAGAGCAAAGAACCAAGGATGCTCCCAGACTTCTAGTCGGAGTTACTGGGTGAATTGTGTCATTATTTCGTACTATCCTACTGTTACGTACTATTGAGATAGCAAATATTGAGAACAGATGTCAGAAACGTAGCTGCATATATGAATTGTAGTGGCTCATCGCAATAAGTTGATTTCATATTCATAGTATAAATCTATCCGGCTTGACAGAAGACTTGTTCTGTGTACTCATTCAGAGTGTTAGCTCAAAGGACCATAACAACAGGCCACAGACCAAGTGGCTTTGATCACAGAAATTTGTTTTCTGGGATCAGCAGTTAGCGTAATGACTATGTTGATGGACTCCCATGTAGTCGACCCTGGTTCAAGTCCCGGACCCGGTGGCTTAAACTCACACTGGGTGCGTGTGCGTGCGTGCCCAAGATCCCAAGAGGAGAATGGAGGAGAAGGGGTTGTGGCTTGGCCATCTCCCCTGGGGGTGACTTCTCACTTCCTATCTCTCTGTCTCTCTCTATCTTTCCAGCAAGTGCACATGCCCTATAGCAAAAACCTCTTAAAAAAAAAAAAAGAAATTTGTTTTCTCACAATTCTAGAATCTTGGAGTATGACACGAGGGTGCCAGCAAGGTTGAGTTCTGGTGTGGGTTCTCTTCCTGACTCCTAGATGGCACTTTCTCACTGTGTCTCTGCATGATGGAGAGAGAGAAAAAGTAAATTCCTCCATATGTCTTATAAGGACACTAATCCCCAGATCAGGGCCATACCCTTATTACTTCATTGAACCTTAATTACTTCCTTATTCTAAATACAGTCGCACTGGGGGTTAGGGTGATAATAAAAGGGTGGTTGTGTGGGGGTATGGAGGTTGGCAGTGGTGAGATACAATTCAGCCTATAGAACTCAAGAAAAAAGTTGATTGAAGTTTAATTTCAATGTGTTATTCCACAATTGTGGAAGCAGTGTGTGTGGGGGGGAAAAGAGCAAAAAAATTAGTTTTGAAAACTTGCACCAAGAAATTATGCAAAATCAAGGATCTGTGAAGGTGTGGTTTTAGATTCTTCTTAACTTCCCTTGATCTAAAGATATATACCTAGGGCCAGCAGATAGTGTAGTGGTTAAGGTGCTAGACTCCCACATGGCCAACTGCAGTTTGAGTTCCTAACCTGGTGGCTTGAAACACACTGGGCACATGTGCATGTGTGCTCAAAATACTGAGAAGAGAATGGAGGGGAAGGGATTATGGCATGGCCTTCCCCCTAGAACGTGATTTCTCACTTTTTCTATCTCTCCGGAGAGCGCATGCCCTATAGCAAAACATTTCTCTTAAAAAATAAAATAAAATAAAGATATATTTAAAAGAAAATATATCTGTCTTAATGTTATCAATATACAATGGTGGAAAGAAGACAGGAAAACCTCCATAAGTGTTCACATTCACAAAAGAAATGGTAAAGACACAGGAATTTTTTTTATTATTATTTTAATACTAAATCCTAGTGCCAGCAGGCGGCATTGCAGTTACGTTGCTGGACTCCCACACTCTGACCATGGTTCAAGTCCCAGACCCAGTGACATGAAAATCATGCCAGGTATGTGTGTGTGCACACCCAAGATCCTGGTAAGAGAATGGAGGAGAAGGGATCGCAGCATGGCCATTTCCCCTGGGGAATGATTTCTCACTTTCCCTCTCACTATCTCTGTCTCTGTCTCGTTCCAATGAGTACAAATGCCCCACAGCAAACATCTAAACAAAACAAAACAAAAACACCCAAATCCCAGCAGGTAGACATTTTTGAGAACTCCTTAACCTGGAGGTAGGGAACTTCGGAGATCAGCCTCAGTTCTGACTCCTGGTAGCCTGTGACTCTGCTCTCCCGGAGCTTCCCTTCTCCCTTAGTCCTCTTTAGTTACAGGTGAAATAAGCATTGGGGAATGTTCCCCACAGGAGACAACAGCATTCTCAGACAGCTTCCAACCCACAGATGATTGGTTGCTTTTAGTCTTGATAAGCAACTTCTTAACTTTAAGTACTTCATCATTTCGTTTGTTTGATTCAAGTCAGAACCATGTGCCATTAGCCACATCTTTTCTGTTTAATATGAGAAGACTTCAAAAAGTTCATAAAACAATGGAGTTAAAGTGTGAATTTATTCTGGTACCAAAAAGTAATAATAAAATTGAGAGACCGAGAGGAAGAGAATCAAGGAAAAAAGAAAGAAGCATAACATTTAAGGGACACAACAATGGAAAATTATCTGTTGATGATAATGTGTGTGATACTATCTTTAACTGGACTAATATACAGTGTGTTTCTGTTGGGAAAATTAATTTCATAAACTGTAATTATATACAGTGATTGAATGTATAAAAAATGTATTAAGTATTCAGCATGATTTGTTGAATGAGGCAATAAATGTAAATTTTGTTGGAAACCAAAATAATAATAATTATAAAATGTATGCATGCCGTTTTTCAGAACACACTTTTTCCATGAACTTTTAAAGACTCCTCATACTTCCTAAATATGCTATTTTTGTTTGCTCTGTCCTATACTCCCTCCCTCATTCTCTATCTGATTAATTGCTAGAAGCACATATCGATAGGCCTTAGAGTGAGAGCTATACCTTTCATGTCTTTACTTGAGTAATGTTGTCTTACTGAGAGGAATTTTGGGGTCCTACAACCTTAATTGGATCTTTGTTCTGGAATGTCTTAATCTACTCACAGGTTTAAACAATGTGACAGCCATGCCTTTGGTTTGATTCTTCCCTTAAGGCCATTTTAGTCAGACTTTGTTGTTCAAAAGACTTTTTACTTTTCTGTCTTATTGGTTGGAATCATGAAGAAATTGCATCATCCACATTTAAAAGTCTTTGGATTCTTTCTATTTCTTTCTGGATTCTTTCTATATCCTTTTATCTTCACTTTTAAAAAGATAGCTTGTTTTTCAAGCTCCTCTGTTTCTTATAGAAACTCATTAAATTCAACCAACAGTAACAGTTTTCTCACTACCCAGTTCTTAAGTCAATATTACATAGCTAGATTCTTGGTATTGGCACTATTCCATGACTTTTATCAATTTCCTCATAAAAGGAACTAGATTATACTGTAATAACAGAAAACCTCATAATCATAAAGCCTTATTATAACAGAAGTTTCCTTGAGACTCAGTTTATATCTAACATGGGATGAGAGGATGGCTTTGTTCAGGTGAACATTCAGGGACACTAACAGAATGTTCCTGTCATGCTTCCCCACTCTCTCAATCACTGAAGTGTTGGAAAGATGGTATAGCAAACCTGAATCAGTTCTTAGAGCTTTCACCTGAAAGTAATACATGACATTTCTGCTCACCTTTCAAAGGTCTAAATGAATCACATGGTTATATCTCATGTTAAATAAGGTAAGGAAGAGAAATCCCACCACATTCAAGAAAGTTAGTAGTCCACAATCATTATCACTAATTAAGACTATCACAATTTTCTTCACCCTATTTCCTACCTCCTGGCAGACGGGCATTATGACTGACATATTGGTGTGCCCCATGTGCTGAATAAATGCTGAATAAATCAGTGCAATACAATTCAGCAGACAGGCAATTCGATGTATAGAATAATTACAGGGGTATAAAAAGATAATTTAGCCAATTATACTTGCTAGTTACAAAGCTACATATTAGTAACTAAATATTAATTTCTGTCTCTGACCTCAAATTGTTGACACTGCATACAATATAGATGAAGATACAGATGGACAGATGAAAATAAAACAAAGAATACTTAGGACAACTACAAATGTTCATAATAAATAAGAAGAGGAAGTGTTCTAATAAATTTAACATTTTTTTAGAGAGATATTTTTACTATAGGATGCATGTGCTCGCTGGAGAGACAGAGAGACAAAAAGTGAAAAATCACCCTAGGGTGATAGCCTTATCACAATCCCTTCTTGATTCTCCTCTCAGAATCTTGGGCACACATGCAAATATTCCCAATGTGAATTTCAAGTTGCCAAGTCTAATACTCTAATTGCAGTCGTCTCCATGGGAGTCCAGTTACGTAATCACTAAGCCATCAGCTGGCCCCAAATTTAACGTTCAATAAACCAAGTTTTTGTTTGTTTGTTTGTTTGTTTATTGGAGAGATTTTTGCTATAAGACACGTGCACTCATCAGAAAGACGGAGAGAGACAGAGAGACAGAAAGCGAGAAATCACCCACTAGATGAGATGGACACGCAGCAATCCCTTCTCCTTTCCCCTCTCAGGATCTTGGGCATGCACGCACATGTGCCTGGCGTGAATTTAAGCCACCGGGTCCAGGACTTGAACTGCAGTTGACTACATGGGAGTCCAGCAATGTAGCCATTACGTCACCTGCTGGTCCAAATAAACCAAGTTTTAAACGTAAAAATCTACTTACTTATTTTAGAAGAATTTAAGATTATTTTTTCCTCAAACTTCCTGCCTTTAGTAATGAATATAAATCAATCTTTGTGTAACTGAGTTCTTTCGCAGTGATTATAGACATTAGTTTAAACAGAAGTATCCATTGTGTCATATATAATAGAAAATGAAGGAGATTGGGATGAATCTGTATTAATTTCTTATAACCTGAAACTTGTACTTTTAAAAAATTATTTCTTCTCACACAATATTTAATACATAGTAATAAATCAATATTTGTTTTAACATATGAACTTATTTTTTGTGGGTAAAGCATGGTAGTTTGGTACTTTTGTTATTTAGCATAATATTTCAAAATATTAATTATACTTAAACCACAGAGAAAATGCAGGCATTATAAGTCTTATACAATATACAGAATTGTTAGAGATCTGCTGGAATTTTTAGAGATCTGCTAGAATGATTGAAATGACCAAAATCTTACAAACATTTTTTTTGGAGAGATTTTTGATATAGGGCGCATGCACTCGCCAGACAGACAGAGAGAGACAGAGAGACAGAAAGCGAGAAATCACTCCCCGGGGGGGTGGACACACTGCAATCCCTTCTCCTCCATCTTCTCTTGGGATCTTGGGCACGCACACACACGTGCCCAGCGTGAGTTTAAACCACCAGGTCCGGGACTCGAGCCGTGTCAACTATGTGGGAATCCAGCAACATAGCCATTATGCTAACTGCTGGTCCAAAAACCTTACAAACTTTTAGAAATTTTTTTTGTAGGAGCAGCAGATGGCATAATGGTTACATTGCTGATCTCTCACATAGTCGACCACAGCTCAAGTCCTAGATCCAGCGGCTTAAAACTTACACCAGGCGTGTGTCATGCGTGCCCAAGATCCCAAGAGGAGAATGGAGGAGCAGGGATTGTAGCATGGCCATACCTCCTGGGGGGTGATTTCTTGCTTTCTCTCTCTGTCTTCCCAGCAAGCACAACCGCCTTATAGCAAAAGTCTCTCTCCCTAAAAAAAAAAAAAAAAAAAAAAAAAAAAAAGCCTTTTTGTAAATAAAAAAAAAAAAAGTTTATTGATTTCTCGCATGAGCAAGAGCGACAGAAAAAGACAGTGATCATAACAGTGTTAAGGCCACGATCCACCCCTCCAGCCTTCAACAAGCGCCAGATTACCGGCAAGCACTTGCCTGGCATACTCAGGGAGGCCTCTGAACTTATACTGGGAATGTTCTTTTATGAGACTGCCTCACAGAGCATTGAGTTTTACCACTGCTGCATCATCTGGCCCCAAGAAAGCATTCAGATACACGTATACTCATCACTTTTTACCTGTAAAATAAATTATATTTACAGTTTGGCATTATATATACAGTACAGTTAATTTGATTCTTGTAATATGGATAATATATAGTCTTGCATATAGTAGGTATTTAACAAATGCTCGTTAGGCTCAATTCAATATAACATTCAAGACAGAGATGCAGTTTCCTGGAGAGGGTTAGGAGGAAGAAGCATGGTATATGGTCAGGACAGTAAGTAAATTTTATATAATGGTTGGCAATCAGAGATGAGAGGCTCAGGCTCTATTTAACTCAATAACCCATCTCATGCTTGAATCTCCTCCACAGAACTCCTACATGTAATTCCCCCTGTTATAGAACATCTTATACCTCCAGCCCATCCTTTCCATTTCTAGAAGGACTTTGTTAACTGACATGAAAATACTGGTGTTTTGTGAGGTTCTTTCTTCCTTTGAAGAGTGGGTCAAACAGAGATGCAGGGAACTAGAAAAAGACATGAGGTACTACGTCACGTTCTTTATTGTCTGAGTTTGGTGGGAGTTTCCGTTGCTCCAGTAGCACCTGCAGAGTGCTTCCTCTGTCTCGAAGTTTGTAACACAGGTGGAGAACACTCACAGAGCAGCTTCCTCCCTCTCAGAACTCACGGCTCTGGAATTGAGCTGGGTGAGATTTAGCCAAACCAAGGCCTTCAGGACTGAGCTAGGCGGGAAGAATAGGGCTAGCTACCAGGGCAGAGTTAGCTGACCAGGTGCTCCTTCTTAAAAGGAGCTGCAGACAATAGTGGCTCGTGGCCAAAACCAGAATGTCATATATGCACCCATGTGGGACATGCTATGGCATAAAACAGCAACGTCATAATTACATAACAAGCATGCAAGCTCAGTACAACTAATAATGTAAGGTTTTACCCTGTGACCTCCAAATATGTTAAGATAGGAAGTGAGGAAGTCAAACTAAACCATCCTAATTCCATTTGCAATACAACTACATTTTAAAGTACATAGGGAAAATGGCAGAAAAAAAGTCATTAATTGATACAAATCTAAAATTATGATTAATATTTATAGGTATAACTTTTTAAAAGGTTTTTGTCATAGGGTGTGTGTACTCACCACAGAGAAAGAATGAGAGAGATAGTGAAACATTACACCCCGGGGAGATTGCCACACCACAATCTCTTCTCCTGCAGTCTCCTCTCAGGATCTTAAGACACTTGCATACATGTCTGAGGGTGATTTTCAAGCCTCAGGGCTATACTCAAACCCTAGTCCAGCCATGTGGAAGTTCAACGCTTTAACCCTTACCCTACCTGCAAGCCCTATAGATATAAGTTTTATGATTTATTTCATCTATGATTTCCCCCTCCTTTTATAAAATAGAAAGAAATTAGGGCAATATACCTCAAATCAATGTAACTTCCAGGAATACCAAAGAATGTAGAAACAAATTACAGAATCATATTCTCATATCATTAAGTAAAAGAAAAAATGATTTCTAGATATAGCATAATTAATACCAATATACTTAAGAGAGTTGTTCCATATATAAAATATATTTATGCTTTCATGGGAAGTCAGACTGCCATTTTTTAACAATTAGTTGTTTGTTTTGAAATCACTCTAATTAAATCACTATTCATAAACACATTTTTCAGCTTAATTTTCTGAAATGATACACAATCTAAATAAACATTTGCAAGGTAATAAAAACATGTTCCCTTTTACAGTACAATTAAATGTGGGGAAAAAAAACTTAACAAAATCATTAATTTACATTGCATTTCCATTCTCACACTGCACTGACTTACCTGTAGAGAAATATATATATAAACCTGAATTGCAACTGTGCAGATTTATTGAAAACTCTCTAAGCTACTGAATTTCTCTTCTAAATTTAAGGTCTGATGTTGGAAAAGGTAGAAATACTATATAAGAGTACTTTTCAGTGCCACTTAGGATTCTGTAGTCAACTGCAAAAGGGATCCCAGATGTTTTCCCAAAAAGAAACAGAAAGACATACTTCATAAGCTTGAAATTAAATGGATGCCTCAGCACAAACAACGAAAAGAGTTAGTCTTCTCCTCTCCCCCTCATGAATCAGCACAGTAAGCAAACTGGTGAGTTAGCAAGGCTCTACAGTAAATATATATGAATAAATACTAACTTTCAACATGCACACCTCCTTCTCTGCAGCTTCCTTCAGAATACTTACCGTCTCAGAGTTTCCATGTGAGCATCCTGGACACATGACTACGCCCCTTTCTGAGCATCCAATCACCCTTCACCAGGTGATGGAAAAGAACAAGAGGCAGGGGAATCGTATAGTGGGAGAAGTATTATAAGGATTGGGACAAACATTTTTGTTCATCTGCAAATAAATAAATAAATAAATGCATTTATTGAATGTCCACCAGGTATTACGGCACATGTATGTACAAAGGGTCTTCAATAAGTTATGGAACAATGTATGGTTGTTAAGATGTTGGACTCCCACATGGTTGACCACAATTTGAGTTCTGGACCTAGTGGCTGCTTTCTCACTTTCTCTCTATCTCTCTGTCTCTCTCTGATGAGCTTGGGTACCCTATGGCAAATAAAATAATTAATAATAATAATAATAAAAATGATAAAAATTAAATACAAATAACAAATAAAATTAAATAAATAATTCTTTTTTAAAATTTCATGGGAAAATGTGCATCAGGAAAATGTGCATGGACTTTGAGTTTTTTCTGCATGAAAAATAAACTTACACTTTCATTCAATTATCTCACGACTTTTTTGAAATCCCCTTATATTACTGTATGCAAATACTTAATCAAGTAAGATGGGTTTTATTATCTCCATTTTAATATATTTTAACTAAAAGAGAACTGTCAGTAATAATGAGAGATCAGGAATTAGATAGGTTGTTGTATTGATGTCAACCCCAGACCTGTTGCTCCACCATCCCTACCTATTAAAGACATACATAAAATTCTTAGAGAAAAATATAGGACCAGCAGATGGCATAATGGTTACATCGCTGAACTCCAACATAGTCAACCATGGTTTGAGTCCCCCACCTGGCAGCTTGAAACTCACACTGGGTGTGTGGGCATGCTTGCCCCAAATCCTGAGAGGAAAATGGAGAAGAGATTGTGGTGTGACTATTCCCTGGGTGGGGGTAGTGGGGGACGTAATTTCTCACTTTCTGTTTCTGTCTGGCAAGCTTATGTGCCCTATAGCAAAAATCTCTCTAGAAAAAAATTCTTAAAGAAAAAGATACATACTAACCTTCCTAATGAGAGTATAACTGAGTAGAAAAATAAAAATTTATACTGACAGATGAAATTCAATAACACAGTAAGTTTCATGGTGCCTCAAAGTAAAAAGTTGATGTTTTTATCTCAAAGAATGAATTCTGTTTATGGAAACATCAGCTTTGAGAAACTAGGATACTAACCATTATGCCACCAACAAAGACCATCATGAATTCCTACTCTTTTCCCTTTATTAGTTTAGCTGCAATTGGTAGTTCCAATTTCTTACTTTCTTGGTTAAATAACAGTAATGTTGATGCCAAGAGTATTGTAGTGTAGCATTTAAAAATGGATTTGGGGAGGCCAACAGATGGTGTAGTGGTTTCATCACTGGACTCCCACATGGCCGGCCATGGTTTGAGACCCACACCTGGTGACTTAAAACACACCAGGCATGTGTGCATACGTGCCCAAGATCCCAGGAAGAGAATGGAGAAGGGATTGGGGCATGGCTATTCCCTGTGTGTTGGGGGGTGATTTCTCACTTTCCCTCTCACTATCTCTGTCTCTGTCTCTCTCTCTCTCTCTGGCTAGCACACATACCCCAAAGCAAAAATCTCTAAAAACTGGATTTTTTTTTTTTTTTTTACTCAGCTGTGGTAGCACAATAGTAACACATTGTTCTGCAATGCTGGAGGCCATATGGAAGAGCAGAGTTTCATTCCTGGGCTTATCTGTATATGCCAGATATGTGCACATGTGCCTGCAATCCTGGCTGGGGGGTCTGTTGTGGTCTAAGATCCCGTAGAATGTGTTTATCCTTCTTTCTCTTTCTCTCATGCAATAAACTTGAAAAATGGATGGTTTTGGTAACAAGAGAACCAAGCAACAATCTAAATCACCTCTACTAGATTAGCAACATCTTTTCTATTAATGGTAGGCCAGAAACAAGAGATAATCTTGTTTCTTAATGAAGTCCCCAATGATGTTCATCTGTAATACACAATTTTCCTTTCATTGGCTCTTTAAAAATTTGTGTTTCTCAATTAGATCTCTATGACTTACCAAGAGTTTTATAGATCTTGATTTCGAGAACATTTCTTAAAGCCCCTATTAAAGTCACATTTAAATGACTTCTCCATTATGGGCGGCCATGGGGGCACACAGCTCAGCTCTTCCTTTAAAAGAGCCTGCCATGAGGAACTTAGTTAGCTGAAAGCAAAAACTGGATTTTTTTTTTTTTTTTTACTCAGCTGTGGTAGCACAATAGTAACACATTGTTCTGCAATGCTGGAGGCCATATGGAAGAGCAGAGTTTCATTCCTGGGCTTATCTGTATATGCCAGATATGTGCACATGTGCCTGCAATCCTGGCTGGGGGGTCTGTTGTGGTCTAAGATCCCGTAGAATGTGTTTATCCTTCTTTCTCTTTCTCTCATGCAATAAACTTGAAAAATGGATGGTTTTGGTAACAAGAGAACCAAGCAACAATCTAAATCACCTCTACTAGATTAGCAACATCTTTTCTATTAATGGTAGGCCAGAAACAAGAGATAATCTTGTTTCTTAATGAAGTCCCCAATGATGTTCATCTGTAATACACAATTTTCCTTTCATTGGCTCTTTAAAAATTTGTGTTTCTCAATTAGATCTCTATGACTTACCAAGAGTTTTATAGATCTTGATTTCGAGAACATTTCTTAAAGCCCCTATTAAAGTCACATTTAAATGACTTCTCCATTATGGGCGGCCATGGGGGCACACAGCTCAGCTCTTCCTTTAAAAGAGCCTGCCATGAGGAACTTAGTTAGCAAAACCCCCCCCCCTGCCACAACTTTGGATTTATTGTAGCATCCATGAAAAGGTAGTCCTCCCTCAATTCCCTCTTAATGACTATGGCAAAGTCAGACCATTCCTGACTAACACAGGTCTCTGCTAACAGGCAATCTTTGCCTTGAAATTCCACTGGCTACAAGTTTCTCAGAGCTATACAACAGACCAAGGCCCTTCTTTCCCCATCCTCTCCCTTCCCTCTCTCCTTTCATGGGTGTCAGACCAATATTTTGGTCTGAAGGCTCTCTACCACTTTCTCCCACTCTCCTCACTATCCTGCTGAGGGAGTTTTCTTTAATTAATCTCCTGCATGTCTAATACTGTTTATGTGTCTGCTTCTTAGAGAAACAAATAGACACTGGAAATATTTGTTTTGTTTATAATCTAAATTGTTACTAATTTTAATCTTTTTTTTTCTTAGAGATATTTTTGCTATAGGGCATGTGTGCTCCATAGAGAGACAGAGAGAGAGAAAGAAAAGAAAGAAAGAAATTACCCCCCAGGGGGGATAGCCACACTGCAATCCCTTCTCCACCATTCTCATCTCAGCTCTGTCCTGGCGTGAGTTTCAAGTCACCAAATCTGGGACTCGAATTGTGGTAGATGAGGTGGGAGTCTAGGGGACATAACCATTACACCATCTGCTGGCCCACAATTTTAATCCTTAAATTTGTTGTACTCAAATTTTACAGTTTCACCTGACTTGGACAGTATACCAAGATTTTGAAACTTGGGTTAGAATTCCTTCTCTTTCAGCTGAGTACCCTTTGGAGGGTATTACTCTTCTGAGTGAGACAAACAGATTTTTTTTTTTTTTCTGCAGGAACTCTTCCTAGTTCCACTGAGAATTGATGTCTTTTGTTTTTATTTCCTTTTGACAGTTTTGCTCTGACTCACAATTCAGTAAAGTCTTTTTCTGAGTGGCTTTGCAAGCACAGAAGGATATCATTTATAGTAATTTAGTCCTTTCTGTTGTTGGGAAGAACCAGGTTAGAGAAGATCCAGTGGGTGTTCAGCCCCTCGAAAACTGAAGGACAGGTTTTTAATGGAATCTCTTCTAGACTTCTAAAACTACTATCCAGGGCAAACACTAGGCATGAGATTAATATTACTTCTCATGAACAGAAATACAAATATCCTCCCCAAATTCTACTTGTATAGGCTTTCACGCTTTTGACCATTTTTGAAAAGTATGTATGTGTTATTTAAGGTTATTATTGATAATTTTTTTATTTATTATTTGAATTTAAGATTCATAGATACAAGACATTTGTGGGGCAGGGATTCCATTATCTGACTCAGTAAACCCTAGTCTATACTCACACACACTAAACCCAAGACAATCACCAATCTACTTTCTTTTTTTTCTTTTATTTTTAAATTTTTTTTCATTTCATTTTCTTCTATACATTCAATCACATTAGTATTTGTCTTACAAAATGGATATTTCAACAGGTGAACATTTCTCCCTAGTACTGTTGATAAAACTACAAAATATCTTCAACAGATAATACCACACCTCTACTTTCTATGATCACAGATTAGATTTTCTCCCTTTAGAATATTATATAAACTAAATCATACAGAATACACCATTTCATATCTGACTTCTTTGGCACTTGATAAAATTTCTGAGATTTATTCATGCTGTAGCATGTATCAGTAGTTTTCTCCTTTTATGTCAAGTAGAATTTCATTTTGTGAATATACCAGAAATTGTTTTCCATTCACCTGTTGATGGGCATTTGGATATTATACTTTTTAGTCACTATAGATAAGGTCGTTATAAATGTTTGTGTAAAAGTCCTTGTGTGAAACATGTTTTTATTTATTTTGAATAAATTTCCAGAAGCAGAATTTCTGGGAGCATAGAGTAAGTGGCTTCTTTGCTTTATCTGTCAATCAAATACACAAAGTTATTTACCTTCATGGATGTCTAAGATTGTTCTAGATGTCTTTCCCTGGTTGTTAGAATACTTTCTCAAAGTATGTTATCAAAGAAGGGATTTTGCATGGTAGGTCTACTAAGGTCTTACACATATGAATATATTTATTGTACATCTCTTTTTAATGATATTTTTACTATATGTAATATAGATTCATATTTATTTTTCAACTTTTTTATTTATTATTATTACCAGAGAGAGAAAAAGAGAAAGCATACCCCCACCATGGGGTGTGGTCCTGCTACAATCCTTTTTCTTCCATTTCTCCATTCTGTCAGATTTGGGCATATACTCTCAGCATATTTTTCAAGCTGTCAAGGCCTGGATTTGAACCATGTTTGGCTGGGATCCAGCTCCCTAAGCATATCACTGCATTATGGAGCCAGCCCATCTTCAGCATATTAAAATTATTATTCTTTGGTGCTTTGTGATTACTGTAGAGAAGCCAGATGACAAGATAATTCTTTGATAGCTGATCTATACTTTCTTCTATAAGATTGTAGAAGTTTTTCTGTGTTTTGTATTAAATTTTATCATTTAAAATACTACTGTGTTTAGCTGTATCATTTTCTTTATCTGTTCTTGTTTATACTCTATAAATTGTTTAATCTAGCCTCCATTCTCTTAGTATTTCCTCCAAATATTTTATCTCTTACTTCCTCAAAGATGTTTTCTCAGAGTTCTCAGATATATTTTGCTAATTTTTTAAAATGCAACATACATTTTACAAAAGTAATAGTTTAAGTCAAATAGTTTTTTTTTCTTTTTTTTGAGAGGTTTTTGCTATAGGGCGCATGCGCTCGCCAGACAGAGAGAGACAGAGATACAGAAAGCGAGAAATCACCCCACAGGGGGGATGGCCATGCCGCAATCTCTTCTCCTCCATTCTCCTCTTGGGATCTTGGGCATGCATGCACACGCGCATGGCAAGAGTTTAAGCCACCGGGCCCGGGACTCGAACCGCGGTCGACTATGTGGGAGTCCAGCGACATAGCCATTACGCTAACTGCTGGCCCCAGTCAAATAGATTTTACCTGACATTCCTTTCAGTAACCTATTGTCATTGCATTTAACTGAGCTCTGCTGCTGTGAAGAATATGGCTCATGCACAGGTATAGTAGTATGACTCACACATTTTTTCAAGCATTCACTGAATACTACCTTATATACATACACATATACATTAAATGTGTAAAAGATATAACCATTGATCCCCAGATAAATTTCATTTTTGTTGATCTTTTGGAAGAGGTGTCTAAAGAGAAGAATAGGCAGTTCTTGTTCAGGAATCATGTAATGAACCCAGCCTAGGATCTTTTGACACCAAGTCTCCAACACTCCTCTTCAGACCTCAGATGGATTTAGGGCACTTGTTTGTTAAGTTCTTTGGGTAACATGATAACCTGGTCCTTGCAGTGGTCCTGGAAGTACTCATCAGAGTAGCAGATCTGTTTGTGAGTTGTCCTGCTGGTGAGCAGTGGAGTAGGGAACACTGAGAGTGCAGAGAATGGGCAAGGAGGTGAGTCACATGTCCACATGTTCACTTCCAACCAAGGCAACCACTCAACTGAGCCCAACCTATTTTCTTATTTATTATATCTTCTGAATTCTTTATTTTTGCCTTTATATTTGTCTTTCCCCATGCTTCATATTGGCTCTTCCTTACAAACACTTAGTTCTGTTCTACTTTACCAATCTTCACTTTTATTCCTTCCAGGATATTGATTGTGTTCATTCT
This sequence comes from Tupaia belangeri chinensis, assembly GCF_000334495.1. Classification (NCBI taxonomy): domain Eukaryota; kingdom Metazoa; phylum Chordata; class Mammalia; order Scandentia; family Tupaiidae; genus Tupaia; species Tupaia belangeri. The sequence continues at coordinate 19,509 of NW_006159708.1, read as the reverse complement.
ATAACTCAGTTTAAACTTACAAGTGTATATTGAGTATAGTCATTATCCTGGGAGACATAAAAGCAACTGTGTTGTTGGACTATCTCTCTTTTTTTCTCTTGTATATGCTAATTTTCTTTAAAGTATTAGAAACTTTGATTAATGACATATAACCAAGGGAAGGGTTGAAGACCAGTCTTTTATCATGTGTCGTGCTCAGAGTTCTCAGGATGGTACATAGAAGTATACTACAAAAAGTTTGCAGAAAAAGCAATTAAAATACAAGTTTATTTTGGTTATAAAACTTGAAATACATGCAGTTTTTTCAGAACATGCATTTTTCTTGAACTTTTTGAAGACTCTCCCTTACTCCAGGGCTCTCCACGGTGCCTCATTTTGGATTTGATCACTTTGCCCTTACTAGATGAATTTGCTTCATATTATATGTCTACTCTGTCACCATCTTTCTAGGTATTTTTCTCTCTTTGTTATAACCATCCACCCTCAGGGATAAAATGAGAGAGATTTGACTGAAAAAAAATTTCTAGGATCTAGCCAATAACTTTGTCTATCATTATTTGCTTTTCATGCCAGCCCAAGTCTCCAGTTCTTCCTTCATATTACTCATTTAGTCTCTGTAACACTGAGCTGGTACTGCTGTTTTTCTTTCTTACAGTGGTTATGAATTTGGCATGGAAACTGAAAGACAATAATTGACAAAACCAAACTTTCTCAAAAGAATTTTCTATTTCTCACAAACTTATTTGTATTGAATATATTAACCAATCTTGAAGGAAGAAAGCACTGGAAGAGAAAATAATACACTAGTACATGGACAGGCCTCCAACCATGGTGGTTATGGGAGCCGGATCTCACATGGCTGAATCCCATGTTGGCTTGAAAAACACTAGGTGCATGTGTGTGCATGCTCCAAATCAGATTAGGATGCAGAAATGTAGGAGAAGGGATTGTGACATAACCATGCCCCACTGGGGAGTGCTTTTTCCTTCTTCTCTCTGTCTCTTTCTTTCCCTGGAGAATGTCCTTGCCCTCTGGCAAATGAAAATTAAAAACACATTGAGATTCATCTGACCCACTTTAATTTAGTGGAGATTGGAGACCACTACTACATCTTTAACCGCTCCACCTCTTCTGAAATGCAGCAAACTTGTGAGATGGAGAATGGCAGTTAAGGAGAAATGGCCAACTCTGACTGTGGGGAAAAGAGATAAGACTGCTAATAAGTGCATAAGGTGAGGAACATTTATTTTTCTAATTAGAGATAAGGTACAGCTTCTAAGGAGGACACCTTGATCATCTCTGACAGAACAGAGTGGGTTAGACAGCAAGTGCAAGTAGACACAGAGCAAGTTCAGAGCACAACTAATATTTTGATGATTAAGGACTGGTACAAATTAAAACCACACTTACAGTGAAAAAGGCAGAGCAATGAGCAGGAAAATGAGCCAAAGGTACTTTCCTGATACCTTGTGAGGGATTGGTGCAATGAGCCTCAGGAATTCAACCTAGGAAGATTCACTCACAAGGGCCATGAGTAACACTCATGTTACTCTCTTTAGAATACCAAGATGGCAGAGGGGTCGGGAGTGGTTTGGATATTGTAGAGTTCTTGCAGCTAAGAGATCTGTAAGATATCCCAACAAAATAATGAAGGCAGATGTTATTTATTTGTCAATAAGTCATTCTCAGCCTGTGGTTCTTATTATGTTTGTTCTTATTATGTTGCCAGTTGGAAACTTGGGGCAATCTAGCAATGGTTATTTCCTACCCATTGTCAGGCTTCTGGATGGGGCTTTGAGCTTATTAAAACCTTACTTCCTTTTCAATTTAAGTAAAAAAAAACCCTGGACCCTTCATGCCAAAGCTACCTCTGACATCAGAATTATCTCACCAGTAAAGAAATTGATGGTCATGTTGGAATTGCTTCTTTTACTTTTTAGGCTAGCCACCTTAGCCATCAATCTCAGAACTGCAATCTCTGCAGCTACTTTAATTTTCTTTCCTTCTATTGACATGAAGTTCCAAATCAGCCTAACTGGGGGAGCACATCCTTTCTCTAATAAAACACAACTGACAGTCCTTCAGCCATAAGAGACTGGTGTCAACCCCACCTTGCTGCTGCTGTGCTACTATTGTTCTCTTTGATAAGAAGACACTACTTCTAGATGACAAATTCGTTGCATTCTCTGGCAAACCACATTTAATTTACAGAATACAAAGAAATTGCCACTTTACTGTGAAAGAAAACCTTGGTAGGAAGGATCTAAAATGTTCTGAGAAATCCACATTCTGCTGACCACAATGATGTTGCAATTTCACCACTAACCTATTGTGGATGATAACCAGGACAGGTCGTCTCTATGGGATTCGATTTACTCATCAATAATATGAAGATTATTCCAACTCTAGCAGTATATGATTTAATCTCTCTTTTAAAAACTATTTGCAAGGAAGATGTGTACCCATATACCTTCATCCTTACTCCTTTCATCGTCCTCATTCCTAAGCTTTGTTCTCTCTTCCCCTAACTTCATTCTGTTCTTTAATTTTCACAGACTTCATAATGTTCCAACCAATCTCCCACTGGTATAAGCATGAAATGTTCTTTTCCATAGGAAATACGAATTGTGGAAATTTAAATCAGGTCTTTCTACTTAAGAATCTCTCTTTTGCCTGATTATCAACAATAAAACAAAGCAAAACCAGCCAAACAAAAAACTCACAAAAATTCCACCTTTAAAAAGGCATCCTTTGGCTTTTATATGCCTGGATTAGACAGAGAGAAAAAGGCCCTTTGGTGAGAATTTTGGAAATTAAACTACACGTTGTCCATGCTCTCAACAAGAAATTTCTAAATGATAAATGGCCTTTTAAGAAATGCTTTGAAGGGAACCAGCAGTTAACATAATGGCTATGTCGCTGGACTCCCACGTAGTCGACCGCGGTTCGCATCCCGGACCCGGTGGCTTAAAACTCACGCGGGGCGCGTGTGCGTGCGAGCCCAAGATCCCGAGAGGAGAATGGAGGAGAAGGGACTGTGGAGTGACTATCCCCCCTGGGGAGTGATTTCTCACTTTCTGTCTCTCTGTCTCTCTCTGTCTGTCTGGCGAGCGCACTGTAGCAAAAACCTCTCAAAAAAAAAAAAAAAAAAGGAAAATAAATAAATAAATAAATGCTTTGAAGGGGCTAGCAGGTGGTGTGGTGGTTAAGGTTTTGGACTCCCACATGGTTGACTATGCTACAAGTCCTGGACCTAGATGTCTGAAAATAATGCTTGGTGCATATGTGAGCATGCCTTAAGTCCTGAGAAGAGAATGGAGGAGAAGGGAGTGCAGTATGGCCATCCCCCTTAGGAGGTGACTTCTCGCCTTCCCTCTCACTATATGTCTCTCTCCAGCAAGTGCATGTGCCCTATGGGGAAGAAAAAAAAAGAGAAAGAAAGAAAGTACAGTTTGTTAATGGCAGTTTGTAAATAGCAAGTTTTCCTACTACTATGTATTTCTACATTCCTGACCATAAGCTGGTAAGGTTCATTTCAGTGTCTGAGACATGGGGAACACTCTGGAAAAAGTCTTGGAGAAAAAGAGAAAACATGATGTCATGGTGGAACCTAAATTACTTCAGTGTCGCCAAAGCCGGGAGTAGAAGGTGGAAGTGGTAAGAGGTGACATTAGAGGCATAGCAGGGGTTAGATCATGATAGACTTTTAAAATCTTTGAAAAAGGTCTTCAGGCCATGTAAAACCATTAAGGGATTCCAAGTACAGGAATATCATGTTTATCTTTAAGTTCTGGGAAAATTGCTGTGATTTAAGTTTTGAGAAAATCACCGTGGTTAGGGTAGAATCTGGAATGAAGGGGGTAAGAACTGTGGTTAAGAGATCTATTGGGAGATGACAGAAGAAGACTAGATAAATGATGTTGGCCTTGACTAAGTATTAATAGTGAGAATGGACAGAAGTTAGCCTCTTTCAAAGAAATAAGTGAAATTTGTGAGGACTTTGTTATTATACTTTGTTGAAAGGAAGAGAGAAAAATAAAGGAATTCACTCAGTTTTCTGGCTTGAGAAGCTGGTTATTAATGATGTCATTTGTTAAGACCCACAAAAGAGAGAATAGTAGAGATGAAAATCCATAATCATTTGAATTTGGGGCATTTTGAGGTTAAGATGCTTTTTTTCTTTTTTAAGAGAGATTTTTGCTATAGGCTGCATGTGCTTGCCAGAGAGAGACAAAGAGACAGAAAGTGAGAAATCACTCCCCAGGGGGGATGGCCATGTTGCAATCCCTTCTCCAGTCTCCTTTCAGGATCTTGGGCACATATACACACATGCCAGCATGAGTTTTAAGCCATGGTCAACTTCGTGGGAGTCCAGAGACATAACCATTATGCCATCTGCTGGTCCTAAGCATAACATGCCTTTTAATAGCAACTAGGTCTTTGGCAAAGATTGTGCTAATAAAACCAATAATATTCTCTATAGTAGTCTTCATTACCAAATTGAATATGAGCATAGTTGCTGGTATTCAGAACTTAAAACAGCCCTACACCACTGTTACCAGAAGCCTATGCTATACAGAAATATTGGCTACTAATAAATAGGACCTCTACACCACATATCTGTAGGAGGCCTCATTCACATTATAGACAACAATACAGTGCTATAACAATTTCATGCAATATAGCATCATATCATCACTGTGTATCTTTATGTCTCAAAAATATTTTTATTGGGATCTCCAACTAGTAGAACTCTTTCTGGGGACATGAGACATAATTCATATGGCATTTCTCAACTCTTGGATTTCTCTCCTTCACATATTTATAGTGGAGGAAATCAAATAAACCAGAGAATCTTTACATGAATAGTGGAAAAGAAGGCCAAAACATCGACTTTTCTTTTTTTACAAAGTTAGAATCTTTTTGAATAAAAATTATGGATCACAAACACAAATCAGATGTTGGGTGGTATTTATCTATTCTGTTAAGCCAGCTGTAATCAAACTGGAAAATATTCCTATATTTTTAAGTAAAACCTCTTTTTTTAAAGACTTATTTATTTAATTTTATTTATTCATTCATTTATTTTTAATTTTATCAGAGAAAGACAAAAACAGACAGAGAGAGGAAGCGAGAAAGCAAGCAACCAGATTCTGGACTCGAACCATGGTCAGCCATGTGGGAGTGGCCAGCGCCTTAACCACCACGCCACCTGCTGGCCCCCCTGAGTAAAACCTCTTCAAGACTACATTTATAATGAGTAGACCCTCTGACAAGTGATATTTGAGTTTTATATATGGAAAGGAGATAAAAAGGAAGATTAAATGAATAATATGAAAATATATATCATATATATATATAATATATACACACATATATAAATAACACATTTCAGATTGTTGGGAAAGCCATGACATTCTTTCTATTCTTTACAAAGTACCTATACCTACCTAATAAATGCTTTGTAAGTGGCTATAGCTGTCACTAAATTTAGAGCTTGACAGAATTATTTATGGAATCCAATTCTTGCATTTTGCAGATGACAGAAGTAAGTTATAGAGAGGTATAAACATCTTATATTTTCTCCATCATTCCATTTGAGATATAGACAATAGACACCCAATAAATATTTTGTTGGTTCTTTTGTTACTAAATCATTAACATCATAGAAAAGGGAGAAAAAAACCGTGGATATATTGTCCCCTTTTACAAATGGAAAACAGGCCAAATATTGTATATCTTAATCTAGGTTACCTTTTGGCAAAGTAAGGATGCTGATCTTCAATCTAAAAGCCAAGTGCTCATTTGCCAATGTCATAGCAGGGCAAGCTTCAAATAATTTCTGTTTCTTTTTCTAAGGCTTTAGTCATAATTAGATCATTTAGACTATATTCATGTTCCCCTCAAAGGTAAAAGTTTCTAAATGAAAAATAATTGATCAATTGCTGTCAGCATAAATTATTCATAGTCATTACATTAAACAGGGCCCACTTCATTTTGCATCTTCCTGACAATAAAGCAAATTAATCTGCTAGCTCTAATAAACCCTGTATCAACTTATGGAAATTGGTCAAGAACAAAATATCAGTGATTACAATGATAATGAGCAAGACCTTTTCTCCATAAGGATTCTGGGTAAGTGGTGTTTTTGAAAGGGAATGTATGAAATACTTCAAGTTCTTCTATATCCGTGATGTACTCTGTGTAGTTCAACCTCTGGGTGGGTCTGAAGTTTATTTGAAACACATAGGAAGGAGTTGGATAAACTCAAGCCAGATAGACTTTAGTCCTAAGGGAAAGTACTATGACTTGTGCTACCCCATGCCAAGCAGAGAGAAAAAGGTCAAAATTGGTGACTACAGTGGCTGAGACTCAAAAGCCACATTTCTTCCCCTTTAGGAGGGAAAAGCCAAGATCTAAGAGAGTCCTTGGGATGAGATGTGAAGCTGCATCTCCCCTGGGAATCTATTCTGTTTTGTTTACATCTTTTTTTTTTTTTTTTTTTTTTTGCTATAGAGCGCCTGTGCTCACTAGACAGACAGAGACAGAAAGAGTGAAATCACCCCCCGGGGGTATGGCCACGCCACAATCCCTTCTCCATTCTCCTTTCGGGATCTTGGGCACGCACGCGCACATGCCCAGCGTGAGTTTAAGCCAACGGGTCTGGGACTCGAACGCAGTCGACTACATGGGAGTCCAGCAACATAGCCATTACGCTAACTGCTGGTCCCTGTTTTGTTTACATCTTCATCGAAGTGTCAGATTATTTTTCTGCTTTGCTGCAGCTGTATAAGAACAAATGAATAGCCATTTCAAAAATGGTTATGTTCCAAGCCTCGATTTAAGAAAGCCTTTCAGCCTTCCAAAGTTGCTGCATCGAAGTGATATAGCTAACCCACAGTAATTATGCAGGCAGGAAATCAAAATAAAATTCATACCTCTTCTAAAATCTTCTTCCTACCACTGCTCTGCCAGAGTTCCCCTTTGGCAGAACCTAGAAGGCAAAGAAATCCAGAGATGCAGTTCAAACCTGTCATATAGTCGGGGACATAGAGGAACATGGCAAAGAATGATGACATTTGGAGACACAGGCAGAGGATATCCAATACATTTCCTTTGACCTGAAAGTCTCTTGGTCTTTTCATAGTGAGTTCAGTAGTCAAGACCAGGTCTTTGGACTCTTACAGCCTGGGTGCGAAATCCAGTTTTCTTGCCCTATCTATATGAACAAATTACCTCTCCGAGTCTCAGTTTCCTCATTTGAAAAGTGAAGAAAATAATAATAGCTAATTTTCATTGTATATCTTTTATATACCATGCTCAGCTCTCAGGCAGGTATTAACTCAGATAATCCTTTCAACAACACAGTTACTATTATGCCTAGTTTATAGATGAGAAAACCAGGCACAAACTTTAGAAAACATTCTGATAAAGAGCTACAATACAGCCTCTCTATTCCATGCCATGCGAATTTCATGTCTTTTGAGTTTGGCTCTCCTGTCCTGTCCTTATTTTGTCTTCCTGTCATTTGGGATCTAGTTAGGCTGCAAGTGTCTTTTTTGGGGGGGTGGGGTTAGAGAGGGGCACCCTACTCATATCTTACTGTTCTGATTAGATCAGATATTTGTAAAAGTAAATAATAATAATGCTCCATGGGGAAAAAATGAAATGAAAGAATCACTGTTCTCCTTTCCCTTATGCATGCAAAATATAAAGACACTGTAAGTATATATGTGTTGCCTTACTACACTCAGGGAATTGAAGTTCATCTCCTTGCCTTGAAGGCTTTCTTTTTAGCCTGTGGGTATAACAGGATGCCTTTTGTAGAACCCTGTTAGAATTTAAGATATAAAAACATTAATATTTCATATGGTGTGGAACAAATAAATTACACAGATAAGTCATTAAGAATTTTCCATCTCTCATTGGCCTCTTAAATTTAATCTCTAGTTGGATGTTAAACTCATACGTTCTGCAAAACTTGATAATAAAACCATTTAGTGATTTGTTGGCTAATTATCCATGATTTGCTTCATCTTATACTTTCGAGAATCAAACATTTAAGACCTTGAAAAGCTGCCTGAGGAAATTTTAATTCCAATCAAATAAGTCTAAAGGTTCCAAATGTTTTACCTTCTGGTGATTCAAAATACTCCATTAGGATTAGTGAAACACATTTCTTGTTGAATGACTATTTCAAATGTGTAAAGTGTAACTGTATATGTAAAATGGCCAATATTTTAATAACATGTTCCTTATTAGTGGTTTCCCAAAAAATAAAAACTGTAATAAAAATTCTAGTCAACTCACATTGAGCATTAATCCCAAGGACGCCACATTTTCCATTCCAACCTCCCTAATGTCCAACTAGTCCAGTGACATTAATGATGCTTCTCAATTAGAATAGACTCTCAGGAATTTAGAAGATTCTGCTTAACATGATTGGGATCAAATCATATAAATCAATTTGAATGAACTAAGCACTTGAGGGGTAATTGTATTGGGGTGACAGTCATTATTTTGCTATATAACCAAGTAAAACAATCAATTATTTTAATAATTTAAATTTTAGCCATCATTTTCTTTTTTTTTTTTTTTGGAGAGGTTTTTGCATAGGGTGCATGCACTCGCCAGACAGACAGAGAGAGACAGAGAGACAGAAAGCGAAAAATTACCCCCCAGGGGGGATGGCCACGCCGCAGTCCCTTCTCCTCCATTCTCCTCTCGGGATCTTGGGCACGCACGCACACGCACCCGGCGTGAGTTTAAGGCACCAAGTCCGGGACTCAAACCGCAGTCAACTATATGGGAGTCCAGCAACATAGCCATTACGCCAACTGCTGGCCCCAAGCCATCACTGTCTTTTGAGACCGTGTAGAAATATAAGAAATACCCTTGTAGCAAACATTTTTTTAAGAATTTCAAATTTTTTAATAATTATTTTATTTAACTTTGTTTATTTATTTTAATTTGACCAGAAAGGGACAGAGTGAGAGAGAAAGACAGAAAATGAGAAAGCAAGCCAAGTCCAGGACTCGAATTGCAGTCTGCCATGTGGGAGTTCAGTGCCTTTCACCACCACGCCACCTACCGACACCAGCAAACATATTTTTAAAATATTTTTAAAACACCTTGCTGTCTTACTTGCTCATTTTTTTGTTTAAAACCTTACTGTAGTCAGAAATAATTTGAGGTAGCTTTAAAAAACATGCATAATAGAATTAACAAATGAAATCAATTCTAGTAATTTAGTCCAGTTATTGAGCCCAAAAGCTTGAGTACATAAAAGAAAAATAAAATAAAAAAGAGATATAGTCAAGAAGTAGTTAAAATTGAAACCCTTTTGCTTAGAGAAAGATCATGAGTTAGATTCTGACCTTTTCAATAGGAAAAAAATAAGAAAAAAATCAATTATGTGACCCATACTGTCCATAGATAAAACATAAATTAGTTGCTCAAACACAAGGATTCCTAAACTAAAGCCTGAGGGATAAATGACCAGGTAGAATATCATGTGAGATGTAAATGAGAGCATTCTCAACCATACAGCACCACTCCTGGAACAAATACAAAACAAATGGAGACACTCTAACTGTTTCTAGCAATGTCTCTCAAGGCAGGTCAAAACAGCACAATGCAAAAGCATATGAAAAAATCCAGTTGAGTAAAAGCACTTGGGCAGAGAGGGTTGCTAAAATGATGCAGTACAAGCAACATCTCTCGTCTGATAACCCATGTATACATTTTATAGGATCTAAGTGAGTAGTTGAACTAGATGTCCTTCACACAACATTCTATAAACACTTGGTAAATATTGAGTGGCATCAAGGTATTATTATTTTCCTCTGAGTATAAATATAAATTTTTCAAAGATTCTCAATAGATATTCAACTAGATTTCATTTAGAGTTTCTATTTTTCTGAAGTTTCTGCAGACAGAAATTACATTCTTCTCAAAGAAACGTGATCAAAACAAATCTTCAGTGTCCTCCCTCCACTCCCTGCCCACCAAAGTGAATGACATGGTCCTTAATTCTCAACCTCTTCTCTTTCCCATCCTTCACTTACAAAGACAAGACTACTTGAAACATCAATATAAAAATCAATGAAGCTCTACCATCCCATTGATTCTCATTTGTGTATTTATAATTAATCCAAAAATTAAGAGAAAAGCAACACCATAGGCCAGTATACCAACCTCCATTATTTCTACCCCTCTGGCTATTCGGTGGCAAACTTGTTATATGTCACAGTTCACAAAACTCTGAAACCAGATGGTGAGGGCACAAGTTGTCTTGCAAATCACTAGAAAATAATTGGACTCAATCTGGTATTCAATGGGCTTTCCAGCATTTGTTCTGTCCATAGAGAAGTCCAGACAGCAGTCCTGTTCACCAATAGCTCCTAAAATGGACCTCTGTTATTGCCTTCCCCTCCCTAAGTCTAGATCCTAATTTGATGCAGAACAAATAATTAGGCCTAAACTCACTGGGCAAGTACAATTTTCATAACAAACCAGGAATATTGTGCCAATTTGGTTAGGCTGTTTTTTTGTAAATCACATACTTTTTGTTCTCTTCAAGCTCACAATAACCAAGGTTAAAAACACAAGTCTTACTTTTGGAAAGGGAACTCCAAACAATATTTTAAAATTTTACTAAATTACTGGGAAGCAAAGTGAAAAAGAGTTGTAAACTCAAACTGTCAATATTCCCGGTCCATCGGCCTAGAATTTAGAGAAAAAGTTTAGTACTTAAGCACTCAATGTTTTAGAAGGAAACAGAAAACACCCTCAGCTGGAATTCGGAAGGTAAATTCATCACGAGATTGTTTGTTTACAGAGGTGAGGCAAGGGTTAATAGAACCAACAAGGGATGCAGAAGTACCCAGGGACTATTATGGCCAGAAACTGTTTTCATCTTCAGGCAAGAAAGAGGCAAACGGAAAAATACAGTGTAACCCAAATCGTCAGAACTGACAGGAGTTGTACCTCAGAAGGAAAAAAAGCCACTTCCAGAATGACACAGAAGCCAAAATGAAGAGAAGGAGACCTAGAAATATGAGGGTCTCTTTCTTCTCTGGCTCTATTATCCCCTACAGGAACCTCATCAGCTGAACCAAAGTAAAAGTCAAGGCAAGGGAGCCTACCTGCAAAGTTCAGGGCAGAGACAAAAGGAAAATGGGTGGAGAACAACCAGCTCAGTAATGACCTTGCAAAACAGTGGCATTTCTGGTGTTCATGTGGAGTACACAAGACCATCTCAGGGACCTGAGGATGCAGCTGTGGGATCTGAGACACTCATAACTGATCCTGTGTGGAGGCAGAGTTCTCTAGGAGGTAAGTTCATAATTGAACTTGGAAGGAAAAGTCAACTTTATGTCGCCAAACAGAATTTTTCACTATGTTTCTTAAGCTATTTGATTTTATAAACTTTCACCTGGCTGATCTCATTTCCAAACCAACCTTCTTCTTTTTCTCCTAGAATGACAGAGCATTTTATGGAACTATCGGACATGCAGGGATATCCAGTAATCTAGCCCCAAGTCCATGCTTGTGGAAGAGAAAGGGAGAAAAACACACTCAATCCAGCTGTACCCTACTACTTATAGACTCCAGTTTTACTCCTTTATACAACAATGCACAGAAAATCTCATTTATTTAATTGGGACGAGGGAGGAATAAAGACAAAGGAAAAAGAAGCTTGATGGGAGAATGCTAGCAAAAACTGTTCACCTACATACTGCTGTTTCCACATCCTAAATGCAATTTGCACATATTCAACAAGGAAACATGTTTCAAAAGTAATTTAAATTTAAGCTAAACAGCTGTTCTATAACAAAAGCTGGCCTTCAAGCATATTTTTTAATGTTAAATGTAAAGCTGGATAGAATACTTCCTGAAACACCCCCACAGAGCGCATTGTTAGTGAAAATTATATCTTGCAATGGGAATAGTGACACAGCCAACATTCACCCAGCACTGCTCTACATAGGCAAAGGGAAATTAAGGTCAACAATAATCTAAAGTCATTGCAGCTTCAGGATTATCTCAGAAACCTTGGCAGTCCCAGATTAAAAACTGGACTGGAAACTGGTAATGTTCCTCATGCCAACAGACGGCTTATCAGATAAGAATACAAGTCTGTGTGAGAGCCTCCTGGCACTGGGAGGACTTGGTGTATATGACTGCAGAAGACAAAATCATAATTATATGAAGTATGGCTTTCCCTGGGACACACAATGTCCAGGTTAAATTATAATCCTTTTACTTTATTCACATCAATTAGAAGTAGTTAAAGTCCTCTCTCACTAAAATTGGCAGGAAAACAGATGTCAATCAGTTTGGGCTCTGTGCCCTCCTAAGCATGCCAAGGTAGATAGAAAGATACAAACTGACCTTCCAGCCTTCCAGTTCCTAAGCAGGGAAAAGCTCTGGTCTGTGGGTACCGTCATTGCCATTTGTTCATTGAGGCCACAAAATGCCAGTGTGAAGCAATCGTATCACACCATCTGTCCAAGTGTGTGCCATCTGTGGCCCAAGCCAACAAGTTCTATTTCTTGATGGGCAGCTCCCTGGCAGCTTTATTCACTTTGGGGCCAAATGTGGAGGTTTTAAGAGAGAGGTTTTGCCTGCCCCTCAGGTCACTGCTCTGTGCTCTGTCCCCATAACATCCCTTCAGGTTCTTCAATTCTACAGTAGATTCAAGCCTCATCAGATGCCACATTTAAGAGGGTTCAGGCCTCAGTATCTCAAGAGACCTTAGCTGTTTCCTCTTCACTCCTGGGGGGGAGGGTTAAAACTAGGTTACACAGGGAACCAGCAGTTAGCGTAATGGCTATGTCACTGGACTCCCACGTAGTCGACCGCGGTTCGTGTCCCGGACCCAGTGGCTTAAAACTCACGCCGGGCGCGTGTGCGTGCGTGCCCAAGATCCCGAGAGGAGAATGGAGGAGAAGGGATTGCGGCGTGACCATCCCCCCTGGGGGGTGATTTCTCGCTTTCTGTCTCTATGTCTCTCTCTGTCTGTCTGGCGAGCGCACGCGCCCCACAAGTGAAAATCTCTCCAAAAAAAAAAAAAAAAAAAAAAAATAGGTTACACATTTATTTTTCCCTTCAACTCTTTAAGTATAAGCTCATATTAATTCTTTCTTCTCTCGTTTGGAAAAATTTATCCTAATTTCTTTAATTTATCCTACTTTCTTAAATACACACTCACACACATACACATACACACATACAAGCTTTTTTAATGGTTTTTCTTCCCCAGAAGGTTTCACACTGACTTGACTGTGTCACCAAAGTGGAAGGGACAACTCAGACATTAGTTGTTTCCTCTCCTTCTGGGAGAAGAAAAAAATCTACTTCCCTCCTTCAAGATTAATTTTTAAGAAGAGAAAACAAAGCATATTATTTCTCAGAAAGTTACCCCAATATACTAAATTTATAATAAATCTATATGTTCATTCCCCAATACAAAAGAATGACAAATAGTTGAGATCATGGATCTACTGATTACTCTGACTCAAGTGTTACCCATTGTAATCTTACACTGAAAAAATCACCTTGAACCCCACAAATATGTGCAATTATTGTATATCATTTCCAAAATAAATCAAATAAGAATATTTTGAGTTTAAACTGTCTCAAATACTGAGAAAGGCACAGAGATAGAAGAATGAGAAAAATAGTATTGTCCTTGCTCTTATAGATTTTACAATCTGATCAAAATCAACAACAAATGATGAACAAAACTATCATAATGCAAACCACTGGGCTTATCACTGGAAAAGCAGACAGGGCACAAAACACTATCCCTGCATTTAAAGTTGTTTACGCATTGCTGGGATAGGATATGTACATAAAATGATCAAATATTATGCCTTAGGCTAAAAACCAAATGTACAAATGACAGCTTCTATATACAATGCCAAGAATGACTGAGTAATTGCCAGATTGGTGGAAATCTGATATAACTTTAGGAGCAATAGGCATTTAAGCCAGCTGAGGAAGGTGAAGGATCTTGACAGAAGAAAAGAGAAGAAGAAATTCCTAAATTAGATTATGAAGTGGGAAAAAATGCAAGAAAATTCAAAAATTCAAAAAACTTTAAAGAGGAGCAAACATATTTAACTTAGCTTTTAAATGAATGTTTAAAACGCACAGACTCACATTCTGTCTATAATTTCACTTGTTGAAGAGTTTCTCTCAGCTGTGTTTTTAATGAGGTGATATCTGATGAATTTATAACCATAAATCCACCCCTCAATCTTCTTTCATAATAAAAAATGCTGCTACTCTCTGCCTCTTCCTCCTCTGGCTTCCTTCATGATGATGAAGAGTTAGAGGAACTCCCCTTGCAGATCAGATACTTCATGTAATCCCAAAAGAAGAGGAAATTGGCATGATCTTCAGAAAGTTAATCTGACAGTAAACATCAAAAGTCTAAAACTGGGCAAGCCATCTGGCCTGCCTATCTACTTCTAGGAATATGCCTAGAGAAATAATCAGATATTTTCACGGTTTAGTGACAGATATTCATTCTAATGACATTTGTAATAGTAAAATAAATTTAAGGCAACTTAAATATCCAAAGTTGCAGAGATGATGAAGTAAATTGTAGTATAGCCATATAAAAGGAAGACCTTGAAAATATTTAAGGATGGCTGGGACACCAGTAGGCGGTGTGGTGGTTAAGGCTCTGGACTCCCACCTGGTTGACTATGGTTCGCGTGTTGGACCTGGCAGCTTGAAAATCACTCTGGGTTTTTGTGTATGTGTGTATGTATGCCTAGAGTCCCAGAAGGGTGGAAGAGAAGGGAATGCAGCATGGCCACCACCTTGGGGAGTGATTTCTCTCTGTCTCTCTCTCACATGAGAAGGGAATGCAGCATGGCCACCACCTTGGAGAGTGATTTCTCTCTGTCTCTCTCTCACACACACACTTAGTCTCTCTCTGGTGAATGCCTATGCCCTCTGGCAAAATATATATAAAAAGAAAGAAAGAAAAATAAAATATTAAAGGATAAATGAAAATTATCACAAGGTGAAAAAAGCAGTCTACAAATTATGAAAACGTGATCTCAAGTATATAAAACATCATACCTATTAATATATACATGGAAAACAGATATTTAAAATGTTAAGGCTTATCATTTCTTGGTGGCAGCATTATGAGTGAAATGTGTTCATTCTTATGTTTTCTTACATTTCAAATTGTATACAATGGAGATCATATATAACTAGTTCTAAATATATTGAATCCCATATATTTTTTTTTTCTTTGAGAGGTTTTTCACTATAGGGCATATGCGCTCGCCAGACAGACAGAGAGAGACATAGAGACAGAAAGCGAGAAATCACCCCCCAGGAGGGATGGTCACGCCGCAATCCCTTCTCCTCCATTCTCCTCTTGGGATCTTGGGCACACACGCACATGCGCCCGGCGTGAGTTTTAAGCCACCGGGTCCGGGACATGAACCGCGGTCGACTACGTGAGAGTCCAGCGACATAGCCATTACACTAACTGCTGGTTCCTGAATCCCATATTTTTTGAACCAGCTAGGAAGCATTATTGGATCCTGAATCTAGTTGATAGTCAATTTTATACTTGTGATCACCTTTAATAACCCTTCTTCATCATCATTCATGTATTTGAATGTCCTGGAAGGTGAGCCCAGTGTATTGAGTATGCTGAAAAAAACTGGCTTCCACCAACAATGTCCTTCTTTCATGATCGTGATCACTGAACTTTACCCATCACTAACCATCCACGCATTAGAGAAGGAAGCCCATTTAGTCTTTATACACTCATTTTTAAATCCTAGAGTCTCTCTATACTACTAAATAAGGGGCTAGTTTCCAACCTCAGGAATCTCTCTATTACCCAAACTAAACTCCCCTGCTCTTCTGCTATTCTGTGCTTCCAGGGCAGGCTTTCCAACTTGCATCTGAGGCCAGCATGAACCACATGGGAATACCATCTAGAGAGCAGGTTCTGTCAGAGGAAGATCAAACTGGAAAGGGACATTTCCCTTTTCCACATGGGAAATGTAGAGAGCTAAACAAAACATCACTCCTATACTTATAATGGCAAAAAGTAAGGCAAATAGTAGTTCTATGACCTTTCTTGAATCTGTAAGAGAGCTGAAGTCATAAGACAACTAAATATCTTGGAATCTAAGAAGGACAGGAACCTGAAAGGACAGACAGAATGGAAGCATTTTCTTATCTAGAGCAGATGTAGCACCTATAAGAATGCACCAGTAACATTGCTGGACTCTCACACGGCCAACCATGGTTTGAGTCCCGGACCCAGCAGCTTGAAACTCATGATTGGGGTGAGTCCCGGACCCAGCAGCTTGAAATTCATGATAGGGGCATGTGCATGCATGCTCCAAATCCCAAAAAGAGAATGGGGAAGAAGGGATTGTGGCATGACCATCCCCCAGGTGGTCATTCTCACTTTCTGTCTCTGTCTCTCTGGTGAGGGAATATGCCCTATAACAAAAATCTCTCTGGGGGGGGATAAAAAAAGAATGCGTCAGCTAAAATAATTAACATATTTTGAAAGGAAGATTGTAAACTAGCAAAAGTATATGTAGGAGCCACAGATATGGGGGATTTTCCAACATATTACAGGTTTTTTTATTATCGAGTACTCATAAAAAAACAATAGTAAGAATACTGAGAAAGCATCCTTCATGGTGCAGACAATGAAATATTGCCTTAATATTTATAAAAGGAAAGACACAAAACCCCTCTTAGGCATAGCA
Source organism: Tupaia belangeri chinensis (assembly GCF_000334495.1). Taxonomy (NCBI): domain Eukaryota; kingdom Metazoa; phylum Chordata; class Mammalia; order Scandentia; family Tupaiidae; genus Tupaia; species Tupaia belangeri. Next base: position 2,737 of record NW_006159708.1, on the reverse strand, counting down.
CAATGAGACCCAAAACTGAATTCTCAGCAGGCAATGAAAAAAAAAAAAAAAAAAAAAAAAAAAAGAGAGAGAGAGAGAGAGAACAAAAGAAAAGAAAAAGAAAAAACTATCAGCAGACCAGCTCCACCTTAAACGCAAGATATTGCTAAATGCATTTGAAATTTGTGGTGCACAAAGAGTATCTAAAGCAGCAACAAGCCTCAAACTAACCCAATTTATGGTCAGATTAACTTAAATCTGTCACTAAAGGTTGAGCAGAAAGGAAATCATACCCATTTCCTGACATGAAACCTATTGACCTCAATCACTGCTGTCCTACACCATGATGTCAAAATTTCAACAACGAAAGATGTTTGAAAAGGTAAGAAAAAAATCATACTGACAAGAGCCAAACCGTCAACAAAACCAGACTCAGACTCAAACTCAGACACAAATTCAGGAATTATCATGTAGAAAACCTGCAGTAACCCAGATGTTTAAGCAGAAGAAAATAGGAAGAAAGAATCAAGTAGATCAATTTGTTTTCTAAATTGTTTTGGAGAACATAACGCACGACATAACATAATGGAATTTAACTAGAAATCATAACAGGAAAATATCTGGAAAGTCCTCAAATTGTAGGAAACTAAACAAAACACTTGTAAATAACCATAATAGAACAGGAAATGTCAAAAGAAATTTTAAAATATTGTTAGCTGAATGAAATGAAAATAAAACATGAAATATGTGTGAGATGAAGTTATAGCAGTCTTTATAGGTAAATGTATAGTATTAAAAACATTTGTATTTAAAAAAGAATAATACCAAATCAGTAATGTAAGGTATTTCCTTACTAAAAAATAAGAGCAAACTAAACACAAAGCAAAGAGAGAGAAACACAGTCGGGTTTTTCATTCTTGGAAAAGTCAGTTACAGATAAAAAAAAGAGAGAAGGCTAGAAATGTAGTGTTGAAGTGGGATCAGAGATACCGATTTGAACTCATGGTTTTTACTGTATCCAGATGGGCACAGAAATAAATATAAATGTACATAATAGGATATATCAACATTGTGTTCACCTGACAAAATGCACTGCGAAGGGCACAACATCACTTTTGTAGTATTCGTGCCAAAAATGGATAACCTCAATCTAGGCTGAAGGATATTTGATGAAATAACTGACTACTCTTTAAAAATGTCATGGTCATAAATGACAAAAAGAGACTTAAAAAATACCACAGAATGGAGGAGACTAAGGAGAAATGACAGCTAACTAATACTGAATTCTGAATTTGACCATATAATGGAAAAGGACAAATAAGTAGAAATATTAACAAAGTCAGAATAACTTCTGTAGTTTAGATAGAATTGTACTAATGTTAATTTCTTTGTTTTAATATCATAGTTATGTTAAATGTAAACATTAGAGAAAGCTAGGTGAACCTTTGGAAACTCTCAACATTATTTTTGAAACTGTTTCATAAATTTAAAATTATTTAAAAAAAATTTTTGGAGAGTTTTTTTGGCACAGGGCACATGTGCTCACCAGAAAGACAGAGAGAGACAGAGAGACAGAAAACAAAAATCACCCCCCAGGGAGGATGGCCATGCCACAATCTCTTCTCCTCCACTCCCCTTTCTGGATCCTGGGCACACATGCACAAGCGTCCAGCATGAGTTTAAGCCACTGGGTCCAGGACTCGAACCATGGTTGACTACATGGGAGTCCAGCGACACAGCCATTACACTAACTGCTGGTCCCAGAAATAATTATTTTTTAGATTATAATGGAAATGGCCCCAGGAGGCCTAGGGCCTGAATCCAGAATGGAGACATAGCATCTTTGGTCACAACAGTCATATTTGTAGCTTGACAGATAACCTAGTTCAGGAAAAGTGAGAGTCACATTAAAGATGGATATCAAAGAACCTCTAGTCAATTCTGTGGCCCAGAAAACCAAAGCATCATACATGGAATAAGGGACAATTAGAACTGAGTTGTTTGCAACGTAATTCAGGAACACAAACATGTGCTTTTCATGTGGTCTCCAGCAAAGTTTTCACAAGCAGCCATATTTGATCAATTGGCCACATTAAAAACTTGGCTGAGTCAGACAAACTCCATTCTAATGTCAATTTTATTCCTCCTCCTATTTTCTAGAAAAGGCCATCTTCTCTACAATCTTCATCTCCCACTTTCATCAGGCTGGTTTTCTATTATCTCATCCTTCCAATCTGGAAACAGTGGGGTCTCCCTGGTCTCCTATATTGGTCAGCTGGTGCTTCCCTGAATGGTCTCACACTCCCCATCCAGCCAAGATTTCCCTTACCCTACATCTAGCATGGGCCAGAGCTTCATCTCTGCTCTCCTGTCACCAGTGTCTTCACTTAATCTCTCCTGCATGAAATTACTTAGTAAAATGGTACTTGTATCTCATTTTTATACTGTTCAGGAAGCCATAATAATTTCCTAACACCTGTGTCATTAATAATTATGAGTTCATAATAGAATATGTGAATTATTTTTTCTAGCTTACCGCAGATATAACATCCTCCTTTCTAGTATTAAAAAATGAAGGTCTAATTACACCAACCATTTTACTCATCTCACTTCTTTCAAGAAGGTAAGCCCAGCCCTGGTGGCACAGGCAGTATGGACATGGTTGTTCACATCCTGAGTTTGCATGTCAGATGGACATGCCTAGCATGATCCTGGCTGACTGTAGGGCTGTAGGAAGGATGACAGCATCAACTCTTTT
>NW_006159707.1:3835419-3840756 GCF_000334495.1 Tupaia belangeri chinensis | reverse complement strand
CTCATATTTCTTGTGCCACTGTAGTGGCTTCTGGTCATCAGATGGATTATATGCTACTTCCTACCTTCTTGGAGTTAATTCTGAGTGTTAGGGGTGTGCAGAAGGAGATGACCTACAGTATTTCTGTGGTTTTGTTTCCCTGATTCTCACCAAGCAACCTGCACTTTTTGTCAGTGGAACTGGATATTACAAAGGCCTCACAGTTTCAAGGGAATAGGTGCACCAGGGCTGAGCTGTGGAGTTTCAACAAGAATTCAGAGGTCTGTGGGAAGAGATGAACCATGCTCACTGTAGCTCCATATTTCTTCCAGTTGCTCACTTTGCAGACTCTCTTCTCTGATTTTTAGTCAGTTGGTGGTACATTCATGTTTGGCTAATTTGTTAGAGATTTCTGCTACTGTAAGCTTAGATGCTTCACTTTACCGAGAGGTACTTCTATGTCTATTTCTCCTCTACTACTGTGCTTTGCAACGTGGTATCCCCAGAAATGAATTTTAATTTAGATTTATAAATATGAGTTTCTCCCTTTATGTACCAGTTTAGTAGGAGTTGAGGTTTTCTATGACCCTAAAAGTATTCAGATGTTTCACTACTGTGCACCTAGACCTGCCTACACACTCAATCTGTGGAAGATGAGAAGCAAGATGAGAAAGTTAGGTAAAACGAAATGAAACAGAGGGAAAAAGACAAAAAAAAAAGAAAGAAAAAGAAAATCAAAGAAAAGACAAAACAAAACAGTGAAAAGGGAAAACAAATTTTAAGTTCTGGCTTTTTGCTTGGTGTTGGTCCAGAAGGGATCCATGAAATTTATTAAGAAATGTTTTTTTAAATATGAAAAGTGAACTTTTTTTTTTTTTAAAGCAAAAGTTAGAAAACCACGCGGCGTGCCAGAATTTAATTGGGAAGATCAAACTACAACAGAAGATAAAGTATATGAGACTGAACTGGTGAAATAGCATTCTGTGACTTTTGACTAAAATATTGCTGCTTTTCTTCTAGGCTTTGTTTTAAGAGTTTTTGTCCTGTCTTGAGCTGTCAATAGGTTCATGTACCTACTATTTGAACAGAATACTAACCTGTTTCCAGGCTTTAAGTTTTAAGCAAATTTCCTTACCAATTCAAAAAAAAATGTTTGGAAAGTGTGGCAATGAGATTTTATTTATTTATTTACTTATGTTTTTTTTTAACTTTTTAAAATTTCATTTTCTTTTATACATTCAATACATTATTTAGCTTACAAAGTGAGTATTTCAACATGCGAACATTTCTCCCTAGTCCAGTTGATAAAGCTATAGTATTTTTGTTTCTTTCTTCAAAAATAAATTAATCTTAGCTTATGGTAACTGTTTTACTTTATAAAATTTAAAAATGGAGAGATGGAGGAGAATGGATTGCAGTGTGATGATGCTCCTTGGCGGGCACTTTCTCTCTCCTGCTTTCTTCTTCTCTCTGTCTCTTTCTGGCAGGAGCATACACCTTCTGGGGAAAAAATTGATAAAAATAAGAAATGTAAAAAATCTTTGAACTCTTTCATGATAGCCCTTAGCTTAAAACATAAACACATTGTCCAATTGCATAAAGGTATTTTCTTTCTCTATAATCTTATTCTGCAAGTTTTTTTCTATTTAAGATTTTTCAAATGTTACGTTTTAACGTTTTAAATCTTTTTGTTGTTGAAAACCAAGACAGGTGCTGGCAGGTGGCATGGTGGTTAGGGGTACTGGACTCCCATGTGGCTGACCACCGGTCAAGGGTCCTAGACCTGGTGGCTTGCTTTCTCTCTCTCTCTGTATATCACTCTGGTCAATTAGAAAAGAACTATAATGAAAAATAAAATAAAGGAAATAGTTAAAAAAAATAAGACATACACACATTAGATAAGACCTACACAGGCCCAGGATCAATATTACTGTGTTCTATCTCCATATCTTGTCCCACTGGAAGGGCCATGTTGACAAAACTTAAGCACAAGAGAAAATGCTATAATCAAGGAATGTAGTGAGCATGAGATGTATGAAGCTGCAGCTGGTGTTAACATGGCATACTGATTTGCAGCATTTTTTATTTTAAGACAGTATCTCCTCTGTCATGATCATTCTGCCTCAGCTTCCTGAGTAGCTAGGACTATAGACACACAATACTGCACCCAGCTTTTAGGGTAGGCTGGGAATCAAACCTGGGCCTTCCACATGGCCTCAGCCCACAGAGCATTAGCATCTTAACAGCACTCTTTATTGTAGCTGGAATTTTTTTGTTGTTAGTAGATGCACAATCTAAAATGACTATAAGAAGTATGGTATATGGGGCCGGCAGGTGGTGTGGTGGTTAAGGTGTTGGACTCCTACATGGCCGACTGAAGTTTGAGTGCCTAACCTGGTGGCTATCTCTCTCTGGTCAAATAAGAAATAATAATAATAATAATAAATAAAATTATATAAAATAATTATTTATAGAAAGTATGGTGAAGGAAATATATAAATAGAGCTACATATTCATTGTCATTCTCAAGGATTATATATTGTACATAATTGTATGTGATTCAAAAGTTGATGGAAAAATAGAATTAAAGTATGAATTTCTTTTGGTTTAAAAATATTTCAAAATACATGCATAGTTTTCTTTATAGTATGTATTTTCCATGAACTTTTGAAGACACCCCCCCCCCATACTTTTGTATCTAAGTAACATGAGGTGCTGGGATGTCCCTAGGTGATAGAAATTTCTTGGTTCCACTATAATCTACGGGACTGCCATGTCTGTGGTCTGTTGTTGGTGAGACTTTATTATGGCACATAACCGTATAACTGTACATCTCCATATCCTATTGGCTCTGTTTCTCTGGAGAACCCTGACTAACATGTTTGCATTACAAACAATGGAATGAGTAACTTTGTACAAATATAATTTTACACATATACATGTATATCCTTAGGACAAATTCCCCAAGGTGGAAATTTGGAGACAAAGGATATTGTACATTGTAATTTAGTTAGAGTGCCAAATTACTCTCCATAGTGACTGTACAGAATTAAATCCTCACCAGCAATATAGGAGACTTTCTATTTCCCCACAGCCCTTATCAACAAAATGTGTTATCAAACATTTGAATTTTTTCCAATCTGATAGGTGAGAAATGGTATTCAGATAGTCAATTTGTGTATCTCATTAGGAGTGAAGTTGCACATCTTTTTGTATATTTAAGAACTTTATTTAATCTTTTCTGTGAACTGGCTGATAATGTTCTTTGCCCACTTTTTGATTTAGGAGACTTTCCTAGGGATGAGCTCTAGATTTTAATGTCCAGCACTCCACTCAGACATCCTAGATGGGCCTCCAATTTATCATACTCCCAAAGAAAACTCATTATTGCTTCTCTCCTTGCCCCCACTAGTGACTCCTTGTATGTTTTTTTTAAGAGAGAGGTTTTATTATGGAGTGCATATGATCGCCAAAGAGACAGAGAGAGATATAGAGACAGAAAGCAAGAAATCACCTCCCAGAGGGGATGGCCATGTTGCAATCCCTTCTCCTCCATTCTCCTCTCAAGATTTCTGGCATGCATACATATGTGCCCAGGGTGAGTTTCAAGTCACTGGTCCGGGACTCAAACTGTGGTCAGACATGTAGGAATCCAGTGATGTAAGCATTATGCCATCTGCTGGTCCCTCCCTCCTTGTATTTCTTCATCTTAAGTAATGAGCCTAGGGCCAGAAATCACAAAGACATTCTAGAATCTTCTCTTCCTCACTAGGCTAAGCAGTGTTATAAAAATACCAGATCCAGCTCCTTGACTGGAAGCAGTGAATGTGGAGGTAAATCTACTTAGCAACCATGGGTGAGAAGTGACCCTGAAGAGGAAAGTGTGTGCTGAATCACAGAACGAGCAGCCCATGAAGCTTGGGCATTACTGCTCCAAAGGGGTTGGCTGATGTTACAGGGGATGGGTGGAATTCTGAAGAACACTGTCCAGCCTTGTACCAGTAAGATGAGGCCCAAATGGCAAGTGTTGTCCCAGGTACAGAAGAAGTTCAGCCAAATTCAGTCTCACACACACAGAGATTTTTAAAATACTGTGTCACTTTCACCTTTAAGTCCATGTGTTTCTCTAGTACTGGATTATGAATTAGCCAGCCTAGAATGCTAATTTATAAAGGATGCTGAAATATGACGACGGGGCTACAAAGTTCCTGGCAATATAATGAGATGAAGAACATTTTATCCATCAGAATTCTCTGGGAGACTACTAAATACAGTTGGAAAGAGGCCAACCCTCAGATCTTTGGAAGGGGGGACAGAGGCCCCTCCTTCTTTCACAAAAGGAGCAAGATCAAATTATAGTAACAGGTGGCTGCTAATTGGCCTTGTAAGGAGCCTTATTGATTTCAAGCTTTCATTCTGGTGTCTGGGGCATGCAGTTGGAGCAGAACTGGATTGCTTAGGATAGTCAGAGACCAGGCACTGTCACCATCCACCCTTAATCCCTGCCCATCCCCTGATAGTGGCCCCAGCTTCTCCCAAAATAAATGTTGGAAAATAATGTAATCTATGGAATTGAAGCACCACATTATTGTCCTACCAGGGGTTCTGGCCTGGAGTCCTTTTTTCCGCCTAAGTCAGGAAGTCAGAGATGTGATTTGTACTGGACCAGCTAAACCAAAGGGAATCTGAATCATTGCTATATATATATATATATATATTCTTTTTTTTCCCCCTCAAACTATCCTTTTCTAGGATGTCTATCATAGGAGGAGGTGATGATATATCCAGGAGGAGAGGGAGTGGCAGGGGAAAGACTTCCTCCATCAAAGAGGACGGCCCAAGACTTCCTCAATCAAGAAGGCATGCCCTTAGGGAGAGAAACATGAAACATTCCTGCCAGGGAGAGGGAGGAGACCACAGTGGGGAGGAAAGTTTAACCTCTGGCTGGGTCTCCTCAGGTCAGCAACCATCATGACCTTGGCTAATTTCTCCATGATTCTTGAAGCAGTAGCCTGCATGTGTTGTTATGGGATACAGGTCTTGGCTCACGTTCGTGGACTGAGTTGTGCCCCTCCTGCATTTCTATATGGAAGCTCTAACCTTCAATGTGGCTGTATAAGAAGACTTCATGAAGTTTGCCAAAAAGTGGAAATGAAGTACAAGCTGATTTGGGTGCAAAAATTATTTTGAAATCCATGAATAGTTTTCCCATAATATGTATTTTTCATGAATGTTTGGGAGCCCTGTCATATTGGGATATGGGACCTTTATGGAGGTAGTTAAGGCTGAATGAGGTCATAAGAGTTGGGCCCTAATTTGATAGAACTGATATCTGTACAAGAAGGAGAAATATCAGAA
>NW_006159707.1:3828940-3835388 GCF_000334495.1 Tupaia belangeri chinensis | reverse complement strand
CTCAGTACAAGCACAGAGAACCACGTGAGGATACTGTGAGAAGTGGGCCATCTGCGAGCCACGAAGAGAGGCCTCACTAGAAACCAATCCTGGCCCTTTGATCTTGGACTTGTAGCCCCCAGACTGTGAGAACATACGTCTCCATCGTTTAAGCAATCCAGTCTATAATATTTGGGTGTAGCAGCTCAGGCAGACTGATAGGCCCACATTGTTATTTAAAATTCACTTTAGTCATATAATTAAGAGATGCTTTCATTTTCCCTGTAAAAAAAAAGGTTAAGCATAAAAGAATCTTTAAATAGACCAGGCACCAGAAAACTATTACAGGCTTAATCTGGCTCACCAGCTGTTTCGAAATAAAGTTTTATTGGAACACAGCTCATTCATTTGTATGTTGTCTGTGGCTGCATTCACACACCAGTGGAATGGCTGATTAGTCATGACAGAGACTTTGAGACTTGCAGACCCTAAATATTTACTGTTGAGCTGTTTGCTGATTTGCTGATTACTGCCCTAGACCACCTCTAGAAGTAAGCATTGTTACCTGGCTGGTGTGAATTCTTTCTGCTTACATTGCTTTGTATTAGTTGGTGTGTGTGTTTGTGTGTGTGTGTGTGTGTGTGTGCACATGTTATATTAATGTATCCTATACTTCTGCTTTTCCCTTCTGGTCCGATTGACAGGTGAAAATTATATATATAGTCATGAGTTGCTTAGTAATGGAGATACATGCTGAGAAACGTGTGGTTGGTCAGTGTCATCACTGTGTGAACATAGTAGTGTACTTCAACCCAGGAGGAATAGCTTACTGCATGCCTAGCTGTGCGGTATGATCTTATGGGACCATGACTGTATTTATGGGGCGTCATCCACTGAAACATCATTTTGTGGTGCATGACAGTACTTGGGATGCACAATATGGTTTTGACATATGTAGACATTTGTGCAGTGGCTGGATCAAGCATCTCCATTGCCTTACACACTTATCATTAAGAATTGTTATTTAGGGACCAGCAGGTGGCATAATGGTTATGTCGCTGGACGCCCATGTAGTTTATTGCAGTTTGAATCCTGGACCCGGTGGATTAAACTCACTCCAGGTATATGTGGGTGCATGCCCAAAATCCCAAGAGGAGAACGGAGGAGAAGGGACTGTGGCATGGCCATCCCCTGGGGAGGGGGTGATTTCTTGCTTTCTTTCTCTCTGTCTTTGTCTCTCCTGTGAGTGCACATGCCCTATAGCAAAAACCTCTCAAAAAATAAATAAAAAAAGAAAAAAAGTTTTGCTATGGGGCATGTGTGCTCTCTGGAGAGAAAGAGAGAGAGAGAGAGACAGAGACAGAGAAAGTGAGAAATCACCTTCCATGTGGGATGGCCCCACCACAGTCCCTTCTTCTCCAATCTCCTCTCAGAATTTTGGGCAGATGCATACACACATGCATACACACAAGTGCCATTTTCTTTTTCTTTTTCTTTTTTTAAAGGTTTTTTTTTTTTTTTGCCATAGGGTATGTGTGCTCACTGGAGAGAGACACTGAGAGAGAGAAAGAGACAGTGAGAAATCACCCCCACCCCCCCCAGAGGATGGCCATGTTGCAATCTCTTCTTCTCTATTCTCCTCCTGGGATTTTTGGGTACACATACACATGTACCTGGCATCATTTTCAAGCTACCAGGTCTCAGATTCAAACCATGACAGTGGTCATGTGGGATCCAGATACCTTAACCATCGTGCCACCAGAAGGCTCATATCATTTTTTTGTTATGAGAACAATTAAGGCCTATTCTCCTAGCAAGTATGTGTTACTAACTACAGTCACCATGTTGTGCAGTTGATCACTCCCAGACCTACTTATCCTAATGGAAACTTCATACCCTATGACCCACATCTCTCAATATCCCCAGCCCTGGTCACCACCATACTACCCCCTTTCTCATGCAGCAATAGGTCTTGGAAATTTGTCCATGTTAGTAGGCGTGGGTATACCTCATTGCTTTAACTGCCACATGGCAGTCTAAAGGTAAACATCTTGCAGTTTACTTGATAATTCTATTAATGAACATTGGATTATTTCCATTTATTTCCCTTCACAATAAACAACAAAGAACATTTTATACATCTCCTTAAGCACATGTGTGATTCTCTGTGGTTGACATTGAGAGTGGAATCTTGGGATGGTCAGGTAGATGCATTTTAAAGTTTCATTGTATTTCTTAAGTAGGCCATACGTTTACATGATTTAAAATGAAAATGATATACAAGATATATGTTACAAAGTCTCACTCCCACCTATTTCCTTATCTATTTTCTCTCTACCATATAGCTATTAGTTTCTTTTATATAATTTCAGGGTTTCTTTATGAAAATAAATCAAAGAGGGACTTGTCTTCCTATTTTCTCTTTTTTCTTACACAAAAGGTAGCATATTATACAGATTCTTCTTGATATTTCTTTTTTCCCATTTGACTATATATCTTGCAGGCCTTTCCATAACTATAAATCTTCCCAGGTAAGTATCAAGACTGTGTACTCATCCTTTTTACATAGTATTTACTTTGGTTGGTATTTCTTTGCATTGATGTATCATAGTTTATTTAACCAGTCCTTCATAGAAGTCTATCTTTTGCTACTACAAATAGGACATCACATTTGAAATAGATGCAGCCAAGTTGCCCTTTGAAGGAGCTGTGCAATTTGCATGCCCACCTGGGTACGTCTTAAAGGAACAGCAGACACTTGGATCTTAAACTCGTGGTTCCCCAAATGTGATGTACTTTGTCAAGCACCTTTGCTATTCTCATCACTGAAGCTTCTCTTTCTACATTGTGTGAGTCTAGTTACCATTTTTCTCTAAGTGTTGCCTTGAAAATCTGTGACACCGTCCCCAATCCCGGTAGGTAAAGTTGATCATTCCTCCTTTGCATTACCACAAGGGCTTGCTGTCATCCCTAATTCTGCACTTGTTCATATGTTCCTCTTTCTTTACCAGTCTTGCCTCCCTTCTCATGGATGTCTTGAAGGAGGAGGTCCTGTCTTTATTCATCATTGTATTCCTGAAGTCTAAGACAGTGCCCGTTTCAGAATAGCTGCTCAATAAATGAGGGCTGGATGAATAAATTAACAAGTAAACGATCACTAAAAACAGAGATGAACTGGCCAAATTGAATTTGGACAATGAATCCATGAATGTGTTTATCCACTAGTTTTCCAATCATGCAGATGAGCTTATCTGCGTCTGCTGATGGAATTTCAACGCAATTTGCATGCTGGAGGGGGAGGCTGCCAATTCACAGAGGATTCTTCCAGGCATTTGTCATTCATTATAGAACATAAGCTTGCATTGGAGTTTATGCAGCACGGCGCTAGCCAATTAGAGGAGATTGTAACTTTGGAAACAAACATCTGCTTGATGCTGGGTAAATAATATTTAGAGTCTGGTGTTGTGTGCCTGTCTCTGTGATTAATTCAAATCCCATATAATTTTGCATTTGACCATGTGGGACTCAGAGATCATTTCTATAACCTGAGTTACAGCTATGAAAACCACCACAACTGGCATTTCTCACCATAAGCTTCAGGTACTAGGAGATGCTTTCTGGTGGCTGCTACCCGGGACTAGAGTTAAGAGGCCATCAGTGGCAGCCACCTTATGTAAAGGATACATAAATTCTATCCTGGATAACCCCTTGGTCAAAGATTCATGAAGTATTGGGAAAGTATAAAGGCCTTTTCTTGACCTTTGCTAATTGGTTCTATTCTTACCAAGGGAAGGAGGTTAAAATAAATTTAATAAAGATAGTACCAGTTGTCAAGTTTCTACTCATTGGCAGGTAATCTTTCCCAGACACTTTTCTCACACTTTTCTCATTTGACATTTAACACATGAGGTCAGTATTATCCATTCCCATTTTACAAATAGACTGTGTTGGAGAGACTTACTCTGGGCTACCAGCCAGCAGGTGGCAGTGCAGAGAGTTAAAGCCACTTTGCCAAAGCCTCTTATCCTCCCAGGATGCCACCCTTTCTTCCCAGAGGATGTGGCCGATGGTATTCAACAGAATCCTTGGCTATGACATAGCTCTGATTCTCTGCAGATAGTGCTAGGTGGATTGGCTGTGAACTCTGTCTCCTTTGATTTCACATGAAATAAATGCATTGGCATCCTTGCCCATGGATTCTTAAGAACATCACTCAAATGTCTTTTGTGAAACACGAGGGACCTGTTGAAGAGCCTGCTGCTGGTGGATTTGGACATTCAGAAAATTATAGCTAAGTGGCCAAGAGTGCAGAATATTTGTTCAGCAACTAAGTGCCTAGTTCCATAGCTACCATCAGAATTAAACAAACAACTAGGCCACTGGGTTTTAACAGAATCACCTACAGAGCTTTGAAAAATATGCATTTCTGATCCACCCACAGCTATTCTGAGTCTATGGGTATTTTTAAATAACTTTTCCATGCAATTATGATACACAGTCAGATTTTTGGAATCTATGATCTAGACCACTTAAATCATCAGATCTTGAAAAGAATTGCTTTCTTTAGACACATCTTTTCTTTATCACTTCAAAACAATCTTTCTCTTTCTCTTTTCTCTTTCTCCCCCTTCCCCTCTCCCTCTCTCTCTAGCAGTCAGAAATTCTTAAAAGCTTTTTGCCACTAAACCATCTGCTGGAGAAATCTCCCACTAGGTTTCAAATGCCAAATCTTTCCCAGTAGCAATTTTCTTTATTATTTTGGGGAGATGAATGAATTACATTTCTTCCCTATGAAAGAAAATACTTTCAATATAAAAAATGTACATTATGGACTAGCAGCAGTTGCTTTTTTAAAAAAAATAAAGAACTAGCTTTATTGGACATGCGTTCTGTGAATTAACTTCAGGCTTCCCTCACAGACTTGGTTCTGGCCTCAAGGATGAGAGGCATGGCTGATTATAGTGACAAGATGCTCCATCAGTGGTAGTGACATATAAAAGGGAGACCAGTTTGGCTAGAAGAATAGTAGGATTCTTTGGCTTCCTGATGTTCACAGCTCTGCAGAAGTGGGCTCTATCATGCTTCAAGCCTAACTTGAAGGTTTATGTGGGTTGTAACCCGGTTGCACTGCATATTCTCCTCCAGTTCAAAACTTGCCCCCATCAGCATAAAAATCCACATCTTGTGACAGGTAACACAAGAGTTATCAACACACTTAGGAGGAATAAATATGAAAACATTTCCTCTGCTTCCATTTAGAGATGGTTTTCCTTAATAGTCCCTTTAGGTTATCAAATCTGAGCTTTTGAAATTCATTCGCTATGGCAGATGACTACTTAGCCACTTAAAATTCTTGTTCTCCTTTTTATAACAGAGGGTTCCCTCTGGAAGTCAACTTGCAGCCAGGGACTATGTTGCCCAGTTTCCCTGGCTTCAATATATAGTCATGAGATTAATCCTTACCAGTGGAACATGAGCAAAAGTGAGGAGTATCACTTAAAAATCAGGGATTTTTTTCAGAGTTTTTTTTGCCATAGGGTGTGTGCGCTCGCCAGAAAGACAGAGAGATAGAGAGACAGAAAGCGAGAAATTATCCCCCGGTGGGATGGCCGTGCTGCAATCCCTTCTCCTCCATTCTCCTCTCGGGATCTTGGGCACACACGCACATGCACCCAGTGTGAGTTTAAGCCACCTGGTCTGGGACTCAAACCATGGTTGGCTGCATGGGAGTCCAGTGACATAGCCGTTATGACAACTGCTGGTCCCCAAATCAGGGATTTTTAAGAAGTGGGTGTGTTTCTCTATTTCTCTTAGCCTCTCTTCCAACTTTGGAAGATAAACTTTGGAAGTGAGTGGAACTTGGGATGGAAAGAGTCCAGGTCCCTGAATCACTGTGTTAGACAAAGTTGTCAGCTGACTATCAGCATCCTCAATAGGCTTATGGTAGTAAGAAATAAGCTGTTGCTGTGCTCAGCTGCTGGAATATAAAGGCTCACTACAATGCTGGTGTGGATTGCCCTCATTAACTATACACTGGTCAATCATCAGGCTGCAGAAGACCTTTATTTGGATTGAGACACTCCTACTTCCCAACACAAGAGTTATCGATAAAGGCAAGGAAACAGTTGGAATGGGTAAAGAATTTTGCCTTTTGACAGACATTCTGAGAGAAAATACAGTAATATTTGTGAACAGACACAGTATGAGCAAAGATATTAAAGATAAGAACATCTGGGACCAGCAGTTGGTGTGATGGCTATGTCGCTGGACTCCCATGTAGTCGACTGCAGTTCAAGTCCCAGACCCAGTGGTTTAAACTCATGCCGCGTGCATGTGCAGGCATGCCCAAGATCCTGAGAAGAGAATAAAGGAGAAGGGATTGTGGCATGGCTATTCCCCCCCGGAGGGTGATTTCTTGCTTTCTGTCTCTCTGTCTCTCTCTGTCTTTCTGGTGAAAAAGCAAAAACCT
>NW_006159707.1:3806936-3828907 GCF_000334495.1 Tupaia belangeri chinensis | reverse complement strand
TCCAAAAAAAAAAAAAAAAAAAAGGTAAGAACATCTGTAAAAGCAATGTTCATTGAGACAGGCAGACAAATGATTTCTTCCATTTAAGATGGTAGACTATTGAGCCAGCCAGGTATCACGGAGGTTAAGGAACTGGATCCCACATGGCCAACTACACAGTTCGAGCCCCAGAGCCAGTGGCTTTAAAAAAAAGGCAGGGAGAATAGACATACGCTCCGTCCAAAATCCTGAGAGGAGAATAGAGAAGGAATTGTGGCATGGTAACCCCCCCGCCCACCCCACCCCATGGGGAGTGCTTTCTTACTTTCTCTCTTTCTCCAGTGAGTACACATGCCCTAATTTTTTTTTAAGGGGGGAAAAAAGATGAGAACTACTTCTTATGCCAGTCTCAGTTAAGCCTCCTGTAACAGACTTTGTATCCTTCAAAATACCCCCAGCTGGGTCTTGATGCCACAATCCTAACTTTTGCCACCCAGATCATGGACACATGTATGCTTAGCATACTCAGCAGGTCTTTGGATGTGAACTTGGAACCTTCCCATGTGGGTAAGCTTCCCAGAATGTAGTGTTTCACTGTTGCCATGTAGAGTTAGCTGTGGCAAGAACCAGGAAAGAGGATAATTTTGTGAATGACACGTATCAATAGCAGTAAATATCCTTGAAAGTTTACCACAAACTAGGCAGTAGACTGGGTCCAGTGAGGACAAAAGGAAATATGCTAAATTGCATGTATTTAGAATGCTTGCAGAGCAGTCAGTGTGACAGAGCCTAGTAATAAGAAATATGAAGGAACAGAGGCAAAGTATAAAATGAGTGATAAGAAGTGGGCTGACACAGGCCTTCAGAAAGAAGCGACCATACTCAGGCATGTAACACTGCATTAGGCAGAGAGTCCTGAGCAGAAATTGCAATGTAGCAGCCTATGTCTGGATGAAATGCAAATAAGAATAATTTTTAAGACTTGGTAAGCCTATAAGAGTAGGTCTTTTATGTAAATGTCATTTGATATGTGAGTAGTGACCACAATAAAAATGGCAAATCAGGGGATAGTCATTATGTAATTCTGATTGGAGCCAGCACCGTGCCTTGAAAAAAAAAAACACCATAATCTTTTTTCATGAACCAATAGATATTTTAGAAATAAATAATTTTCACAGCCTGTAAACTGACCAATCAGAATGGACACTGGTCCAAGAGTTAAAGGAGGAAAACTGGAAACTCTCAGCTGTATGTGGCATGAATTCTTTACCTGCTGGATCATGGGTAGGTTGAGGAGGGTTCTCGTGGAGCTTGGACAGTGGGATTTTATAACTAATACATTTTCCAAACTAATAATTTTATTATTTCACCAGTCAAACATACTGCATATTGGCCAAACATAGACCCAGAACAGAGCCTGCTGTAGTCTGAGTGTTTGTATCAACTCAAAATTAATATGTTGCATGTGATAGTATTAAGAAGTGGAGGCTTTGGGAGATGATACATTATTAAGGTGACACCTTCACGAATAGGATTAATTGCCCTTTTGAAGATGCCTGAAAGAGCTTGCTTACTCTTCTCATCATATGAGTATACAACTAGAAGATGCCATTTACGAGGAATAGGCCCTCAGGAGACACCAAATGTGCTGGCACTTTGATTTTGGACTTCCCAGCCTCCAGAACTGTAAGAAGTACAAATTTGTTGTTTGTAAGCCACCCAGTCTATGGTATTTTAGTTGTAGCAGCCTGAAGACTAAGACAGAATCAGAATAAAAAAGTGAAAATACTACTAAGAAAGCAACATTTTATTATGATCCCATCTCTCAGAGATGACTGCTGCTAATAGTTTAGAGTTTATTCTTGAAAACTTTAGAATGTTTTCTGTGCAAACATAAACAAAACCATGCTATGCCTTCTGTATTGCAAGCTGTCTTTTTCTCCCCTCTCAAGAAAGAGTATATTGTGAACATTATGCTATGTGAGCCCATAAAGAATTATCTTATGCTCTTACTTTTTCTTTTATCTTCTAATTAGAAGTTTTGGGCCTAAATCAATACCATTATTAAAGTGTTTTTATGCACTAACAAGCTGCATCTTTACACTCAGGCAGCATATTAAGTGTGCATTGTTCTTTGGTGTTCCTGAAAGCTCCTTCAAGAGTCCTTTCCTGCAGCTTCTCTACCTCCTATTATCTCTCTCTGGCCATTTTCCCAGTCTCTCTCACTGCATATCCTATGGGGCTCACTCTAGTCTTAACTTCCTGGATGAACTTTAGCCTTTGGAAGGATCTATTGTATATCAATTTCTCAACCAGTTCGTTTGTATCTTGCTCTCCTTTCTTCTTTTTCTTTCTTTTTTTTTTTTAAGGTTCCAGAGAGAGAGAAAGAAAGAGAGAGAAAGAGGGAGAGGGAGAGGGAGGGGGGGAGAGAGAGCGAGAGAGAGAGAGGGAGAGAGAGAGGGAGGGAGGGAGGGAGGGAGAGAGAGGGAGAAAGAGATAAGGGCAGCATCCCAAACTGGGTCTCAATGCCACAATCCTAACTTTTGCCACCCAGATTGTGGATACATGTATACTTGGCCTACTCAGGAGGTCTTTGGATGTGAACTTGGAACCTTTGCATGTGGATCAGCTTCCCAGAGTGTAGTATTTCACTGTTGCACCACATCTTCCCCACCTTTCTTGTTTCCTCTACCTTCATGTCCTTTCCTCTACACCCTGTCAGATATTGGATGGAAAGATCTTCATTGCCCCCTACTCCCCCACACCCTGACTTCTTAGCTATACTCATGGCATCTTGAAGATTTAAATTCTAAATTGTGTTTGGGCTCCAAGCTGTAGGTAAGGGGAGCATGTTAGTGAAATGCACAAAGTAATGTTTGTGGGGGCACTAAGGGACAGGATAGAAAGCATGATTCATAATAGTGTGGTCTAAAATGATTTTAGATTTAGAAAGACCCCAGGGAGCTGTCCAAGGTGCTACATAAGAGGTGCTGAAATACCTCTGAATATGCAGTATGTCACTGCGAATGTTTTTGTCTACAACGGCAATGGTATAAACCAAGTAGGAAGGAAATTTTTCTTTTCTGGTCATGTCTTCTTTACATAAGGAGAGTCAGAACAGATAAGTGGCCAATACAAGAGGTTGGCTGAGTTTTATTTCTGAGCACATCCTCTTGAAGTCTTGTGGTCATCTCAAATTTAGCAAGTCTAGAAATAAATTTATCACTCTTACTCATCAAACTTGCTCCTCCCCCACTTTTCCTCTTCTCAGAAGTGACACCATCATTCTTAAAGTGTGAACTCTGCCTCAATTCTATCTTCTTGCTCAACTGTCTCCTGCAATCTTTCACTAAGTCTTGCTGCAGCTATCCAAAACATATCTAGACTTTATCTTCTTCATTTCCACTGCTGCTACTATGACCTTACCCACCACCATCCCTCTCATCTGGACTACTGCAATAGACTGTAGCTCCTCTCCTCTTTGCTATCTTGTTTTCACCCATCTATTTCCACACAGACAACAGAATTAATCTTTCAAAAAATGCAGATTTACGGCTGATTTCATAGCCTAGCAGTTAAGGGAGCCAGATTCCACATGGCCAACCTTCACTGCTCAAATCCCAGCCCTAAGGGCTTGAAAAATGTCCCAACCTGAGGGCAAAGAGATAGCGTATTCTAAGAGGAAGGGCTGAGAGGATTAAGAAAGGACAGACAAATAAAAGCAGGGGTCAGGCAGAGCAGCACTTCTGCTGGAGAACACTGAGGTCCCAAGCTGTTCTGTGCTCATTGTTTTATGGGAAAGGTAAAGCCTTGAGCTTCAGCTGTGGAACACCTCATGCTTCTAAACAAGTCTCTCCTGGCCTTCTCTGGTTAACATTCAGGTTTCTTCTATCTGTAAACCCCAGCAGTAGATTAGGTCTTTGTTTAAAGCTTTCACATACCCTGCAGTGTAAGCACAAAGGCTGGATCCACTTTAAGGTGCTCCCTGCAGAAAAGTACACCAGGTGAGTGTGGGTGGATTCCTCAAATCCCAACAAGATAGACAAATAGAGGAGAAGGGATTGCAGCATGGCCACCTATGGGGAGGTGCTTCCTTCCTCTTCCTCTCTCTCTCTTTCTCTAGCCACTCCTTTGCTTAAACCCTTTAATGACTTTCTCCTGCCTTCAGGATAAATGGGACACCTTAAGACCCTGTCTAATATGATATGTTTGCTTTATTACTCTCTTCCTTGTTCCACAGTTCTTTGTTTCTTTCAATATTGACACACTGTTCCCTGGACAAAGGACTCTTTCTCCTGCTACTTCTGCCTGGAATAATTCATGAGTCTCAGTATCTCCCAGCGAACACCAACTTTATTTCTTAGCTTAAGTATCACTTACTTCAAGAGCCCCTATGCTGATTTAGATATACCTATTATCTATTCCTGAAGTACTTTGTACATCTTCCCAATAGCCAGTAGATTTATTCAAAGTCATTTTAGATTTTGTTTTACGGGGCAGAACCTGCATCTTCTTATTTACCGTGGTGTTGTCTTTAACTATGCCTAGCACAGAGTACATGCTTAGTAAATATCTGTCGAATAAGTAACCCAAAATCTAAGGGCTCAAACTAGATGGGGACTGAGATGAATACACTGGGCCCCAGGTTCTTGGGTTGTCCAGAAGCCTGAAGTGCCTTGACAAGAAAAAGTTACAAGTTTACAACAGCTGCATATTGCGGAGAAAAGGCCAGCAGATGTTCTGACTGCTTCTAGATGTTCCTGGTAGGCTGGTGGGCTGTGTCATATGAGGCTGCCAGCCAGTGTCTGCCATGTCAGGAGACCTTGGGGGAAGGAGCAGATCTCAAGCTACAGCAGATGGCAAGTGCTGTCTTTAGTCTTTAACATTTAAGGAAAAGAACTGGGAATAGACACTCGGCTCAGTGGCAGTTATGATGCATTTAAATAAGCCTTGCAAATCAGAAGTGCATACGCCTCCAAAATGCTGCACTACCTATGAATTTTGTAGAAGCTTCCTCTTGTTCATCTTTATCCTCAATCATAGTACAGTGTGTGGTGTGGGGCAAGCCCTTGGTGTGAGTGTCTACTACAGGAAGGCACATACTGAGACATACTGGCACTAAGCTGGCCATGGGTAATTGGTTATCTTCTCATGGAGAGTCGTAGCCCCCTGAGTAGAAAATGTATTTTTGTATCTTCTACTCCCTACTTGACTCAGTTTCTTGTTCTACCCAAACCAGTGTTGGGGCAGGTGGGTCTTAAACTACCCAATGTATGGGGTAGTTTAAATAACAGAAACCACTTTCTCACAATTCTGGAGACTGGGAAGTCCAAGATTAAGGTGCTGGGCAATTTGATTTCTGATAAAGACTTTCTTCCTGGTTTGCAGATGGACATCTACTAGCTTTATTCTCACATGGGATGGGAAAAGAGAGAAAAAGAGAGAGAGAGAGAGACAGTGAGGAGAAGTCTTCTCTTTCTTCTTGTAAAGACACTAATCCTATCATGGGGGCTCTATCATTAAAACCTAGTTAAGTTCCAAAGGCCCCATCTGCAAATACCATCACATTAAAAATTAGGGTTTCAACATATGAATTTTGGGGTGTCACATACATTCTGTCGATATCATACCCTATCATATGTTCCTGGAGAATCATGGTTTCTGAGTAAGGGAAGTTAGACCTGGTGTTTCAATTAGCTTCCAGTTGAAAATGGGAAGATGAAGATGTACTTCATAGGATTATTGGAAGAAATGAATGTACACATGCAAAATGAATTTACACATGCAAAATGTCCCAGCCTATTCTTGACATATGGTAAATAGCTGAACAATTGTAGAATTGAAGAGCTGGTATTCCAGGGTGATTATGGTCATGGGTCCTGCAGTCATAGAGCTGCGGGCTTAAATCATGAGTCTGCCACTTACTAGCTCTATGAACTTGAGAACTTATTTAAGTTTTCTGAGCCTCGGGGTCCTCATGGGGAAAGTGATGCCAAATAGAAGACTATCTTGCTGATAGCCTTGATGTAGGATGAAATGCAGTGTACATGTAAACTACCTTACCATATAGTAAGTGCTCAAAAAAAGATCATAATTGTTATCATCACCATTATTATTGGACAGAGAGTGATAAGTAAGGTATTCTGGCTGCCTAAAATAGACTTGGGAAGTTTGGAATTGGAGGATATTTACAGAGATATCTTGTCCTTTCAGATTTCTAGCTATAAAGCTTCAAGTTGTCCTTGAATATTCTGGTTTTCTCACTCCCCACAGCCAGTCCACCAGGAAATCCTGTTGGCTCTACCTTGAAACATATTTAGAATTTGGCTACTTCTTACCACCTCCACTCTTACCACACTTGTCTGAGCCACAGTCCTCTCTTTCCTGGATCTGCTACAGCCTCTTAGCTGGCCTCCCTGCTTTCATCCTTGTCCCGTATAGTCTTTTTTTCTTTCCAAGACAAACTGTCTATAGATTTATTAAAGATGCTTTTCATAAACAATCATGGTATTTCAAGCAGGACATGGGCAGATAACTGTTAACGGTATACAACAACTTACAAACTCTCCTCTTCAATGGACTACCAAAATCAGAAAGCCACTATAAAAACAATGAAGTTGTCATCTGATGCTCTAAACAGGGAAAGTTTAGAGTGAGAGTTGACATTTCACATTTAGCATGTTTAACAATTTTTCACGAGCCGACCCTGACTTTCAGGAAATGAAAATAGCAGAATTATCAGCCTGAAGATGCAACAATATAGAAAAGGAACTGCTACTTTTTTGAAAGATGCCATCTCAACGTCATTGGAAAGTCCAGATTGCCTGATATACTGGTAACTGATGTTTCGTGGTCCAGTCTCAACAGGTCTCTGGTGTAAGGGAGTTAAGTCTATGCTGAAGGCAGAGAAGGAGAGAACATAAAACAAATTTTAAATTTTCCACACCACAAGGCATCTGTGCCAAGGTGACTATGTGTGTCAACATCAGGGAATCCCTCCTCCTGGGAGCCAAGAGGAAGTCTCTCAAAACTAGAAGGGAAAGATGCTGTCCAAATCATTCCAGTTTCAGAGACATTCTATTAGTGATAAAGCTCCTTCCCCCCAAAGACCAACAAGGAAGTGTTCTGTGTGCTAACAACATAGCTTAAAAAAAAAGGTAAAACGAAATACTGCATTCTTATAAAACTTGATAAAAAATAGTATTTCAAACTGTATGGTCGCTAGAAGCTCACACTGATTGACAACGCACACACCTCTCTTGGCATCTCCAGCACCTTCAGCTTTCTGTGCTGGTTGTGTTGGCATCTCCATTCTCTGCAGGGTTATTCCCATCCTTGCCAGCATCAGCTTTTCCCTTTTTTTCCTCTGGGTACCATTTCTCCCTTCTTTGCAGGGGCCTTTTTAGGCTTGGGCTCTGGCTTTGGAGGAGTAGGTTTCACAGACAATGTTGTAGATCTTCTCTGTGGTTTATCCTTCAACTTGGCTTTGTCCCCTTCAGCCTTTCTCATGAGCATGGTAGTGACGATGGTGGGACTCAGCACTCGATGTGAGGGATGCAGGCTTTGGTCAATTCCAGGGGCCCCTCTTGCCTCTTCTTCACACTGCTCCCCGCTTTAGTCTTTTTCCTGGCAGAAACCCAAGTCAGTTCTCATCTCTTCTCTGCTCAGGCCCTCTAGTGGCTCCCCATTTACTCCGGAGTAAAGCTGGAAGTCATTCCAATGGCTGGCGAGGCTCCATGAGCTCTGTTCTCTCTCTGGTTCCTCTCTCTCCACGCCTCCTACCACTGCCCTTCTCCCTCAATCCATTTCAGCCACAGTAGTTTATTCAGTGTTTCTTGAACACACCAAGTATCTTCCTACTCTGGAGCCTTTGCACTGGCTGTTCCTTCTTCCTGTGATGCTCATCTTTTAGATATTCGCATGGCTCATTCCCTGCCTCCTCCTCGTCTCTGCTCCAATGTCACCTTCTCTGTGAGACTTCCCTTGACTAAGCTCTCTAGCCAGTGAGAGGGATCCCCTCACAGTTCCAGCTTATTTACACCACCATGTTTTGTCTGTCTTTTCCCAGCACGTATCTCATTTAACACACTGTGGCCTTTACTAATTCCTTATGTTTATTACTTATCATCAATCTCCCTGTGCTAGAATGTAAGCTTCATCAAGACAGGGATCTTTGTTTTGTCCATTATTCTATATGTAGTGCCCAGAATAGTGTCTGGCACTTAATAAGCATTCATTGAATATTTATTAAAGGAAAGAGCAAACCAAAGGGAAGGAGAAATCTCAGAGAGCTGGGAGACAACTTTTTTTTAAAAAAGAATTATTTAAAAAATTTAATTGGATTTATTCATTCATTTACTTTAATTTGATGAGAGAGAGAGAGAGAGAAAGTAAGAAAGCAAGCCATCAGGTCTGGGACTCAAACCAATGGGTCATGTGGGAGTGTCCAGTGCCTTAACCACCACACCCCCTGCTGGTCCCCAGACAACATCTAAGTGAGAAATCAGAATGGCTGTAAGGTATTTACACATTGGGACAGTTTTCCCTGCAAATTAAAAAAAAAATGTAGTTTTACTTTTCAGAATCCAATCCAAATAAAAAATTCTATTGAAGAATAAAATGACTGGAAATACTGGGCCCGACAATCCCTCATGGAAACTGTGGGCAGAGTGGAAAAATGGCTGGCCCCTGTAGACCAGGCAGACCCTCTTCAATTTGCTGTGGCATCCACTCAGCCCAATTTTCCTCAGCTTTCTTTCCTGTCCTCTACAGGCATCTGAGTTTGCTTCCTTGGATACACTTTGCAGGCAGCCGAAGTGCCTGTGGCCTCATTTGTAAACAAAGAATTCTTTTCTGCAGAGCCAGACCTTTCCCTCTACCTGGGCTCTCTTTTCATGCTTTAATGAATTAGGTCCTGGAGTGATTGATGATGGAAGATGGTTCTCAACTACTCCTAAACACATACAACTATCCGAGAGAACATGAAATAAAAATGTTACTGTGCTGGGAACACAGATCCGAAGGGCGATGTTTATGTAACGTTGTTAATTGGATTTCTGCCATGAGGCGTTCAGTTGGGTGGGGTTTATTCAGTGAAACTAGGCCGTGACAGCAGCTTCTGGCAATGGCTTCAAGGTTAGCAAACTGAGCAGCCTTCTGGCCAACTGGCTAGGGAGAGGAGAGACGGCTGCTGAGGTCACCGGAAGCACTTGCGATCCACACTTCTTATCAGTGAGCTGTAGGAAGAATACCATCTCTCAGATTTATCCACAATTTTAATGAATGTCACATTTGAGATAATGACCTGTATCTGGACTCGCACAAAGCCCTGCGAAAACTTCCACGAATTGTGTTTTATCTCAAGTACTGCAGCAAGCAGCATCCAACATTACCGTTGATATCATCTATGGAGAACACTTTCCCAGGTTCTTTATTAAGGTTTAATTAAATTTTATGTGTTATCAATTAGGATTAATCTACATTTAGTCTGAATTAGAGGGAGCCAATTATAAATAACACCACTTCTCATTTATTCCTGAATACAAAATGAAGATTTTAAAACTTCCTTTGGACAAAAGAAAAAAAAGTACAACTCTCCTGCAACCAAATGTATACTTTTAAAGAGGGTTTTACCCAGGGGGCCAAAAGTTCTATTAAAATAAAGTGAAAAAATGAGAATTCCTATAGAAAGGTGTTTTGGACTGAAAGGGAATGGAGTGGTAATTTCTGTCTTGATGTGGGTAGCTGAGACAGATGTTCAACTTCCAGGTTTTAACTTGGAGCATTCCAACACCTCTGTTTCTGAGTTTGGACCAGCTTGTGCTCCATCATTGTGTTCAGTACTTTTTTTTTTTGGAGAGGTTTTTGCTATAGGGCGCATGCGCTCACCAGACAGGCAGAGAGAGACAGAGAGACAGAAAGCGAGAAATCATCCCCCAGGGGGGATGGCCACACCGCAATCCCTTCTCCTCCATTCTCCTCTTGGGATCCTGGGCACACATGCACACGCGCCCAGTGTGAGTTTTAAGCCACCGGGTCCGGGACGCGAACCACGGTCGACTACGTGGGAGTCCAGTGACATAGCCATTACGCTAACTGCTGGTTCCCATGTTCAGTACTCTTAATGAAATATTTCCAGTTCTCTTCTTTCTGGGCAAAAGTAGAATTACCCTCCTCTCTGCCCCCACCTTGAAGTTGGATATGGACGCTAGACTTGTTCGGTCAATGAAATGCAGGAAGAAGAAATGGCTGTCATTCCAGGAGGAAACTTTAAGAGTTGGAGTGCAATTTGCTGTGTTTTCCTTCTCCTGCTGCAGTGATCAAGTTGATCACAAACTTTTTGAAGTTTGTGAGAAAATGGAATTAAAGTACATGTTGGGACTTGATTGTATTGCAAAGGTATTGAGTAAAAACTTGTTCCAATTATGATGTGAAAAAGTGGGGCTTTGGGGGAAGAGATCAGTGATTGGGTTGTTAGGGTGGGGCTCACATAATTGGATCTTAGAAGACTACCAACAAAAGGAAATGAGGCAGGGAGAAGCCTTATGGATACAGACCACACTCAGTTCTGCTTGAACTACTGTCTTCTACTGTTACATGATGCCAACCAGAATCATGATTTTTGCAAATAGGGCTCTAATCTCTTAAATGTACTCAGTTTCAGATATTTCTGTAGGCAGTCCCAAAATGGACTGAGACATTATAACAGAACCCCTATCAACCCTAGATATGCAGAGATCTCTCGGTCTATCTACATTGGTCATGTACATAAACAATGACTAAACTTTGTCACATTAAGTCATTGACATGTTGGGGTTTTTGTTACTTCAGCATAACATAGCTTATCCTGCCTGATAGACCTTCTCAAAGCTTTGCTTTCTTCTAAGCTTTCATACCTACCTCACTGGGATGTTATATGAGGAAAAATAATGAAGTAATTCACAAGGAGTGTTTCATTCAGTGTCTGGCACATAGCAGGTGCTCCATACATGTTAGTGCTTGCTCGTATTTTTTGTTGTAGTTGAGTTTCTATATATTGTGCCTAAGTGACCTTACTTGAAATATGCTGACAGTAATGTGGACCTTTGCCCCTTTTCTGGCTTAGGCCTCATTTAAGTGTGTTCAGCCAATGTATAGTGTGTAAACCATGAGATTTAGATAGATTTAAGTTCTTTTGACTAGAACAATGTAACAGGGATGCACTGTGAACTCTTACCATGGTCTGGATGGGCCAGATAACCTATAGAGGTTGCCATATAGGAAACCTTGAGGGACATCTGGGAACAATGATGGGGGCAGTTAAAATATCACCTGGATCCAGAATTTAGAAAGTGAACGTGAATGTCTTGTTCCAGAATCAGAGTGTGGTCCCAATATGTGCAATTTCTCTACAGTTCAGAAAGATTTTGGTTGCAAGTGACAGAAACACAGCACAAACCAAAAAGGAAATTTACTGACTCTCATAATTGGGAAACCGATCTAATTTAATTAGAAGTTTGATGGTTTCTAGCTTCAAGTAAGGCTGTATCTAGCTATTCAAATGTCATTAGCTTTTTTTGTCTCTTCACTCTGACTTTTTTTTTTTCTGTTTTAATCATTTTTTTTTTTAATCAGACTCTTTCCACATGGTGGCAAAAGTGGCATTGGTGGGTCCAGAAGGTGGCATCGTAGTTAAGGCTCTGGACTCCCATTTGGTGAACTGTAGTTTGAGTCCTGGACCTGTCAATCTGAAACTCACGTGTGCATTCATGCCCAAAATCCCTAGAGGAAAATGGGAGAGAAGAGATTGCAATGTGGTCATCCCCATGGGGGGTGATTTCTTACTTTCTGTCTCTCTGTCTCTCTTTGTCTTTCCGGTGAGCACATTACCCTATAGCAAAAATCTCGCTCAAAAGAAAAAAAAAAATAGTGGCTTTGGCACCGCTAGGTTTCCATTGGTCTTATATCACTGATCCCAAGGGCTCCAGGACTAATCTACAAAAAACTTTTGCAAATTGAAAGATAAGGGAAAAAATTCAATTAAGAAACAAGTAAAGGATAGGAAAGGTAATTTTCAGAAGAGGAAATGTGAGTAGCCAATAAACAAATTAAATTATGCTCACTCTTATGGAGGAAGGAGAATGCAAATAAAAATGACAGTAAGATCACTTTAGAAATTGGTTTGGCCAAAGTTGAAATGACTTAATCACAGCTGGTGATTGTGTTGGGTAATAAAGATTTTCATACTTTACTGGATTGAGTAAGAATTGCTTTAATCATTCAAAAAAAAAAGTGCAGTAGCTACTGAAATTCAAAATATTCTTGCTCTTTGACCCAGCCATTTCATTTTTGGCAGACAGAAGTATCAATTCAATATAAAAATATTTATTACAGAGTATCTGATACTTGAAAAAATCTGGAAACAAAATGAATGTCTAAAACTAGGAAATTATGGGGGGCTGGCAGGTGGTGTGGTGGTTGGATGCTGGACTCCCACATGGCTGACTGCGGTTTGAGTTCTGGACCTGGTGGCTTGCTTTCTCACTTCCTTTCTTTCTCTCTCTCTGGTTAAATTAAAATTATAAAAATAAATTATTTTAAGTTAGAATAATAATAAATAAAATGAAATACATAATTCTTTAAAAAATAGGTAATTATGGGATAGCATAACTTAGATTCTTATAAAGCTATTGAAAAAAGTGATATGGAAGAATGCCAATACTCTTTCACTAAGTAAAGCAAAATTATATAATCCCATTAAAAAAACCTTTCATGTGACTTCTCATATATACATGTTTGGATAAGCTTGGGAAAAGCCTGGGAAGATACATATCAAATGATTGACGTTTGTTACTTCAAAGGGAAGGGGGCATGTGTCATATACTGCTATTGCTGTTTGAAAGGAAAATTTATTAAAGTATATATTAAAAAGAAGAAAATATACCTGTCTGCTTGAAGTGAATTACAGCAATGGACAGGTATAGGATAGCATCCTAAATCTAGGTTGGATCTATGGGGGTGGGCATGTCTTGTTAAAGGCTGGTTTATGGGAAGTTGGCATGCGCTCCTACTGATCAGTCTTAGCTGAGTGGTGCCAAGCTGTGCCGTGAGGGGATGGTATTGCCCAGGGACTTTGGTCATTCTGAGCCTGCCATCTGAAGTATGAACATATTGGATGCTTTGGGCATGGGTTGTACCTCTTACACATCAGCAAACAGGATATATTGATATATGAAGCATCTTGAAAAATTTTAGGGAAAATGTGTATTATGGAAAAAAAGTTTGCGTGGATTTCAAAATTCTTGTGCTTCAATCTAAACTAGTACTATAATTCCATCTTTCTACCAACTTTTTGAAGTCTCCTCATACTGTGCCTGCACTGGGTAGTTCTCCTGAGGCCGGTGGGAGGATAAGATTTGGCACTAGTTGCCAAAAGGTCTTTGTCGTTCTTGAGGTCTGAGTTTTGTGGTTTCATTGGGTTGTGGGGAGACTCCTATCGTCAGTTAAGGTTATCTATGGATAATACAAGAGTAGTTCAAAGAGTTTATGAAAAATGGAATTGAAAGGTGAGCTTATTTTGGTACAAAACATTGAAATCCTTGCATAGTTTTTTCGTAATTCTTATTTCCCATGAACTTTTTGAAGACCCTGCAAATGTGGAGGCTTAATATTTAAACTATGAGATGAACTAAAGAGAAAATCACTTAGACTCTGTTTCTCCCCCCTCCCCCCTTTTTGGTATATGAGCCAGAGGGTTCATTGCTTGCCAGAGAGAGAGAGAGAGAGAAAGACGCACAGAGAGGTGCACAGAGAGACAGAGATAAAGAGAAAGAGAGAGAGGGAGAAAGCACCTCCTAGTGGATCACGGTTATGCTACAATCCCTTCTCTATTTCTCCATCCTGTCAGGATTTGGGGGCACACTTGCACACACACCTGGTGTGTTTTTCAGTCTACTGATTGGGATTTGAATGGCATGATTGGCCATGTGGGAACTGGCTCTCTTAACCACTAGGCCATGGGACTGGCCCTCTTTTTCCTTTTATTTTATTGTTATTATTTTAAGATTTGAGATATAACCGAGGAGTCAACATTATTTCTCATGATTCCCAGGCTTTATGTCTGTGTCATGATCAGTCAGCACATCCACCTAGGACATGCTTATGACATCTTTGACAACACGCTAGACACATCATTGGTCTTTCTTCTGTAGTCTCTTACATCCATACTGAACTATTGTTACAATTTGGAAATGTGGTAAAAAGGATGACTTCCTATAAAACTGTTGAGTTGGAGCCAGCAGGTGGTGTAGTGGTTAAGGTGCTAGATTCCCATGTGACAGACTTCAGCTCAAGTACCAGACTCGGTAGCTTGAAACCCACGTTGGGCGCATGTGTGTGCATGTTCAAAATTCTGAGAGGAGAATGGAGGAGAAGGGATTGTGGTGTGGCCATCCCTCCTGGGGAGCGATTTCTCATTTTCTGTCTCTCCAGGGAGCACATGCACCTGAAAGTAAAAATCTCTGAAAGAAGACTCCAAAAAACTATTGAGTGAAAGGAGAAATAAAATATATAGTCAAAGACCATTTAGAGAAGAATGAGACTATGAATAGTACATGTGAAAACTTGTAGGATAGAGCCAAAGCCATAAAAATAACTTTTATTGTTGAAAATAAAAATAAATAAAATTAGCTTTAAAATCAGGAAGTATAAAACTTGGCAAAAAGCTTAACAAGCTAAGAAAAATAAATGTTTTAAAGAACAAAACAGAAATTCATGGATTCAAAAACAGAAAATCTCAAGATGTGATAAGTGCATATAAGAGGTGGCTCTTGAAAGAAAACTAATACTATAGATATATCTCTGGAAAATTGATTGAGGAGGGGAAAAACAAAACAAACAAAATTATAAATGACGAGATGCTCTAACAGGCATGTAAGAGATCAAAAAAACCCCAAGATATTATAAAATGTAACTCTGTAAGAAAATAAAAGTCTCAATAATGCAGGTAACTCTTTTGTGAAATGTGAATTCCAAAAATGACTTACGAAAAAATAATAGCTGAACAAAGACTTACATAAAAATAAGAAGTTAAAAGTATTACTAAATTAGAGATTTAAACTAGCTTCCATGAACAGAGGTTTCTCTAATGTGTCTTTTTTCTTCCCATTTTTCAGTAACAGATTATTCTTATACTCAACTAACGGTTCCAGATTATAGAGAAGCATGGAAAACTCTCTAATGTATTTTGAGGACAATACAACCCTGAAATCCAATCTTGAAAAAAATAGTGGGAAAAAAAAATCAGAAGACCAAGGCACTAGATGAAAAACTATAAATAAAATAATAGCAAACAGAATTCAATAATACATTAATAGAATCATTCACCATGACCAAGTAGGATTTGGCCTAGAAATGCAAAGTCTTTTGTTATTCAGATCATTTTATTAAAAAAGAAATAAAATCTTATAGATTAGCTGAGTCACCCTTTTCGCCCCTCTCCTTGATTCCATTCTATGCTCTCTCTTCATCCTCCCACCCCCCACTCCTTGCAAATACCAGAGACAACAACTATTTTGAGGTTGCTATTTATTATTCCAATCTATGTTTTTTTTTTTTACTTTTATAAGTATTCATAAATATTTAGGTGCTTTGTATGCCCTTAAAATTTTATAACATTTTTTTTTCCTAAATGTGTCCCTGTGAAACTTGCTTTTGTTCACTCAGTCTTTTTTTTTTTTTTTTTTTGATTCTTCCATAAATAACAGAGACAGAAAGAGAAAGGAGAGGGAGAGAGAGAGAGAGCGAGCACACAAGAGAACCTCCAGTGGAGTCTTCACGCTGCGATCCACCCCCAGCTTTAGCTAGCCCTACATCATGGACACACATAGCACCAGCATGCTCAGGAGGTCTGGAGGCAGGCTTGAGGCCTTTCCACGTTGGTCAGTGTCACAGTGCATTGTATTGCTGCCACACCGCTGTCCAGCTTCAGCAGTATAGTTCTGATAATTATCCATGTAGATACAGGTAGATCTAGATCATTCTTTATATGAATGTACTATATTTAATTTGTCTATTAGTTTTTGCACGTGGAAATTGTCGTAGGCTGAATGCTTGTGTCCCCCTCAAATTCATATGTTGAAATCCTAATCCCTAAGGTGATGGAGCCTTTGGCAGGTGACTAGGCCATAAGAGTGGAGCCTTGGGGGCAGGCATGTGGCATGGTGATTGAGGTGCTGGACTCCCATGTGGCCAGCAGTGGTTCAAATCCTGTACTTCGTGGCCCCAAAATTACAACAAATAAATAGATAAATAAATAAATGTCAAAAATAAATAAAGTGACTTTCCTTAAAAGAAAAAAAAAAAGAATGGCATCGTCATGAATGAAATTAATATCCTTATATATAAGAGATCCCAGGGAGCAGTCTGCTCTCTTTCCCCAGATGCAAACGCAAGAGCAGGCGGCCATCTGCAACTTGGAAGAGGGCCCTTACCAGAACTTCATCATACCTGCACTCTGATCTTGGACTTTCCAGCCTCCAGAATTGTGAGAAATACATTTCTGATATTGATAAGCTTCATAGTTACTGGCATTTCCTTACAGCCCGAACTATGTAGGTTGCTTCCTCTTTTTTGGTGGCTATTCTAGAAAATGATGTGCATTTTCTCACTTGCATACTCAAATGAAGTCATAGAATTTACTCTCCTTTCAGCAAGGTGTGAGTTCTGTCTTCTACATCCTTGCCATTTCTTGCGCGGAATAAGATTTTAATCCTGTTTTAATTCGCATTTCCATGATTCCTAGTGAGGTAGAGATGTTTCCAATGGTGGTTTATTTGGAGGGTTTCCTTTTCCCTGAACTGTATATTTCTGTTCTGTGTCTAATTTATACTAGATTAAAACATTCTTTTCCGTCTTTCCCACTATGCAAGCTGGCAGGTGAAAAAGCTGCGAAGCAGGATACAAAGAAGAAACCCGAAGCTAAGAAGGCTGATGCCAGTGGCAAGGTTGAAAAGGGTGACCCCAAGGCTAAAAAGCCCAAGAAGGGGAAGCCCCATTGCAGCTGAAACCCCATCTTAGTCCAAGGCATCGGCAGATACTCCCAATCTGCCATGTATTCCAGGAAGGCCATGTATAAGAGGAAATACTTGGCCTCTAAATCCAGGATCGAAAAGAAAAAGGAGAAGGTTCTTGCGACTATCACAAAACCAGCTGGTGGAGACAAGAATGGTGGTACCCAGGTGGTTAAGCTGTGCAAAATGCCTAGGTATTATCCTACTGAAGATGTGCCTCGAAAGCTGTTGAGCCATGGCAAAAAACCCTTCAGTCAGCATATGAGAAAGCTGCGAGCCAGCATCACTCCCGGGACCATTCTGATCATCCTCACTGGACACCACAGAGGCAAGAGAGTGGTTTTCCTGAAGCAGCTGAGCAGTGGCTTGCTACTGGTAACTGGACCACTGGTTCTCGATCAAGTTCCACTGCGTAGAACACACCAGAAATTTTCATTGCCACCTCCATGAAAATTGATATTAGCAAAGTAAAAATCCCAAAGTACCTTACCAATGTTTACTTTAAGAAAAAGAAACTGCGAAAGCCCCGACACCAAGAAGGTGAGATATTCGACACAGAGAAGGAGAAATACAAGATTTCAGAGCAGCGCAAGATTGATCAGAAAGCTGTAGATTTTCCAATTTTACCAAAACTCAAATCTGTTCCTCAGCTCCAGGGCTACCTGCGGTCCGTGTTTGCCCTTACAAATGTAGTTTATCTTCACAAATTGGTGTTCTAAATTTTTTGCCAAGAACCTAATTAAATAACTGAAAAAAAAAATATTTATAAATTCTTTTCCTATTGATTAGTAGGATTTTATTATATATATGAATGTTGATCCAGGACTGTTTAGTAATAGGAAAGCTATTAATATATTATATCACAGAAATGGATTAAAATATTTCACACAATTATGTTAATAAAGACCAACAACCATGCAATAGATTTGAGATTTACTCCTTATCAAAAGTTCTTGGAGAATTTAGAACAGAAACATGATTCAAGTATCTCTTTTAAACCCAAGTACATACAAGACTTGGTGAAACATCAGATACATCCCCATTAGAGGCAAAGACACTGTTACCGGTGGGATTGGGTTTCTCCAAGTCACATGTTGAAGTCCTAACTAAAAGTGCTCCAGAATATTATGACAGTATCTTTAAAGAGATAATTAAGTTAAAAGGAGGCCATTAGGGTGGCCCTAGTCCTAGATGACTGATTTCCACTCGAGAAGAGGAAATTAGGATACAGACGTGTACAGAACTAAGACCATGTGAAGACACAGGGCAAAGGCAGCCATCTACAAGCCAAGGGAAGAGACCTCAGGAGAAACTGATCCTGATGACATTTTGGTCTTGGATTTTCACCCTCCAGAACTGTGAGAAAATACATTTCTCTTGTTTAAGTCACCCAGTTGGTGGTACTTGTTGGGCAAACAGGTACAGTAGCAAACAAATACAATAATTTAGCTAGCATACAAATATACTAACCTTCAAAGATATTAAATAAGTGTGCATGAAAGTTTCAATCAATGACCATCTGGCATAACAGGAAGATAAGAGATACAACTGAGAGAAAGAAAGAGACCAATTTGTCATTTATAAGTGATACAATTATATAAGAACATTAACAACCTCAATAAGACAGTTTAGGAAAAGTGGTCAGACATGAGATAAGCATCTATAAATCAATTATACAAGAAATAAACTAATAATAAAAGTCTTTTTTTCTTTTGCAACAGCAACAAAAATACCCCAGACTGTTTGCAACATAAAATGTACATGAAGAAAATGATAAAAACTTACTGAACAATAGGCTTAAATAAATAAAGGGATGTATTAATTGCCTGCATGGGACTCTAAAGAGTTTAGAGATTTAAATTCTTTCAAAATTAGCTAAGAGATTTAATATATAGAATTTACATTTTTTTACTAACTTAATAAAATAATTCTATGGTTAAATTAGAACAATTTGAGAAAGGTAGAAACATGAATTATAATAACTTATTAAACAGCTCAGGGGAAAACAACACATTTGATAGATGTAAAAATGAAAAGTTATCTGTTGATAATGTATTTGACTTGATTACTATGCACTGCATTCATGCTGGGAAAAACTATGTTGTATGCTATAAAGATGTACAATGATTATATATAAACAAAAAGATCTGAAAAAATTTTAAAAAGACTAAAAAGGGAAAAAAAAGCTCTAACAATTAAAATAACTCAAAAAATTCAGAACCAGGTAAATAGAAGAGATACCTAAACATGTATTGCTTTGACCCTCGGCAAGGGTGTTAAGTGGAAAATAAATTATGCAAGGAAATTTTTTAAAAAATGAAAGAAATGGAAGCTGGAGCTACAGCTAATAAAGCCAGAGTAGGCCCGTTAGAGGACCCTGAAATGCCTGATTCTTGTCTTCACCTTCTCCTTGCTTTTATTCTTGGTTTGAGGCAGGGCTACAGAATGGTCAGAATCACCCTAGTCATCCTCTTTATTGCCCCTCCTCCTGGCTGTATAGAGGTTCTGTGTGACTACCTCAAATGAACGCTCATGTAATAGGGGTGAGTATTTCATACAATTCATACAGGATAGAACTTTATGACTGGCTAAGAAAGCATGTATAGATGGGAGGTATCCATACCTAACATTCCTCACTCTTCAGAAAGCATGCTTTGGATGAATGTTCTGTGGAGAGTCCTCTGGCTCATTCTCTGAGGTAGTAGAGCTGTGTAGAACAGGGGTCCAGGACAGGGGCCCAGGGGTCCAGCTTGTTGAAGTACAGTCTTCACTCCACTCCTCCTCTCAAAACACAGCAGGCTGAGGAGGAAGGTTGCGGAGGTCTGACCAGACTAGGTATGAGAGTGGGAAGTATATAGGAAGTGGAGGGATCCTGGATGTCCTTCAGTGACCCAGAATTGGGTTCCAACTTGTGAGGGGGGAATGGACGGAAATGGCCTGAAGAAGTAGGTGGATGACTTATGAGGAATGCAATGTAAGGTATCTAGAACAGGAATTGGCAAACATTTTCTGTACAGGGCCAGACAGTAAATATTTTAGGCTCTGTGGCCATATGGTCCCCATTGGCAACTACTCAGTTCTGCCCTTAGCGTGGGAAAGCAGCCATAGACAGTAGGTAAACACATGGGCATGTTTTATGTTTCAATAAAACTTTATTTACAAAAGCAAGGGCAGGTGGGATCTTGCCCATGAGCCATAGTTTGTATATCCCCACTCTACAACTTGGTTTTGTAGTTCTACCCATCTCTACCGCTTCCTTGTGCAATGTTAGCAAGTTATTTCTGGTGATTCTGTTTCTTCACGCTTAAGGGGGAGGCAACAATAGGTCTGTCTCATATGTTGTATGTAAGTGCTCAAGGAAAGTTAGTTCTTGTTGCTTGGTTATAGGCATCATCATGATTATTTGTATGTGAACATGCATGTATGTGTGCACGTGTGGTGTCATTAATGCTTTCAGACAGGGTCTCACTATGTCATGATCCTCTTGCCTTAGCCTCTGGAATAGCTGGGACTATAGGTGAATGCCACCCACATCAGATCGTTAGGGTGGGCTAGGAGCCACACCACAGTTTCTCATGTGGCATCAGCTAATGCGCAGCTGGTGAGCGGTGTCCTAAGTGTGCTATCCTGGCCAGCCATCATTATTTCTTGTGAGAACAAAAGACACTCAGGAAGTCACCCTAGGACAAACCTACCCCACCCTACCCCGGGCTTAAAAATAAAATCAGAATACTGATTCTACTTCACGCTTCTGTCAGTCGGCATGAGTCTTTAACATTTCCCAAACTCCGTAACATCTGTTGGCAGGTCTTTGGATATACTTCCCATCACATCTGAATTCCTGAAGGATCTGTGCTCAGTTTTCTTACTTCAAATTGGAGATGGAATTAGAGATTTTCACGGAACTCGGTGACCTGACTTTGTAGTTGTTTAGGGGAGTAAGTCATTGTCCCCATAAATAACGTTCTGACTTCTCAAGTGTCCACAGTGGCCAGACTATCCTTTTGCACTTTGGTTACATTTCCTTCTCGCCAGGAGGTTATTCGTTGCTGGACAGCTAGGAAGGGATGTGCATTTTCCTTTCACCCCTCTCTGTTCTACCTGAATATCCCCAAGTCCCTGTTCTGGGGACTACCTGGGTGACAACACTGTTTGTCACTGTCAGGAGTCAATGTGTGATCTCTGCAAAGCTGCCTTTTATTGGATCAAAGGGCCCCTAGCATTAAGATGTCCAAATTATTTTATTTGATTTTCTTCCGAGCCAATATGTCAGTGTCTGAAATACATCTTGCAGCCACCCGCTTCTCGATCAGAGCCATCACATCTCACTCCTGGATTACTGCCATGGGCCCTGAATGGCCTCCACGCTCCTGCTCTTACTGCCTTCAACTCTGCACCCCCAGTGTTTCTCCATGCAGCACCCAGAGCCATCTTGCAAAAACACAGACAAATTAAATTAAAACTTTTCGATGACTTCCCATCAATCTTAGAATAAAATTTCAATTTCCTACAGCAGATTTGGTCTAAGGGACCCCACTGCAAGTGGCCCCTGCCCATAACCACCTCATTGTAGGGCCTCACCCATGAGGTACCGGCTACATGGTCACGTTCATATTTCTCAAATGCACTGAAAGCTTTCCTGTTTCAGGGCTTTGCATGTTATTCCCTCTGGGACAATGTTTACATTTATTTTCTTGCTGCTGTGACTGATTACCAGAGACTTAGTGGCCTAAAGCCACACGGATTTCTTATTTCCCAGTTCTAGAGGTCTGAAGTTCACAACAGATCTTACTGGACTAAAATCAAGGTGCATTCCCACTGTGCACCAGGGGACAACTGTTTCTGTGCCTTTACCAAACCAGAGGCTGCCCACGTGCCTTGGCTTGTGGCTGTACCACTCTGACCTCTGCATCTACTGTCACATCTCCTTCCCTGACAGGCCTG
>NW_006159707.1:3806677-3806917 GCF_000334495.1 Tupaia belangeri chinensis | reverse complement strand
AGTCCTTGTGATTACAGTGAAGCCCACCTGAGTAATCCAGAAATATTACATTATTCCTATACACACACACACACACACATATATATATATACACACGTATGTATATATATAACAGAAAATGTGCATAAATGCAATGAAAGGAGAGAGAGAGAGAAAGAGAGAGAGAGAACATTCTTGACAGAGTCTTATTGTATGCCATGCCTTTTCCCCAGCCTCTAGCAACTCAGGGTCCCGGGCTCT
>NW_006159707.1:3797750-3806558 GCF_000334495.1 Tupaia belangeri chinensis | reverse complement strand
CTTGGTGGTGGTTTGGGGGAATATTCTGCCCACCCTATGATTTTCTTGGAAGTGATTGATTTCTTTTCTATCTTCTGATCTTGATTTGAATGTACCTCTTCAGGGGCCAGGAGGTGGCATGGGGGTTAGTGTGCTGGACTCCCATATGGCTGACTACAGTTCAAATCCTGGACCTGGCAGCTTGCATTCTCTCTTTCTCTCTTTGTCTCTCTCTCTCTCTCTCTCTCTGGTGAGCACATAAGCCTTGTTGCAAACTAAAAAAAAAAAAATAAAGAAAAAAATTAATGACTATACCTCTTCAGATAAGCCTATCAATCTTCTCTACATAGGCTCCCCATGATGTTCTCTTTTGTAACATCCTGTTAGTTTTCTTTATAGCAAATCCCTTAATAAATATACTCCTATTATTTAAGCATCTTTTAATTGGGTAGTCTGTCTCCCAAAGCTGAAGACGTCTTTACTGTACAGCCTTCACCTTACTCACCTATGATCCCATTCTCCCCACCTGTAAGCCTAATCCTCTTCTGCTCTACCCTCAGCTAAAGTCTTGGGAAGCATCAGGTAGAGATGCCCTTGGCTTATTCCCAAGTCAGTCTTGACCCCATGTCCCTGTGTCCAGTTTGGTTAGAATGCCAGGGACACAGACTTCTGACCCCTTTCAGGAGACAGTCATAGGTGTGGAGATTCAAGTGTAGTGTGTAGACATGCCCCACCCCCACTAGTTAAAGAGTTCCGGGCAGGCCCTTATCCTTGTCTGAACCAGCGAGGGATCTGTCTGGCTGGAGTACTTTCATGCACTAAAATTTATGATATTAATCACAACTCAGCAAGAGCCTCTTCCAACAGAAGGTTCTGTGTTTTAGATTGGACTCCCCAGAAGCATACTCCGAGAAGTGGATTTGTGTAAAAATTATTACAAGTGATTCTCAGAAACTGGTAGAATGGAGTGGGGAAGTGGGATGGGAAAATGAAGAGGCCAAGAAGAGAGTGGTAACCAAGCAAGGTCTCAAGGAGGGTCAGGGTGGCTCCGTTCCATGGGGGAGCTCTCAGGTTGCCCCATCCAGGCAAGAGAGTGGGTCTCTCTGTCTCTCTATCTTGTGAAAGAGTTAAATAAGTAAACTTGGAAGCACAGGAGGGACAGATAGCAGCTCAGTGGTAATGCAGCTGAACCCGTAAGGGAATGGTCCTTAGTATGCATCCCCAGACCTCCCTGAGCACACCCAAAATCTGGGCTGGCTGAGACTGGGGGTGGATTACAATGTGGGGACCCTCTGGAGAAAGCATCTCTCTGTCTTCTGTTCCTCATGAAATAAATAAATAAACAACAACCAAAAGACTAGAGAGCTGGCATGATGATAAGCCTGCATTTGCCACTAATTGGTTGAGGGCATCCCTCCAACGGGAATGTCAATTTCTAGGCATTTCAGACTCTTGGCACATCCAGACAATGTGGGAGTAGGTCTCTGACAACGAGATGCGGGTGCTGGCTGAGAGGAAACGCAGCAGGAGCTGTGTGCAGAGCATGTGAAGGGACCTGAGCATGTGGGCAGAGCCCCGAGAGCACTGCTACATTCACCAGCTGCAAGTGGATCCGTTAGTTCACTCATCTGGCTTTGAGTCTGTGCCAGATGGGGATGCAGGCGACAGAGATATGGACCCAGTCCTCATGAAGTTTAAGGTCGAGTTAGGGTGGGAGGGGAGACAGACATTAAATTTCAAAAAAACCTTTAAGAATGAGGAACTGATATTGTGTTTACTGCTATGGGTGAGAGGAATGTGCTTCTACCTGCGAGTAGACCTGGTCAGACAGGTAAGTGGGTATGAGGCGTCTCCTAATGAGTGATGCTGAACTGAAAGCTGCAGAATAAGAAGAAAAAAAAAAAAAAAGAATGAAAGCTTGGGGCATTGTGAGGAGAGCATGTATAAGCCAAGGGAGCCTGTACAAGGGTCCTGAGGCAGAAATCAGCAGGTGACCCTGAAGGAAGTACAGCTGGGGTTCCAAGAGCAGGGATGATGTTAGATGAGCCAATGGCTTGCCGAGGCCTGATTCTTTCCCACTTGCCACCCAACATCTTCTTCTAGGAGTTCTTTTTCTTCTTTCCTTCCTTCCTTTCTTTTTAAAGAATTATTTATTTAATTTTATTTATTACTATTATGTTTCAATTTGACCAGAGAGAGAGAGAGAGAGAGAGAGAGAGAGAGAGAGGAAAAGTGAGAAAACAAACCACCAGGTCTAGGATTTGAACTGCGGTCAGCCATGTGGGAGTCCAGCACCTCAACCACCATGACCCCGGCTGGCCCTATCCCCCCACTTCTTTTTGATTCTGTTCAGTATCTTTCAGACCTACACCTGTGGGCCATTCCACAGTATGTCCCCTGAAGCAGAGGGGAAATGGGGACATAGAAAAGATGTTAGGTGGGAGAGTCTATTTTCAACTGTTCATCTTTCCCCCACTGAAGCTTATAGCTGAAATTAATACATAAATTTACAGCCGCAAGTCAGTTGTGATAAATAATCCCAGAAGTGTTCCGATTATTTACATTTTTATGGAATCTTGCCTGAGCAAACCCAGAGAGCTCACCAGGCACTTGAAGAATTATGTCTTGTTCAAAACCAATTTAATAGCAATGGAAAATAAAGCCATCTGTGGGAACCTGTAGAGCAGGGTAGTAATTCTCTGCCAGATGAGCAATATACAAAAAGCACCGAATCAACCCGAGCACGCCAAGCACTTGCACAGTTCAAGGAAAAGTAACAATCGCAACTTCAATGAACTGTCTGAGGACATCAGGCCTCAGAGTGTCTTTTGCTTACATGTCAGACAGAGAGGATTCTAGTCACGTAACGACTTGAAAAGAGGCCCTTGTGATTGTCCTATACACAGTAGAGCTGGTTGGTGGTAGGTGGTACAAAAGGGAAGAAAGATCACTTAGTGGAGTCAAAGAGCATGGGTTAGGGGTCAGAGTTAAGAGTTCACACCTTAGATTTTAGCTAACTGTGTGACATTGGACAAGTCATCATTTCTTATTTTTTTCTAATGAAAAATAAGAGAGATAATACAAGTTTAGTGTTTTACTTTTTTTTCATCCAGTGCAACGTCCTTTATCTCCACCTAACAGCATTCTGACTTTCTCTTCTTTCTTTTTTTCCTGTGGTTAACCATTTATTTTTTTAACAACATTATCAAGGTATAATTTACATATATTAAAATTCACCCATTTTAAATGTATAGTAGGATGAATTTCAGCAAATTTATCTAATTGCACAATGATCCCCACAATCCGGCTCTCGAATATTTCCATCACTCCCCAAAGTTTTCTCATTCTCATTTATGGTCAGATCCTGCTCCAACCTTCAGCTCCAGGCAACAACCAAAGCGTTTCTGTCTCTACAGTTTATCTTTTCTAGAAGTTTCATGTAAGTAGACTCATACAATATGAAGACTTATGTGTCTGCCTTCTTTCACTTAGTATAATGTTTTTGAGATTTATTTATGTTGTTTCAAGTATGAATAGCTTGTTTCTTTTTACTGGTTTATTTTGTTTATCCACTCACCAATTGATGAATTTGGATGATTTTGAATTGTATTGTCCATTTGTTGGCTGTGGTGAGTAATGTTGCTGGGAATAACTGCATAGAAGTCTTTGGGTTGATAAACATTTGCCTTTGTCTTGAGTGGGTACCTATGAGTGAAATGGCTGGGTTATATGATAAATAACTTAGGAAACTACTTAATTGTTTTCTGAAGTGGCTGCACCATTTTTACATTCCCACCATCGATATATGAGGATTACATTTCTTCATAGCCTTATGAACACTTGGTATTATTAGTCTTTATTATTCTAATAAATGTTAGAGTGGCATCTCCTTGTGGCTTAAATTTTTATTTCCGTAATAGTTAATGGTATTGAGCACTTTTTAATATGCTTATTGTTCCTTGGCATATCTTCTTTGGTGAAATGTCTATTCAATCTCTATTTATTTTTTAAAAACTGGGGTGTATTCTTATTATTGAGTTGTTAAGTATTCATCATTCTCAATACAAGTCCTTCAT
This sequence comes from Tupaia belangeri chinensis, assembly GCF_000334495.1. NCBI lineage: Eukaryota > Metazoa > Chordata > Mammalia > Scandentia > Tupaiidae > Tupaia > Tupaia belangeri. The sequence continues at coordinate 3,802,503 of NW_006159707.1, read as the reverse complement.
GTGTTCTGCAAATATTTTCTTCCATTTTGTGGCTTGTCACTTTATTTTTCTTAGTGACATGTTTTAATGAGTCAAAATTTTAAATTTTTATGAAGTCTAATTTGTCCATTTTCTCATTTATAGATTATACTTTTTAGCATCATTTCTAAGAATTGTTTGTCTAGCTTAGGGTCACAAGAATTTTCTAGACATTTTATAGTTTTAGCTCTTTTATTTAGGTTTATGATCCATTTTGAGTTAATTTTTGTGTGTGGTGTGAGATAAAGGCTTCAGTTCTTTTTTTTTTTTTTTTTTTTTTTTTTTTGGGGTTTTTTCTTTTGGGGGGGGGGGCCCCCAAAAAAGGTGCGTGCGCTCACCAGAAAGACAAAGAGAGACAGAAAACAAGAAATCACCCTCCAGGGGGGGATGGCCACGCTGCAATCCCTTTTCTTTCATTCTTGGGATTTTGGGCACGCAAACACACATGCCTGGTGTGAGTTTAAGTCACTGAGTCCAGGACTCGAACCACAGTTGACTACATGAGAGTCCAGCGACATAGCCATTACCCCAACTGCTAGTCACAACTTCAGTTAGTTCATTTTAAATCATGTGACTATCCAACCATTCTAGTAGCATTTATTGAAAGATTGTCCTTTTCTATGAGTTATCTTGGACTTTTGTAGGAAGTAATTTGCTCATGTATGATTTGTTTTTAAACTCTCTTGGTTTTCTTTTGAGGAATAACTCCTCTCCTTTTTGATGGTGATCCACAGAACAGTAAATGAAGAATTGCTCTGGAAGATGCTGATGTTTCTATCTAGAATTTGAATCCTAAGCAGACAGATGAGACAAAGCGACAGATGATGAGCGGAGTTAGATTTAATTGTAATGATGATTTCTATCCAGACTCATTTCACAAAACTGTCAATGATAACAACTAACCTAAATGCCCAGCACTGTGCTAAACACTTTAATAATATTAACTTGTTTAATACAACAAAACCATCAGACATATCTAGCATTAAAACAGAGACATGCAGAGCCTAAGTAACTTGCCCAGTGTCAATGTTAGCAAGTCTTAGGGCAAGATTTGGACCCAGGCCATCACGTTCCAGAGTTCAGGATTATTAACATCAGCCTGTCCTGTCTTTGTCGGGCTTCCTTTTTCCTAGCCTCTAGTGAGGCCTGCCTGCTTCTGGGCCTGACTATAGTGTAGAACCTACCTGAAAGGATCTGGTCCTCATTTTCTTCCAGAAAATTCCCTGTGGCTCTAAGGGTGGATGGTGGTGCAGTGGTTAGAACAACCTTCTGCAATTCTGACCCACATGGGAAGGTTCCAGATTTGGATCTAGAGACCTTCCTGAGTATGCCAGGCACATGGGTGTCCATCATCCAAGGTTGGCTAATGCTGGAAATGGGAAATCACTGTGCTCTGTTCAGCCTGATGTGAAAGGAAGATGTTTTTCCTGCCTGGTATCTTTTCTTACTGTTTCTTTAATAAATGGGACAAGAGGGGGAAAAAAAGTCAGGACCCTGCTATCTTTCTGACCATCTCTGTCTCTCCCACATAGAAAAACTAAATAAACTTTACCCCCCCCCAAAAAAAAGAACAAAAACAAAAACAATTACCGACTGTCAGACTGTCTAGCACTAGAACTCACAGTCTGATTCACCACAATCCACTGCCCTGAGTGATCAGGAGGGAACGTTCCAGGGGAGGAAGTGAGAACAGAATACAGAGGTTTGTGTCGTACATTTGGAGAAAGAGCAGGAATTCTAAGGCCCTGATTCAGGGTGCCTGGTGAGGGGAGAGGGTGGAGAGGCAGGGACTGGAGCTGAGCCGCAGGTATAGCAGTTGGGACTTGTATCTCCTGCCTGTCCTTTGCAGGGTAGACCACAGGGATGCATGGGAGAAATGTAAGCAGGGGCACTTCATCAGTATCAAGCCACAAAAATAGATTCTGGTCAACTTAAGCAAGAAAAAAATATCAGTTCAAATAGAAACAAAGGTCAATTAATTGTTCCTTTGAAAAGGCTGCCCAAAGATCGAGGCAGTAAGGACTAATTGAAAGTCCTTTGTGGCATCTTTACTAGTTTTCCTTTGGAGGGGCGATGGGGAAAAAGGAACCTCCAGACGTATTCTCAGGAGAGCCAATTTGTGACCCAGCCTGGGGCACATCTTCTCTCCCAGTGGGGCAGAGACCCTTGATTGACAATCAGACTTTCTGCTGTTGGGGGGAGGTTCCCTAGAGACAAGGTGGATGCTGTTACCTGAAGAACAGTTGTTTGAAATGTAAGAGGAGAAGCTGGAAATTGATTACTAGTAACTGAGAGACAGACCTGAGAAGTAAACCAGAAAAAGGTGGTTTTTAAAAATTTAATTAATCATTATTATTTAATTTGACTAGAGAGAAACACACACACACACACACACACAGACAGAGAGAGAGAGAGAGAGAGATGGAGAGAGAGAGAGAAAGTGTGAAAGCAAGCTGCCACGTTCAGGACTTGAACCATTGTCAGCCATGGCCAATGAACCACCATGCCACCTGCTGGGCCCAAAGTGTGGTTTTGTTCATTTCCCATCAGTGGACTCTGTACTTCCATGAGGCTGTACTTCAAATACACCTCATGTGTAATTCCAGGTTGTGATTTTTAGAGTTAAGCATAGGTCTTCTTCAATAGTTTAAAAATCTAATGGCAGTTAAGATGGGAATGCTAAAACCTCTCCAAAAAAAGAAAGAAAAAGATGGGAATGCTAATTACTCTTTCTTGTACTGAAAAAACACTGTATCTTCACTAACATGTGCAATGATTATAGGTGAATAAAAATCTTTAAAATATCTAACGGCAGGAATTAGATACATTTTGGAAAGTGTGTTTTATGAAGAAATTAACTCATTGGTCTTCTGAGTAGCAAATATTTGAATAATATGTTCCTATAGTTCAAAACTCAAAATGATAAAAAATGTATACTTGTGATAGTCTCGTTCCCCTTCCATTCCCACCTCAGGCCTGTAGGTAAGCACCTACTAGTTTCTCACTTGCCCTTTTCCTGTTCTGTTGTTATGGTTTCTCTAAGAACAGAAGAATATGTGTACAGAGGCTTTGTCCTGGCTTTCCTTTCTGGGAGGTATTGGGGACCTGGAGGCAGCCCGGGGAAGTTAGAAGTCTATTTTATCAGCTCAGTGTCAGCTGTGGGAATCTGCCACTGACCCTAGGTCTGTTGTGGGGACCTGGGTTCCCAGGGTCTTCAGTCTCCTGCCTTATTTTCCTGGGCAGGCCCAAGGCTTTCAGAATATATACCCTATTTCAATGGAATTCAGTTTCCTGGGACTCTTCTTATTCCTTCCAGTCCCCTAGGCAGGGACTAGCAAACTACAGCTGAAGAGTCAAATCCTATTCACTACTTATTTTTTAGATAAAGTTTTATTGAAATGCAGTCACAACTGTTGCTTACATATTGCTCGTGGCTGTTTTGCTTCAAAGCAGCAGAGGTGAATAACTAAAATTGAAACTGTATTGCTTTCAAAATGTAAAAACATTTTTTTGAGAGATTTTTGCTATAGGGCATGTGCACTCACCAGAAAGACAGAGAGAGACAGAGTGACAGAAAGCGAGAAATCCCCCCCCAGATGGCCACACCGCAATCCCTTCTCCTCTGTTCTCCTCTCGGGATCTTGAGCACGCAAGCACATGTGCCTGGCGTGAGTTTAAGTTACTTGGTCCGGGACTCAAACTGCGGTTGACTACATGAGAGTCCAGTGACATAGTCATCACGCCAACTGCTAGTCCCAAAATGTAAAATATTTTTTAACTGGCTCTTTTTTTTTTTTTTTTTTTAAAGAAATTTTTGCTATATGGCATATGCACTTGCCAGAAAGACAGAAGGTGAGAAATCACCCCCAGGGGATGACCATACTGCAGTTCATTCTCCTCTTGGGATTTTGGGTATGTGTGCACAGATGCCCTGGTCTGGGACTCAAACTGTGGTTGACTGGATGGGAGACCAGCACCTTAACCACTATACCACCTGCTGTCCTCTTAACTGGCTCTTTACAGAACAGTCAGCTCCTGCTCTAAGAGCTGAAAAGAAAATGAGGATTTTTGTCCTGGAAGTGCTTTCCTGTGGTTTGTGAAATCTTCAGTGGCCCAAAGTGAGGAAGCCATCCCTGCAGAGAAGGAGCTGCTCAGCCGAGAAATCTGAGCCATTCTGGCCACCTCCTGTTCCTCATTCTACTCCTGCTTCACTTTCACTTCAGCATGAACACCTGTTGTTTTTTTTTCCTCCCAAACGTTCTTTGATCGCATCCCTTCTTCCCTATCTCTGGCATTGTTACTTCACCTCTTGCCTAGACCAGCCTAGTCAACTCTGCAGTCAACTCTTCAAGCATTCACTCCAAAGTTGTTGCAATTCATTCTCCACCAAGCAGCCAGTGATCTCTGTAAAGTGCAGCTCTGAAATCCTAGAATGGCTTTCTATTGTTCTCAGAATAGCGACCCAAAGCCTCAGCCTGGCCTCTGCCGGCCTCTCCAGAGCCCTCTAGTGCCATGCTCGCTGCCACCTCTCTCTACTCTCTGGCCACACTGGTGGTGCCGGGCTCCCTTCAGAATGGGTCTTTTGTACATGCTATTTCCCCTACCCGAAGGCTCCAAAGTTTCCTAGCTTTTCCAGTGAACTCCACATCCTTGAGGGGTTACCTTAATTATCACTTGCACAGAGAAATCACTAGGTAACAGCCCTCATTACAGGCTGTTGTAGCCATGTCCCCCC
>NW_006159707.1:3753696-3795697 GCF_000334495.1 Tupaia belangeri chinensis | reverse complement strand
CACCACCCCCCATTACAGCCTGGTGTAGCCATGTCCCCCCCCCCCGCCCCCCCAGCACTTTGTCTTGTCACAGGTGCCATTCTGCCTTTGTGCTTTTATTTATTTATTTATTTATTTATTTATTTATTCATTCATTCATTCATTCATTCATTCATTCATTCTTGGGGCCTCCATGAGAGCAGGACCGCCTATGTGGCTTTGCTGACTATAGAATCCCCCCCTACCTAGCACAGTGCCTATGCTATGCTAGTAGACACTATGCTAGTAGACCCTTGTTAAATATAACCCATGAGTAAATAATAACTCTTATTCTGTTCCAGCCATGTCTGGATAGTAGGAGGGATTCTTCTCTGTAGCTTGCTGAGGTTTTAGGTGCCAGAGTTGCAACTTCATCCCCTGAGAACTGTGTTTAACAGAGTGATTTGGCAGTGCCAACTGAGGCTGGTGTTGATGGAATGCCACTTGGAGACAGCAGCTGCTGACTTTCTTCCAGTCAGTATCTCCAGTTCCAGACAGGGTGTACACAGCACGCTTTTCTCCAGACTGTGTTCCAGAGATCACTCACACCCAGAGGGATGGATGCTTGTCACAGTTGCTCTCCAGCTTCTCTGCTCCAGGTCTCCCCACATTGCAACCAGTGAAGATACAAAATGGGCAAGGCAGACAGGGGTCCTGGTGCCTCTGGGTGCCCCTTCTTTCCAAATCGGTTAAGTATCCCATGGGATTCAGACACAGAATTTTATTTGTTTTTCTGGACCTAAGCTGCCCCTTGACATAGCCAGTGATTGCTTTTTTAAAACCATGAAGGGAAACTAGGTCCTTTCATCCACTGATAAGGTGTCAGGTGACAGAGAGATCAGCATCCCAACACATAAATCTGCAACTAATCCTTGGGAATCAATATTTTTCATTAAGAACCTGTGAGAGTTGGGCCATTATGGGGAAAATCTGTTTAGGTTGACACCTTGATGAAGTTATTCAGTTCAGGGGCTTAAGTCATTGAAAGGTAATAAAGAGCACAGAGCAATCTCGGGGCTGGTTAGGGGAGAAAACGATGGGAGTATTGAACTTCAGTTCAGTGAAAAATGACCTCCTGATTTATTGGGGAATGATGGGGTGCTGGCCTCTTGGGCAGGCTGGGCCAGACAACATCAACATGGCAGCCGCTCATTCTCACGTCCTCTCATCCCTCTGCAGTCACTGCTATTTGTAAGCTGTCTGACAGAAAAATAAAAAAAAAAAAAGTAGTAGGGAACTATTTTAGGGACTTAGGCTATTTCCAATATTGTCTAAGTCCCAGTCCTTATAATATTCTTTTACATCTTGCACTTTCTCCTGTAGGTCATAAGGTACAGAGGCATTGGAGTAGTCTACAAAAGTTTAATAATGAGACTGAATTTACTTTTGTAACATTTCCTTTATAACCCATAATGATTGGAAGGACCAGTCCATTGTTAGAAAGAACCAGGCTCATTTGGAGCCCATTTGGATATAGTCAAAGGACAATATTGGATATTTCCTGTGGGTCCCACTTGTCCATAGAGAATCACATTGGATGGGCTATTGGAAGTACATTTTGTCCTCTCTCTTTTTTAAAAAAAGTCCCAGGGCTGGCAGGTGACATGGTGGTTGAAGTGCTGGACTCCCATATGGCTGACTCTGGTTTGAGTCTCAGACCTGGTGACGCACATTCTCACTTTCTCTCTTTCTCTGGTCAAATTAAAAATCATAATAATAATAATTCTTTTTTTAAAAAAATCCCTGTTCAGGATTCTGGGTTGATTTTTTTTTTTTTTGCATTCTTCTGTAATCAAACCAGATGGGACCATTTCTGGCATTATCCTGAGAAACCCATGGTGAACCCTGTTGTCCTAAGAAGCTCTGTTCTGGAGGGAACCTGCTACATTCCTTGAGTGGGCCATTCACCAGACAGTCTTTGATCTTAGGAATATTGATCTCCCCCAGCTCAACTTTTATGCATTTGTGAGTGCTGTGAACCATGTAAGAAAACTTTGACACCTTCGTGTGAGGTCAAAAAAGTGCCAGCATCAGAGTGTCTTAGGTTTGATGAAATATGGTATTATTTTTTATTTAATAATAAAGAAGATGTTCTCTCTGGGGATGAGGCCGAGGAAATATTAAAGAGATGAAGGGTACAGAGAACTCATTTTGCTGGAAAGTCAACACTGCCAGCCGAGTAGGCTGTGTCTGGGGGAGGGAAAATGGAGGTGAGGAGTCTGAGTGAGTCTGAACTAAGGTAGTTACAGTAGATAGTGAGAAGAGGGAGGATTCAAAAAACAGTTTCGAATCAAATGAATAGGAGTGGCTGACAGTTTGGATCTGGGATCCATTTTTGTGTTGGCTTTTACTATCGCCTCACTACCTTGAAAAAAGAGAAGGAAGATGCCAAAAAGAACAAGGAAGGGAATTTAGGTGAATGGTAAGAACTAAAATTAGGCAGAAACCAAGTTGAAAAGAGGGAAAAAAAAAAAACAAAACAAAAACAGAGGGGAAGGGAGTCATGGAAGTGAAGAGTGGAGAAAGAGGGAATGGTCAACTGTGCCTTTGTCCTCGGAGGTTGAGTTTAGCTCACTACTCAAAATGCCCATTTGGCTTGAAAATATGTTGTAATCTAGGACCATACTCCAACAGTCTCAGTGTGATTCTGTGAGCCAGAGAACAATGGATGGAGGAGTAAGTAGAGCTCACTTTCTGGGGCTCCTCTCACACTGTGCTCCTGGATATGTTGTCCTCACAGAGCACAATCTGAGTGGCATCTCTTGAGGGTGTGGGATAAAAGTGGACTTCCAAATTTAGAATTGACCTGAACCCATGCCCATGATCCTATTCTTGAGATGCTTCAAATCTCCAGGCATTGCTACATGTCTCTTGGGGGACAAAATTAGCCCTGGTAGAGAATGACTAGACTAGAAAAATTAAGCAGAGATCCTGTAAGTCATGAGAAGGAGTTTAGGGTTTAATTTGATGACAATGAACAGTCCTTAATGGGTAGCAACGACAGGATGGGAGAGAGTTTCTTTGTCAGATCTGTGATTCAGGAAGGTCACCTTGGCTGTATGATCCAAAGCAGGAGTGAGACCAAGGCAAGAAGACCACTTTGGAGGCTGTTGCTATGATCCAGGTATGAGAGAAAAGTGGCATAAACCAGTAGGATAGTGGAATTAGAGAAAAATGGGTGGGGTCAGACTCTCATTCTTGTTCTGAAGACCCAAATTGATGTTTTCTTTGGTTTATCAATCTCAACCTCCTTCTCCCTCAGTCCTGGTTCTGGATGTTCTTGAACTTAAAGCAGTGGCTCTCAAATTTTGGTGTAGAATCACTAGAGTGTGAGTTATAAGTGCCATAGTCCAGGCCCATTGAAGGAGGAAAGAGCTTGGCTGTGGCCACTTTTCCAACTTTCTCAGGTGATTCTGAAACCCATCAGAATCAAAAACTATTGACTTCAGGTATCCACTGCTATAGGTAAGCAACATTCTATTGGCCACAGGTAGAGTCATATATCTAAATGCAGATGGGCTATTTGTAGAGGAGCCAAAGTAACAATAATGATAAACTATAACAGTAGTGAACAACGATATTAGTAACTACCATTTATTGGGGCTTATAATGTACCAGGCATTGCGTAAGAATATCACATGTATAATGCCATTAAGTCCTTCACATGAAACTAGGACGTAACTACTAACTTTATCTACATGTTAATGATAATAAGGTGCACAGAACAAAGTAGCTCGGGCACAGATAGAAAAGTTGGGTCAGGGCCCAGCCATGGTGGCACAGATGGTAGGACGCTGTAGCATAACACTGAAGTCATATGGGAAAGCCTGGAGTTTGGAGACTGGATTGACCTGAACCCATGCCCATGATCCTGGCTGATTGGAAGACTGAGCAGAGGATGGGAGTTGTGGTGTAGTGAGATTCTGTCAAGGTACTTGCTTCTCTCTCTCCCTCATGAAATAAAGAAATAAAATGTAAACAAACAAACAAACAAAAAAGTAGGGTTAAGAACTCAGATCTGCCTGATTGAATACAAGTTTCCAAATTACCACACGGTAGCTACACCCTTTCCCACTGCAACCCAGCATCCATCCCCAGTGACCTGGGACAGAAAATGTGAGGGTCCTCAGCTAGTCTTTGGGTATATCAGTTTGTGAATGACAGAAACCCCAAATGAAACTATACCAGATAGAAACTTATTTTCCTCCTTTAAAAAAGAAGTTCAGATAGACGTAGTTTAGAGCTGAGGGTAGGCTCTACCTAGGTGTTCTGCCATTTTCAGCAGATGACTACTACCTCATGATCCAGGTAGCTCAGACTGAGCCATCACATCTGCATTCCAGCCAGCAGAATGGAGTTAGGGTCAAAGTAGGTGTTACTTTTCCCTGAGGTCACGCACAACACTTTACTAACATGTTAGCTAGAAATTAGTCACAGGATGACAGTTAGTGACAAGAAAATCAGAGAAATGTACTTCTCTTCCTGCCCAGGTGGTCATGGGCCAAACTAAAAACAATGTGAAATGTCAATGTGAAAACATGGAGGCACTTATACTCAGGATCCTGGCAAGCTGGAGGACTAGAGGAGGGAGATTGTGAGATGCAAGCCTTGTGGAGCATGTACCTCTTTTTCTCTTGCACACATACATGCATACTCTATCATGAATAATAATCATCATAAATGTTGCATAGCTATGCATTTATTTAGAGTAGCCATGGGACTGTCATGGAAAACCTGGAATATAAAATCACTATTAGTGAAGGTACTTGTCTTTGGTCTTGGTGGGTGATGATTGGATCATGGTGATTGGATAGTGGAAGTGCTAGTCTCATGAATGGATTAATGTAGTTTTGTGAGATAACTGAGTGAGTTCTAGCTGTTACAAGAAATTAGTTCTCATGAGTGGGTTATGATTAGTTCTCATGAGTGGGTTATTATAACAGGCTGCAGGCCTGTGCCCTCTCACTCTGCATATATCCCCCCCAACCCCAGTCTCTCTGCTTCTGTTGGTGCCAGGTCTATGCCTTTGGACTTCCCAGTCACCAGAATCGTGAGTCAATAAACCTCCATTTCTTTAGAAATCAGTGAGTCTTAGATATTTGTTGGCAATGCAATATGGACCAGAAGACTTATTTCAGGCCATTCACTTGCCTGCTCTCCTGTCTTTGGGATTTCCACCCCTGGTTCCAGATGCTGAGCTGCCCATCATTTGGACAACTCATGTGAACTTTCCAGTTGATGTCCCTTAATTATTCAAGCTCCCCTTTGGCTTAACATTCACCAGTTTTCTGTTCTACTCTAAGCTATGCACACCCTCTTGGTTTCTATTCATTAGTGGATCCATAGCCTCGGGGACTTCATGGCTCTCCTTAGTTTTCCCACAGTGGAGAAGGATAAAGAACAGATATAAAGAATGGAATACACAGTTGCAGAAAATTTCCTGCTAGGGTGGTAGGAGCTTTCAACTCTTCCTACTGTTGACCATGATCTTCCAGGAGAAGGAGGATGTGAGGTCTTAAGAACTGGCTTGATGATAGGAAAGGAGGAGTCAACCAGGGACACTCAAAAGTATGATCTAGCAGGGCAAGAGCTCTGCAGCCTTTGGACTGCTTGTGTGTAGAGCTGCATCAGCCCACAGTGTAGTTTTATTTCCTGCACCAGGGCTTAGCCTCCTTCCCTGGGGTGAGGAGAAGCAAGGTCGAGGATCACCTTTGTTTATATACAGCCCTGTGTTATTCTGTCATGTGTTATAACCAGATGTTCACACGTCTCTTTTCCTGACAAGTCTATTGGGGACACCAGAATCAATAAGACATGGATTTTGGTGTCCCCAGGGCCAGACACAGCCTGGCACTTGGTAAGGTGTTTAACAGACATGAGTTTGATGAATGTTTCCCTTCAGTACGAAACCTTGATGGTTTTATCTTTGATCATTGCATCTCAGTCTTTCAAATGCCGGGTACCTCTTTCATGATTCATCCTCCATCCCCTTTCCCTCCACTCACTTAAAAAGGATGTAGTTTCTGTAAACCATCTAATAGCTGTTAATTCATTTAGTCTTTAAACATTAGCTGATCGTTCAGTAAAGCAATAAATCACAACAAGAAATAGTAATAGCATACAAAAACAGCATTTACTCCTTACTTAACTAGTGGGCTGGGGTTCTGTCAGCCGGCTGTGTTTTGTAGCTAGATGTTCACGTTTCATAGGTGTTTGCGATTCAAAGGAAATAGCTGTAGGTTCCTTCCCTCTTCCTGCAGATGGCAGCATAGAGCAGTGGTTAAGCCCATGGGCTTTGGAGTCAGATTTTCTGGGCTCAAAACGGATCACTGCCACCTACTAGTTCAGTGACCTTGGGCAAGTTACTTACCTCGATTTCCCCATCTATACAATGGGAAGAATAACAAATACCTATCTCACAGGATCCTTACAAGGTCTTTCAGCAGACGTCTACAATATAACGGGTACTTCCTCATTGTTTCCATCACCCAAGTGGGCTGGGAGACGTCTGCCCTTTGCAGTGACTTAAGCCCTATGCTCTGACAATGCAGTGACTTCACAGATGGCATGAAGTTCCTGACCATCCAGCCCTCTGAGGGTGAGAAGAGGGGGTATTGCTTCTTAGTTTTGTTCCTGTGACTTCCAAAAGCAGCAGCATTTCTGAGTGAAACGAATGCTCACCTGCTGCTGGCTGTTCTGTATGTATTGATTAGCATCACAGGGGTGGGTCTGGGGGTACTGTTCTAGAAACACTCACTTTGATTCTTCAAATAAATCCCCCCTGGGTCCTACTAGGAAACTAATTGGGAGTTGATTCTGATGAATAAATGTGCCGCCGCCGCCTGAGGAATTGACCACGCCGGCAGATGGCTGGAGCATGAGAAACACTCTGCCGTGGCCTTCTAAGGGGCCCATCAATAATAGATCGGCTCCAGCCCTGGGAGAGGGAAGCATTTCTGCTGCAGGTATGAATTATGGATGCCGTTTAGGGTAATGCGGATCTATCTCAAAGGTTCCGCTCAGTTTATGTGCTAGTAAAAGCCGGCAATTTGCTTGTGTTCCAGCTATAATTTGCGCTACATTAAGGGACCCTCCTTTCCATAATGGATGTGCGGTTGAACGCAGGCGCAGTCGAGCCTCGAGGGCAAGGCCTGACTCGGCCAGACTCGGAGTACAGCCAGGTGCGGTCTTCCGCAGCCAATCACAGGGCCCCAGATTCTGCTGCGGATGTAGATGGATGGGTTAGCTCTTTCCCAAGGTCCTCGGAAGAAACCGCACTAAACCCCAAACCCTTTTGTGACTCTCCCTCAAATGCATTTATTTGCACATCCTGAGCCATGAACATGGAACACTTGCAGGCTGACAGTTTGGACAGAGGGACACGGATATCCTGCAAGAAAAGCGGTAGACGAGGAGGCTAAGGGCACGGATTCTGGAGCCAGACTGTCCGCGTCTGAATTCTGGTTTGGCCACTCCTTAGTCATTGTGATCCTCTGGCCTCAGTCACCTTTGCCAAGACACTTTCTGCCTATTACCCAACCTCTTTGTGCCTCAGTTTTCTTCTCCGTTAAAGGGCAATGAGAGAATTGATCAGCTATGTGCTAAAACCACAGCAAGCATATGAAAACCAACTATTTAATTACCAGGATTTTCGTAAGCTAGTTGTTAAAGACACTTTTATTAAAAATTAAATTGTATAAACTTGAAATTAAAACCAAAGGTAATCAAAGCTCAAAACTCACCAATTCCCAATGATTGTACTTCCTTCCTCTGCTTTCAAGGCTAGTTATGTCTATTGTATTTGCATGGTGGCAATGATTCATGATGTGCACTGCTTTCCAGTGATAGATGGTGTGCATACCTGAGATCCAGCTGGCCGTGGTGGGAGTATTTACACTGCAGACATTGGCAAATGCTACAAATCAGGGCTTTCTTCCAGAGAGTTGGTTGGTAAACTTTCAAGTACATACCACTGGTCTTACCTAATAAAGTTGTTTGGAAGATGGAATGGTCAGTATGTTTATAAATTGCCTAGAACAGGGCCTGGGATATAGTAAGCACCATATAAAAGCTTGCTATTATTATTTTCATAAATTTTTTTAGAATTTTCTAGCACATCGGTCACTTTTTTTGGAGTGGAGCTCTCTAAGGAACTACAACCTTTTTATTCTTTCCCAGCCATTGTGATCTACGAGCTTAAGGAAAGAACTATTAATTCTCACCTAGGGGGAAAGGACACAATAAAATTCTGAGGAAAAAGTAGGTTTAGGGTTGCATGCTCTCCTTAGCTTTTCAAAGTACTTTCCTTTAGTGTGGGCAAATGTACTAGTCGGCTGATTTTGGTGAAGAAAGGGATTTTGGTTTGATGACTTACTGATTTGAGCAAGTTATTTCACCTCCTCTAGTTTTTACTTCCTCGGTTTTAAAAAGAGGATGAAGGCATGGAGAGCAACTGTGGATACCAGAGAAAACGTGGGAGGAGGGTGGCAGAAGGTGAGAGGGAGGGAATCAAGGGGAAAAAAGAAAGAAGCAAAACAGTTAAGAAACACAAAATGGAAAATTATCTGTTGGAGATAATAGGTATGGTAATATTTTTGGTGGGGTCAATATTCAGTGTATTCTGGATAGGAGAATTCATTTTGTATGCTGTAATGATATACAGTGATATCAATGATATACATGCTGGTTGTGGGGCCAGCATGTGGCTTAGTGGTTAAGGTGCTGGATTTCTACATGGATGACCATGGTTCAAATCCTGGACCTGGCAGCTTGAAACTCATGCTGGGCACATGTGCATGCATACCCAAAATCCCAAGAGGAGAATAGAGGAGGTGGGATGGTGAATGAATATAAAATAAATAATAAAAAAAAGAGAAAAAAGGGGGATAAAAACTGCTGCTTCATAGGAGTGGATTGTAAAGGTCCTACCAAAGCTAGTATAATCTCTGATAGCTGCTTGAATGGGCTTAAATCTTACTTCCAGCACTTGGACCCCAAGATTTGGGGAAGGACCCTTAATTTCTCTAAGCCTTAGTTTCCTTATCTATACATTTGGGGTAATACCATAGGCTGGCCTGTAACCTAGTAGTTAAGGGAGCTAGAGCCCACATGGCTGACTGCTATCTGAGTCTTGGCTTAGTGGTTTGAAACACACCCTGGATGCATATGCAGGCATGCCCCAAATCCTGACTGGATAGAGAAATGGAGGAGGTGGGATCGTGTGACCACACCCCATGGGTGTGCTTTTTCCTTCGCCCTCTCTGCTGTCTGGTGAGTCCAAGCACCCTCTAGGAATTAAGAAAAAATTTACTAGGGTGTTTGTGAAGATGAAATAACTCTAAAACCAGTGCCTCAAACATATTAAGTACTAAGTGAATGGTGGCCTTTCTTGGTGCATGCTCTATAAATCAAGTAGGACAAAATAAATTCCATTAAATGCAGGAAGAAATGAAAGCACAGAGAGACGGGTCTCTTCTCAGGTCAGGAAAGTGTTTATAAACCCAACACTGTGCTCTCTTGCTAGACATTTAAGCCAGAAGGACACTCTTTGTCCCCAGTAACTCTCAGAGCCAGGATTCCACCAACCTGAATGTTCCATGTTCCCAAAAGCTTTCAAAGCTATAAATATAGAGAGAACTTGATGAGAAATTTGCTGAATCAGGGCTTTTGCCTAAGCAGACAAATTTGGTCAGCCTTGGCTCCCTTTCCGGATCTCCCCGTTCCATGAATCCATCGTTTCAGTTCACTCTGTGGTTTCTACTTGAATCTTCCAGAACCACTTCAAGCTTAAAGAGGGGAAGAGAGTGGGATGCCAAGTTCTGGCAAAACAGACAGTGAAAAGACCCACTCTTATTTAGCCAGCATTGCCAATGAATCTGCTGGGGCTGTTTTTAAAATTTAATTTGTATATTTACTTATTTAGTTCTTTTGGAGTCGGTTTTCTGATTACTACAGCATTATATGGCAATTATGGAAAATGTACAAATGAAAAAAAATCCCATACTTTTTTTTTCCCTAAAGGCAAGCAGTTTAGTAAAAATCCAACTCCCGAAATCCCATTGAATTTTGAAAACAATTAACACCGTATTAAAAGTTATAGCTTTTCCAATTAATTAATCAGTAAATCAATTAACCAGAAAATCTTCATTGAGTGCCTTTTGTGTGCTGAGGCAGGTCCTGGGATTGTGGTGAGATAAGAAAATGAAAAGCTCTGAACTAATAAATGTCTACCATCTCAGAGGGAAAACCAATGTAATGGTAATGCAATTAGTGATCAAGCATTTGTTCTCTAGGGATAGCAGAAGTTGTGACAGGCAATACATGCAGTATGAACAGGAATACAGGAGCCCCCAGGTGACAGGAAAGGCTTAGTGAAAAAAATCTAGTGGGGGCCAGGTCCATGGCCTGGTGGTTAAGACAGTAGAACCTCACATGGCCAACCCCACAGTTCAAGTCCTGGACCCAGAAACTTGAAAAACACACTGGGTTTATGTGCATGTGTTCCCAGAATCCCAACAAGAGGGAGAGCTGGAGAAGAAGAAATTGTAGCATGATCATTTCCTTGGTGGTGGTGGGGGGGTGCTTTCTCCCTCTTCCTCTCTCTGCCTCTCTCTGGAGAGCACACTCAACCTCTAGCAAAAACATTTTTTAAATAAAAAATCCAGAGTGGAAAGTACTTTGAAAATTTTTTAATCTTATTTTTTTAATATTACATTTAATCACACATATCTTTACAGTGTATAGTATTTCTTTTTCTAATATAATTACCATGCATATCAGTCAAGGCAAAGACATTACTAGCCACATCATCATCAGCAGCAAATAGCTTTTCATTTTTAAAAATTATTATTTTTAATTCTTATTTTTTAAAAATTCAATGACTATATCTCATTTGGATTGTAAAGAGAATTTACCTAATGTGAAATATTTCTCAGACCAGTCCAGTTGAGACCACTATACATGTTATCATTACCATGTAATGAACTGTTTCTGTGTCCCACAAATGTCATGCCTCTCTATTCTCCCGCTTTCCTTCTCCCTCACCCGTTCCACACTGTCTTCAGCACCCGTAACTATTTTCACTGCTTTTATGCCCTCCAATTTTTCAATCTCTACCATAGAATGTGGATAGCTGTATAGTGGTAGTATACACTACCATTAAGTGGATAATACAATATCTTTCATAGCCTGGCTTACTTCACTCAGCAGTAAATCTTCCACATTCAATCACTTTCTGTCAAATGACAGGGTATTGTTTTCTGTGGCTGAATAAGTATTTTATAGAGTATATGTGCCACACCTTTTCAATCCACTCATCTGTGGACATTTGGGTTGGTTCCATGTTTTAGTGATTATGAATAATGGCACAATAGACATTGATGTGCAAGCACTTTTCTGGCTGAGGCTGAGCATTATCCTGTCCTTTGGATAGATACACAGGAGTAGGATTGCTGGATCAAATGGTAGTTCTATGTGTAGGTCTTTGAGGAACCTCCATATTGTTTTCCACAGTGGCTGGACCAATTTACATTTCCACCAACAATGTAGAAGAATTCCCCTTTCACCACATCCCCCCAACACTTACCACTTTTTCTATTTTTAATCTTCGCCATTCTGACAGGGGTTAGGTGGCATATCATTATGTATGTTTGTTTGTTTGTTTCAAGAAAGACAGTTTTAGCTTTAATAAATCAAAATAAAAAAATGTTAAGAGAATTTTGCTTAACACTTAAAGCCAGGAAACAGGTTAGGATTCTGTTCAAGTAGTAGGTACATGGACCTGTCCACAACTTGAGAGAAGACCAAACTCCTTAATACTGGAAAACAAAACATAGAAGGTCAGTAATATTATAGTAAAAAGTCATAAAATTCTATTTCATCAGTTCATACTCATGTACTTTTTCTTCTGTTGTGGTTTGATCTTTCTGTTTAAATTCTGGAAGGTAACGTTCAACTCCAGACTTGTCCCTACCATTAAGCTGGCCATTTTCTTAGCTGTTTTAGAACTCTTATTTCTGTGTGTCTGACTTTAGGTTTCTAGGGGTAGCACTCTCTTCAGAACTTCTTGGAGAGCTGGTCTGATGTTGGTAAATTTTTTCAAGTTGTGTTTATCTGAGAATGTTCTTGTCTTCTCTTCCCATATGAAGGATAATCTTGCTGGATATAGTATTCTTGGTTGAAATTATTTTTCACTCAACATTTTGAATATATTTTCCCATTCTTTCCTTGCTTGCATTGTTTCTGATGAGAGGTCCGCTGTTAGCCTGGTGGGATATCCTTTGTAGGTAACTTGACATTTCTCTCTTGCCAGTCTGAGTATCTTGTCTTTATCTGTGGTTTTGGTCATTCTGGCTATAATGTGTCTTGGGGAAGATCTTGGGTTGATCCTATTTGGGGTCCCTTGTATTTCTTGGGTCTGGATTTGTGAATGCCTCTCTAGGTTTGGGAAGTTTTCTTCCAAGACTTCATGGAATAGATTGTGAATGCCCTTATTAGTTTCTTCACTTTCTGGGATACTGATTATCCAGATGTTTGGACGTTTAGTGGTATCTAGTATTTCTCATATATCATTCTCATTTTTTGGGCTATTTTCTTAGATTTCATGGTGGATTTTTACTAGTCCAGTGATCCTGTCTTCTACATATGAGATTTGATTTTCCATATGATCTAGTCTGCTCTTATAACTTTCAAAAAAGGTTTTGACTTTCTGTATTACAGCCTTCATCTCCAACAGTTCCATTTGATTCTTTTTTATGGAGTGTATTTCCTCTTTCAGCTCTCACAAGAACTTCCTCACCTCCTGGAACTCATTGGCTTCTTTCTTCTGGTGTTCATTGTCTCTCTTCTCTTCTATCTCTGTTATTTTTGTTACTATAAATACTCTTTTATCAGACATTTCCATGAGTTCCATTGTACTGTCTGTGAATGAAGAGGAGTTATTCTTTTCTCTCAAGGGTGAGGTATTTTCTTGGTTTCACATATTTCTTGTGCCCCTGTGGTGATTTCTAGTCATCTGATGGGTTATTTGTTTCTTTCTAATTTCTAGAAGATCAATCAGAGCAATCAGAGGCACACAGGAGGATGTGGTCTGCAAACTCTTCGGTGTTGTGTTTTTCCCCCTTTGTGTCACAGATTCAGTAGGAGTTGGGGAATATGAGGACCCAAATAGTATTCAGATTTCGGAAACTTTTCACTTAGACCTGTCTAGACCCTCAGTGTGTGGAGGCTGAGCAGCAAAGTGATGAAGTGAAAGAAAAAGGGAGGGAGGGAGGGAGGGAGGGAGGAGAGAGAGAGAGAGAGAGAGAGAGAGAGAGAGAGGGAGAGAGAGAGAGAGAAGTAGAAAAAGCAAGCAAAAAAAACCCCTCCAAAATTATTTATTTTTTAATTTTAAAAAACAAAAAGTGAAATCAGTAGATCTCAGCTCTCATGGCAGACTCAGTCTTCTTCTGGCCTGCCCTCTCTGTTTGCCAGGGTAAATTCTCAGCAGAACATCTTCATTTCTTTATCTCTGAGCTCACTAGATCTCAGCCCTCATAGTGAACTCAGTCTTCTTCTGGTCTGCCCTCTCGGTTTGCCTCAGAAAGTACTTGTTTTAGGCTACAAGTGAAGGAGAGATGACCATGTCCATCTACCCACTATGTATTCATCCAGTTAAAATTTTATTTTACTTTTAAAAACAAAACCCAGCCTTTTGAAGTATAGTTGACATACAATAAACTGCACATAGTTACAGTGCACAGTCTGATAAGTCTTGGTATATGTCTATACCAGTGAAACCCTGCCACAATCAAGATGATGGATGTGCCCATCATCCTCGGAAGTTTCCTTGTGCTCCTTTGTAAATCTTTTCACCTGCCTTCCCAGACAACCACTGATCTGCCTTCTGTCAGTTTATGTTAGTTTTCATTCCCTGCAATTTCATAAAAATGGAATAATACAATCTGCACTATTTTTTGTCTGGTTTCCTTCACTTGGCATAATTGCTTTGTGATTTATCCACATTGTAGCATGTAACAGTATTTCATTCTTTCTTATGTCATATGTGTGTAAAGAGAGTCTTATTCTTCCTTTTCTATCTGAATGCCAAGATGTTTTCTTCAACTATTGCATTGGTTAGAATCTTTAGTACAATGTTGAATAGAAGCAATGAGTGGACAACCTTGTCTTGTTCTTTATTCTCAGGGCAAAGTATTTATTTCATCATGATATTTGGTGTAGGTTATTTGTAGACATTCTTTAGCAGGTTGAGGAAGTTCTTTTCTGTCCTATATTGCCAAGAGTTTTTTTTTTCTTTAATTGGGGATGAACATTGGATTTTTATACATGAGTTTTTTTAAAAAAATCTAATGAAATGATTATTTTTCTTTTTTAGCTTGTTAATATGGGAAACTACTTGATTTATTTTAAAAAGTTAAACCAACCTTGCATTCTTGGGGTAAGCCTTACTTGTCATAATGTATTATTCTTGTAATATATTGTTGAATTTAACATGCTAATATATTTTTAAAAGAGTTTCCATTTATTTCTTCCATGAAAGAAGTAGGTAGACAGAGAGAGAGAGAGAGAGAGAGAGAGAGAGAGAGAGAGAGAGAGAGACAAGTACCTCCAACAGAGTTTTCATGTCATGATCCACCCCAATCTTAGCCAGCCTGGATAATGGGCATGCAAATACATACATGCTTATCATACATAAGGAGGTTCCAGGACGCAAACCCAGGGCTTTCCCATGTTGCTCCAATTGCATTATTCCTGTGCCATTGCTGGCTCTAATCTACTAATACTTGGTTTAGCAATTTTGCATGTATCATCATGAAAAATATTTGTAGTTTTCTTATAATATCTTTGTCTGATTTTGGTAATGGAGTAATTTGGTCTTATAAAATCAGTTGGGAAGTATTGCTTCCTTTTCTGTTTTTCTGGAAGAGATTTTATAGAAATGATATTCTCTTCTTTCCTAGATGTTTGATAGAGCTCATCAGTGAAGCCATTTCTACACACAGTTTTTAATCCAGGCAGAAGGATTCTCTATTAATAGATTTTGTAGTCAGGCTGCCTTGGTTTGAATTCCAGTTCCAAAATTTACAATTTATGTGAGCTTGGGAAAGTCTCCCTCTGCAACATTGAGAAATAACAGTGCAATTGTGTCTACATTGTAACATTGTTGCAAAGATGAAGTGAAATGATACATTTTACTTGTTATCATGATTACCATGAGCCAATGTCTCCCATACTCTAAGCTGGAGCATAGAGAGAGGGTGTGAACTGTTTTTCTTTCCAGAGATGGTCTCATGTAGGCCTTCTCCGTTACTTCCTAAAGTGTTTGCAAAGAAAAACTGGTCCTACCCCTTCATCTTTGACCAAAGTAATTAACTTTTTTAGCCTTCTTTTTCTAATCATAAAAAAGGGACTTTTTTTTTTTTTTAACCTTATGGGGCACATGCCAGAGAGATACAGAGACAAAAAGTGTGAAATCACTCCCCAGAGGCAATAGCCACCTTGTAATCCTTTCTCTTCCATTCTCTCGGGATTTGGGGCATGCACCCAGTGTAAGTTTCAAGCTGCCAAATCTGGGAATTGAACTGCAGTCTGCTTTGTGGGCACCCAACACCTTAACCACTACGCCACCTGCTAGTCCCATGAAGGGATATTAAAAATATCATATGGAGACCAGCAGATGGCATAACGATTATGTCACTGGACTCCTATGTAGTCAACCAAGGTTCAAGTCTCGGGCCTGGTGGCTTAAAACTCACTCCAGATTCATGTGCATGTGTGCCCAAAATGCTGAGAGGAGAATGGAGAAAGGAGATTGTGGCGTGGCCATCCTCCCTGGGGGGTGATTTCTCGCTTTCTGTCTCTCTGTCTTTCTTTGTCTGTCCAGCAAGCACATATGCCCTATAGCCAAAATCTTCCCTCTCCCAAAAAAAGTAGCATATGTGGGTGGCCCTATGGACTAGTGGTTAAGGGATCCAGATCCCACATGGCCAACCACAGTTTGAATTTTGACTCCAGTGCCTTGAAAAACAGGCTGGGCACGTATACGTGCATGCATGCTCCGAAGCCCAACAGGATGGTTAAATGGAGAAGGGATTATGGTGTGACCATACCACATCGGGGGGTGCTTTCTCCCTCTATTGAAAAAAAGAGAGAGAGAGAGAAAAAAAAAACCCAAAAAACAATAGCATATGTTTGCCAGCCACTTACTGTATGCTAGAGATTGTCCTAAGTACTAACCACATATACCCCGCTTGATCCTCACAAGAGCTTCTGAGGAAGGTAAAATTGAGACCCTCAGTTTTACTGATGGAAAACCAAAGCAGAGAAAGGTTAGTAAGTTGATCAAGTGGCAGAACTGGGGTTTGAATCCAGGCAGTCTGACTCCAGAGTCCACATTTCCTATTTTCTTATCCACTATCCTATAATTACGATTTTGTTGTAGTTGTATGTATGTTTTGTTAAGTACTAAATGAAATAACCTGGAGTACATGGAAGATGTACTTTCTACAAGTTCTGCAGAACTCTGGAAGGAACAATGTATTGTTTCCCCCCCCCACCCCCACCCCTCTCAATTTCTCTCCTCAGGCCAGCCCAAATACAGACTGATTCCAGTGAGAAGGCAGTTTGTT
Source organism: Tupaia belangeri chinensis (assembly GCF_000334495.1). NCBI lineage: Eukaryota > Metazoa > Chordata > Mammalia > Scandentia > Tupaiidae > Tupaia > Tupaia belangeri. The sequence continues at coordinate 3,779,054 of NW_006159707.1, read as the reverse complement.
TTAGCAAGAAGACAAGATTCAATTCCAGAAGAACTCTGACTCTCAGTGGTCGAGGGCCAGGGCAAGGTCCCATACTCAAAGCGTGTTCTTTGGGTCAGCAGCATTGGTATCATCTGGAAGCTTGTTAAAAATGCACGGTTTCAGGGCCAGCAGGTAGAGTAGTGGTTAAAGTGTTGGGCTCCCACTTGGTCAACTGCAGGTCAAGTCCTGGCCCCAGCGACTTGAAACTCATGCCAGATGCATGTGCATGCATGCCTAACATCCTGAGAGGAGAATGGAGGAGAAGGGACTGTAATGTGGCCATCCTCCTGGTGGTGGTGGTGGGGGAGGTTGTGGTTTCTCACTCTCTCTCTCTCTCTCTGTCTCCAGTGAGCACACATACCCTATAGCAAAAATGTCTCTTAAACAACAACAACAACAAGAAAGAAAAAGAAATGCACAGTCTCAGGTTCTACTATAACGTACTGAGTTGGAATTTGTATTTTGACGGGATCCCAGGTGATTCATGTGCACATGAAAGTGTAGGAATCATTACTCTAAATGAGTACTTTGTCTGCTTGATCTTCCAAGTGACTGCTCAGTTGCTGAGGTGATGAGGGTTCACCAACACATCCCCAAACAAATGTGATATTTATGTTGAGTACACATTTATCTTCTCTGTGCAGGAGATGCAAAGTCAGACCCTTTCAGTGGACCAGATGGGAAATCTGGTAATTGAGTGTGTGTTCTCTGTCTAGCAGGGACAGCCGCCACCTCACTCCAGCCAATTGTTAAAGGAGAACACAATCCCAGTGTTTGGAGCTTCTGCGATTTTTATTGCAGCTGGAAATCTGACTATTCCTCTGCAATCTCTTATTTGTTAATGTTAACAACTAATTCAAACCAGTAAAATAATTTTGAGGGCCAAACAAGTATACGTGCAGACCACGTTTGCCAGGGGATGCTGAACTTATACAACCACAATGTTTTGTTGTGGTTCATCTTCTGTACTTGGGCACGTATCTGTAATCTCAGCTTTGACTGTCCACTCCCTGTCTTGTTCACGTGGCTAACTTTGATTTATCCCTCAAGTTTTACCTTCTCTGTGAATGTTTTTTGGTTCCCTTCAACTAGAACTGACTGCTAGTGCAATGGTCCCCCACTCACTGTTCTGTTAAAGTCATGTATTCATATCCTTATCTCCCCATAAATGCCTAGAAGTCAAGGATTGAGCCTTATTTAATCCTGTTTTTTTTTTTAATCATTTTACTTAACTTTATTTATTCCAACCTGACCAGAGAGGGACAGAGTGAGCGAGAGAGAGAGAGAGAGAGAGAGAGAGAGAGACAGAAATAAGGTTCAGGATTCAAACTGCAGTCAGCCATGTGGGAGTCCAGTACCCCCAAACACCACACCACCCACTGGGCCCAATTCTGTGTTCTTAACATTTAAGAAGTATCAGGACGTACTGGTAGGTGGCGTAGTGGTTAGGACACTGGACTCCCACATGGTTGATCATAGGTTTGAGGCCTGGATCCAGTGACTTGGAACTCACACTGGGTATATGAGTGTGTGTGCCCAAAATCTCAGGAGGAGAATGGAGGAGAAGGGACTGTGGTGTGCCCATGACTCCTGGGGAGTGATTTCTCATTTTCCCTCACTCTGTCTCTCCAGTGAGTACACACACCCTATGGCAAAAATCTTACAAAAAAAGTGTCAGGCACAGAGTAGATGCTTGCACTAATTGACTATTACAGCGTGATCAATTACCTCTAAATTTAACTTTTGGAAACAATGACTATATCTCACAGTTCATGTGGTCTAGAAATCTGGATAGTTTAGCTAGGTATTTCTGGCTCAAGATCTCTCACAAGACTAGTTAGCTTCTAAACTGGGGCTGTGTTCTCATGAAGGTTCATCTGGAGATAATCATCCTCTGAACTCTCTCACATGGTTGTTGGCAAGACTCAGCTATTGTGAGCTGATGGAGGTGTGAGTCTCAGTTCCTTGTTATTTGCAGGAGACTTCCTTAGTTCTTTGCTGCTCAGATCTCTCATTGGATAGCTCACAATATGGCAGCTGTCTTCTCTCAGAGTGAGCGAGCTGGCACTCCAGAAGGATGACATTGTCTCTTTGTAACCTAGTCCCAGGAATGACATCTCATCTCCTCTGCTACATTCTATTTGCAAGATGCCAACCACTAAATATAGTCCACACTCAAAGGGAGGGAATTACACAAAGGTGTAACTACCAGGAGGAAGGGGTTATTGGGGTCATCTTAGGGGCTGCCTACCACGATGTTGTACGGGTAATATGTACCATGATTGTATGCTGGGGACTCAGATTGCTCAAGTTTAAATCCCAGTCCTGTTATTTACTCTGTGAAGGTTTACTTAACTAAAGGGCATCAGAGACTTCCTGACCCATAGAATTTTTATGGAGATTTTGTTTAACATAGTGCCCACCTTGCTGTAAAAAGGTTAGCTATAATTAATGTGGTTTTAAGAAATGATTATTGAATGTACCATAGTTATATAGGTCAGAGACTGATTATAGAAGAAATACTGGGTTTATTATTTGTGGATGAGGATGCACGTATGGTCTCAAGTGGGCTGGATTGAGGTGTGTGTCATGTTGGGTAAAGTCTCTTTAAAATCTAAATGCTATAGGGACCAGCAGTTGGTGTAATGGCTATGTCGCTGGACTCCCATGTAGTCGACTGTGGTTCGAGTCCCGGACCTGGTGGCTTAAACTCATGCTGGGCGTGTGTGCGTGCGTGCCCAAGATCCTGAGAGAAGAATGGAGAAGAAGGGATTGTGGCGTGGCCATCCCCCCCGGGGGGTGACTTCTCGTTTTCTGTCTCTCTGTCTCTGTCTGTCTGTCTGGCGAGCGCACGCGCCCTATAGCGAAAACCTCTCCAAAAAAACAAAAAAGTAAAAATCTAAATGCTATATAGTGATTAAATGTATAAATAATAATTAAAATTAATAAATAAAAATTATATACCAAAAGAAAAATGTTCACATATTGAAATGTTCACTTTGTAAGCTAAATAATGTGATCAAATATATAAAAAAAATGTTAAAAAAGAGAAATATTGGGTTGTTGGGAAAGTCATGGCACAGTTTTGCACAGAAAAACAGAAAAATATGTTATGACTTTCCTGATGACCTAATAGAATAAAAAACAGAAATAGAAGAAAAATAGTGGATGAGAAGCTCAGGTCCCTGAGTCTTTCCCTGTGCCTCAAGCTCCTCATTCCTGGACCTTTTTCCTCCTTTTCCCCAACCCCTTTACTACAAAGAAGTTTGGTTTTTCCCTAGTATGGCTCCACAACTCTGCCCCATCCTTCAAGTCTAGCAGTCTTCTCTACTTTGCCTGGATCCTGTTCTCTGCCCACACCACATTGTTTTAATCCTTGCCCTTCCCTGAGCCAGAGTTCTCCCAACAATTCATTTGTTCCCTACCCCATTGCTCCGTAGCTGAGTGTTAGTGGGAGGAGTGGCCTCACAGTGGAAGGCCACTCTAGCTCATTTCAGCTTTCCTCACTGGCCTCTTACTGCCTTCTCATTTTTTTTTCTTTTAAAGTGGTGAGAAGTTGTCTGTTTAAATACACATAAGCAGCAGGTTTTTTTGCCTTTCCTCCTGTTTCCTGCCCTTTCTCTGCACATGAGCTCAACAGTTATTTTATTGGATTAATAACCTAGGTTGAGTATCCCTTATCCAGAATGCTTGAGACCAGAAGCATTTCAGACTTTGGAATTTTTTGGGGGGAATATTTTCATATATATATAATGAGATAGCTTGGGGATGAGACCCAAGTCTGAATACAAAATTCATTTATGGTTCATATATACCTTAGACATATAGCTTGAAGGTAATTTTTTATTTTTTGTATGGAAGCATTTTGATTGTGACCCATTATATGAAGTCAGGTATTGACTTTTTCGCTTGTAGTCCCATGTCAACACTGACAAAGTTTAGATTTTGGAACATTTTGGATTTCAAATTTTTAGATTAGAGATGCTCAACCTGCAATACCACAAATTTATTGACCACTTACTGTGTTTTAGGTGCTGTCCTAAGCCCTCAGTTGTCACAAAAAATTCTATGAAGTTGTTACTGGTATCATCCTTATTTTACATATAAGGAAGGTGTGGTTCAAAGATCTGAAATAATTGACAAACGTCCAACAGCAGAGCTGGAATTTGAATTTATGCTAGTCTAAACTCCAAGTTTAAGTGCTTATTCACTTTTTTCTTTTTCTTTTTTTTTTCTTTTTCTTGGGGAGAGGTTTTTACTATAGGGCGCGTGTGCTCGCCAAACAGACAGAGAGAGACAGAGAGACAGAAAGCCAGACAGAGAGAGAGACAGAGAAATCACACACCCTCCCCCCCGGGGCATGGCCATGCCACAATCCCTTCTCCTCCATTCTCCTCTCGGGATCTTGGGCACGCACGCACAAGCGTCCGGCGTGAGTTTAAGTCACTGGGTCCGGGTCTCGAACCGTGGTTGACTACATGGGAGTCCAGCAACATAGCCATTACGCTAACTGCTGGTCCCCATGCTTATTCACTTTTACTGAAAAGCAGTTCATGTTCTCTAGTCCATCTATTCCTTGTCTCTGCTTAGTCAGAAGCTACAGGATGCCCCTGTTCAACCCTGACCCTTCACTGAACTTGTTTCTCCCAAAGACCTGGAAGCCATGTTGCTCAATGCTTCTTCTCTGTGACCCTTCTTTGGCATTCCAGACTGCTGGCCCTAAAATCTTTTTTGGAACTCTTCCCTGGTTTAAGTGGTTCTGCGTATTCCTGGCTTTCCACAACTACTCAAGCTTCTTACTAACGTGTCCTCATTCTATCCCTTAAACATCAGCATTTTCTTGGGTTCTGTCTTGGTCCTTCTTGCAGGCTACATGTTCTCCCCAGGTGACCTCATTTACTCTCTCCAATAATCATTGCTCCGTGAATGAACTCTGTTAATTTTTCAGTGCCTACTTTCACTGGAAGTTTCTGATCGGTATGTCCAACTACGTGGGTGTTCTGGAGGTACTTCTAAACTAACTTTAGTAAACACAGTATCACCTTTCCTGAAGTACCCCTTCTATCCTTGTTACTTAGCCTATGAGAAAAACCATCTATCTAGCCTGGAGTTTACTTAAATTCTGTTCATTTCTCCAAAACAGTATTAAGAATGATTTCTCTGGAAAGATCCCCATTCCAGCTCAGTTTCTAATTGTGAGACTGGACCATTGTCATAATTTCCTACAGGTCTCTCTGTCTTCAGTAATTCTACTTCTGGCTAAAAGAAATAGACCTATTTATGTAATTTTCCAGCTTGAATTTTCCTCACTGTATACTTGATAAGTCCTGGATTTATTAGACTAGTATTCCATGACCTTGCCCAAATTGACTTTTCTAAATTTATTTAATTATTAAGAGTGATGTATGGTAATTACTAATATAGAGAAAAGCTTTTGATTTCTGTAGATTTATCTTATAATTGCATGACATCTGAAATTTGTCCTTTAGTTGGTTGATGTAATGGATCACAGTGATAGAGACTGTGATGGTAAGCCCTGTTTGTGTTCCTAATATAGATGTATTATTTTTTTTTTCTGAATTGGTGGATTTAATTTTCTAATACCTTATTTAATATTATATATCTTCATTCATAAGTGAATTTATGTATTGCTTTCACTTTTGCGTGTTTTCTTTTTTAAAAAAATATTTAATTACTCACAAACATAAAGCACAAAAATGAAGTGCCAATGCATTAGTTTATAAGGAGAAATATAACTGTTAAGGAGGTCAGGCACACATTATTTCATACCAACAAGCCTCACAAACAGGCAAGTTGTTATCCAAAGTCTGCTTGCTGAGTATGGAATCAGAGCAGAAGGAGTTAAGTATATGATTTGGATAATTAATGACATCGGCTTGAGATCACCTGATTTATCTGCCAGGGTTTAGAGGAGTTTAATAGACAGCATCCCTTCCTTCCCAAGCAGGTTTAGTGCAACTAAAAGGCAAATAAGAAGTCCAACAGATGGAATCCAAAATGTTACCTTTCTTACTGAGGAAGGCTAAATTAGAGACCCAGCTTTAGATATGAAACTAAATGAACCTGGTAATATTTCTGAAATGGATTCAACCAATTCTGTCGCTGGTATAATCGTTCAATCTTTGGTCATCCCCTTAGCCGTGTCTCTGACCATGGGGCAGTAGGAAGACTAGAATGCATGCCATGCAATCATCTTGTGGGAAGGGTGGTTTATTCAATTTGACTAGAGAGAGACAGAGACAGAGACAGAGAGAGAGAGAGAGAGAGAGAGAGAGAGAGAGAAGGCCTTCAGGTCTGGGACTTGAACCACAGTCAGCCATGTGGGAGTCCAGTACCTTAACCACACCACCTGCCGGCCCTGTGTGTGTTTTCTTTATCAGGCTTAAATGATAAGTTGAGTCTAATTTCATAAATGTAACATTATCAAACATTTGTGCACATGGGCCTCAACATATACCAAACATTGTTCTAAGCAGTTCATATGTGTAAACTCCTTTAATCTTCACAACAATCTGTATGAACTTGGTTTTACCCACTATTTTATAGAGAAAGGATCCAAGAAAGTGAAAGAATACCCTACCCAAGGTTGCAAAGTCAGTAAGCACCATAGCTGTGACGTCAACAAAGAAGAGTGGTCCAATAACTTTGTGTGCCGTACTTTGTTAACTTTTTGAAGTTATAGTCAACTTAGGGATTTTGATCTTTCTCCATGGCCTAAGACAGTTTAAATAATATGGCAGTTAAGAGAGAGAGAGGGAGAGAGGGAAGAGGGAGAGGGGGAGGGAGGGAGGGAAGGAGGGAGAGAGAGAGAGAGACCAAGACAGTGAGAGGGAAAGTGAAAAATCACCCCCCAGGGGGATGGCTACACTGCAATCCCTTCTCCATTCTCCTGGGATGTTGGGCATACACCATGCATGCCTGGCGTGATTTTCAAGCCACTGGGTCCAGGACTCAAACCACAGTCGCCAATGTGGGAGTCCAGCTTTGTAACCACTATACCACCTGCTGACCCCTATTAGGGCTTTTTAAAGGTTTGATAAACTTGGATATAAATCTACGCAAGTGTGGTGATTTTAAAAATGGTAGCTCTTGACCTTTCTAATCTTTTATAGTTACTAATCTGTTCAGGTTTTTCTCTTCTTTGGTCAATTTCATAAGTTTTTATTTTGCTGAACGTTCTTCCATTTCCTTTAGATTTCTAAAATTGTGGCCATAGGCATGCACAAATGTAAGGATATTATTCCATGATCTTCTGGCTGACAGTTGTTGCTGGTCAAAATCTGACAGCCATCGTTCTCCCTCCTTTTTTGTTCCTTCCTGTATTAATTTTCTTTGGCTTCTGCAAAAACTTACCACAAGCATAGAGGCTTAAAACAACACAGATGTATTATCTTATAGTTCTGTAGAAGTCTGAAATGGGTCTCACTGGGCCGAAATCAAGGTGTTGGTAGGGCTATATTCATTCTGGAAGCTTTAAGAGAGAATTTGGTTTTGCCTTATTTAGTTTCCAGGGCTTTACAGAGAGGGGGGCATAGTCTCCTGCTTAATCTCTGTTAGTTTCTGGGGCCCAAGGTGGTACAGAGTCCTCTCTCCAGGGGCCATGCAGTTATTTGCTTAAACAACTACCTCATACATCACATGACCTATTTCAAATACCAGATAATTATAAATAAAAGATTCCCCTAAACCATAGTTTTTTTCTTGGAATGCCCATTAATCTCTTGAGCTTAGAATCAGAAAAAGTAAAAATAGGGCCTGAGGAAGGGCGTTTAGAAGAAAAATAGGGAGGCCAAGCATTAATGAGACAAAGAAATGTGGTATTATCTGTCGAAGATATTTTATAGTTTAACCAACTGGCCTAGGGAGGAATGTTCACATAGTGAAATAGTCACTTTGTAAGCTAAAAAAGGTAATTGAATGTATAAAAAAATGAAATAAAAATTAATTAATTAATTAAAAAAAGAAAAAGTAAAAATAAAAAAGACCCATAGCTACAGATTCATGTTAGCCTTCCCTATGATTTTAATAACCATTGTCCAAACACAAATCGTGAAAGCATAAACCTTTCCCAATGCAAAAAGACCAATCTCTGTTTCAAAATCCAATTTCTCCCTGGTGGATGTTGGACTTTTTCCCCTCCAAAGTCTAAAGATAATTGTACTTTTCTCTTTGAAATATTTCTGACTTGGAACATTGGCAGGTAGAATACCTGCTGACAGTCAGAACCCAGAAATAATTTCTTCATTCTTTCAATCATTCCTTCATTCATTTAAAACGGTAAAACCATCACAAACCAGTATTGCATGCTCACTGTGTTCCTGTCCTGGGTGGTAGTTATGAAGCCTGGAGCTCTTGGTATGCCTGTACTGTACATGGCTTCTCCATCCAGTGTTCTCTCTCCTACCCCCTTTTTCTGGGGCTAGGTTGGCCTCTCTTGAGGGCCTTTAAGAACCTCGATCCTTTTTTCCCATGGCAATTGCATGGAGAGTTAGTTGCTCTTTGTTTGGAAAACCTTTTCCTTTCTCCTGCTATTCTGACCTTTTCTAGGAAAACCTTTTCTGAGCTTCCAATGCTCCTATACTTTATTACCGAGGCACTCAGTATATCTCCTTCCCAGCATAGGCTCAAATGTAATTAAGAATGTAGGTTACTATAGTTTATTGTCCATTAGCCTCCTGAACCTATATTCCATGTGAGCAGAGGCCATTCTGTTTTTTGCTTTTTGTTTTGTTTTGTTGGTTTGTTTTTGCTATTGTATTCCCAGTGTTGAGTACAGGGTATATACCATTGGTGCTCAATAAGTACTTGATTGGGAAGGATTGAGGTCATATTCTCTATCCTTGGGGTGTTCACAATCCTGTGGGTTTGCTAATCACTACCTGAGTAGCCATGGATACTTTAGTTGCATCTCTGTGCTTTAGTTTCATCTTCTATGAAATGGGAGTAATAATTGTATTGGTCATAGAATGGCTGAGATAATTTAAAAAAATTCATATATGGGGGCAGCAGGTGGTGTAGTGGTTAAGGAAGTGGATTCCCATGTGGTCAACCCAATGGCTTGAAATTTACATCAGGCGCATGTGCTTGCATGTCTAAAGTCCCAAGAGGAGAATGGAGGAGAAGGGATTATGGTGTGGCCATCTCCTCTGGAGCGTGATTTCTAGCTTTCTGTCTCTTTATCACTCTGTCTTTCCAGGGAGCACATATGCCCTAAAGCAAAAAACTCTCAAAAAAGAAAAGTTTATTTATTGCTTCTGTGAGGAGAGGGAGAGCCATCACCCCCAACAGGGTCTTAATGCCACAATCCACTCCCAACCTCGGCCAGCCTTCATTATCAGGGAGCTCTCCTTATGCAAACTCAGAACCTTCCCATGTGGGCTGGCCTCATGGAGTGTCACATTTACCTCTGCATAATTTAATAAAATAATACATGACAAGCTCTTAGAAAGATGTTATGCACAGTAAATGCAATTCTCAGTAATTATTAATGATGACGATGATGAAGACAAGTCCATAGTGTCTGTGGAGGCTTTGAAGAAGACACAAATTAGTACTCAAACTTCGGTTGGATCTAGATTCATTAACAAGTAAGTGATGTCGGAGTGGCAACCTTGGCCTGGGTGGTCAGAGGAAGGCAACTCTGCGGAGAGGCTATTTTGGATGCGATTTGAATGGCAAGAAGGAAGGACCCGAGGGAAGGTCTTGGGGAAGAGCCTTCTATGCAGGCAAAGCAGGAGGTGCTGCTCAAGGAGTGCCAAGGCCAGTGTGCCTGGAGCAGAGTGAGCAAGGGAAGGAGTGGATAGAGAGAGATCAGCTCAGACAGGGCCCACAGGTTATAATGAGGAGTCTGGATGTTATTTGGATGTGTTGGTGAGTTCTAAAGAGGGGCATGATATGCTCTGATTTTTAAAAGATTACTCTGACCATCACTTGGAGATTGCACACTATCGACAGGATTGGAAATGTGAACAGGATATGCCAGGCAGAGAAGGGCATTTCAGAAGGAGGAAATGGCACACGTGAAGGCCTTGAGTTGGGAATAAACATAGCTTGCTTTGGGGAACTCAAACATTTCTGTGTGGCAGGAACCTAGTGTGTTCAGCAGAAAATGTCTCTGCAAAATGTGACTTGGTTCCGGATTTTGATAGGTTTGAAGGGCTTTATCTCGGAGGAAGGAAGATTCTGGAAGGATATTTAAGCAGGGTATTGACAGGGACTATCAGTTGTTAAAGGTCCAATCAGAAAAACATAAATCTTTCTAGGTATTTCGAACAGCAGTAATTTAGTAAAGGGAATTAGATACACAGGTGAAAGAATCTCTGAGATGCCAACCAATGCATAAAGTAACTCACAGATTATGAACTGCAGGAAGCTGACACCACTCTTGGAGTGGGGTGGGAGGGGTGATGGGAGAGGAAGTGGAGTTACCAGAATCCAGAAACTGGTACTGTCCAGTGGAAACTAGATCCATGGTAGGGCCCATCTAGTAGGAACTAGATCCATGTTGGAGTTATCTAGTTGAGATCAAGCCATGCAGAGAGATGCAGCAGCTTCCAGAGTCACTGCTCGAGGCAGAGAGGCCAGAAGAAAACTGCCCTCACTCCTCACTTCCTTACTCTGGCTCTGCTGCCAGCATCTCCCATTGGCCAAACCTGGTGAGAAGTCAGCTACGGGAAGCCTGAGAAACAGAACTTGCAGCTGAATGAGAACAGATCTGTGAGCAGACAGGGTGTGACTAGTACAGAGGATCAGGTCTATGTTCCAGGGAGAATGCAGTAGCAGCCATGTCGAGGAAGAGCTAGCGACAACAGGGAGACCAGTAAGGAAATTGCCACAGGATTCTAAAGGAGCTATAATGAAACTCTGAACAAAGGCAGTGGAGATGCAGAGGAGGGATGGATTCCCAAGTCTAGGTGACCACCTGAGTGCAAGGAGTGAAACAGAGGAGGTGGAGCAGGTGTGGCTGTATCATGTTTGGGCAGCTGTGCAGAATCCAGGCAGGGAGGAGAAGGAGTGATAGTAAAGTACTCCATGTCAACATTCTGAGTTTGAGGTTCCTCTGAGTCACCCACATGGAGGCCTCACGTTTCCCCTCGGAGCCTATGTTTAATAACGATGAGTAATACTAGGTGACATTTATTGATACTAATTATATGCCAGGCATGGCTCTAAGCACATTATGTGTAATAACTAATTTATTCCTTGCACTGACCTTAGAAGGTAGATAATATCATTAGCTGACAAGGAAACTGAAGCATGCAGAGATGATAACACCTGACTTAACTCATCTAATTCAAAAGGGCTGCATTGTGAACCCAAGCAACCTGATTCCCACCTACTTCTAACTCTAGTGCTGTTAGAGAATTCATTGAGATAAGGTAACACAGTGTCTGACAAAAAGTTATCATTTGTTTTAATGCTATTATTATTGGAATATATTCAGTTTTGTAAGAAATTTTGGTCCACACTACCTTGACATTAAGATCAACATTAAGACAATTATTACATTAACTTTTAAGATAATGTTAGCATAACACTGAGGGAGGCAGTGTGAAGGTGAAAATAATGGAATATTTGAAGTCGATAGACATGAATTCAAATATGGTTACTTTTCTTTAACATGTTAGTGACCTGGAACAAGTTAAACTCTTGGAGCTCCAGCTTATTAATTGGTAAGGTGGGCACAACAATACCTCACCTGAGTGTTGGGAGGATTGAGTGAGGTTAGGTGTGCACTTTGCCTGGCTCCTGGCCTGACACAGGGTAGACTGGCAGTAACTTAGGTCTCCTTTCCTGAGGAATTTCTTGGTCCAATTGAACAAGGAGAACATGAGGGTTTAATCCTGGTTCACTAGGGACTTGTCGCCTGGTGAGTTCCTTCCATTCTTGAGCTCGGTTTCTCATCATCCAAGGAGTTGGACTAGATCTTGAAGACTCCATCTCTGAGATTTCAGTAGCCGGTGATTTCATGTCCCCAACTTTCCACACTAAATGAAGCCATACGTCAAGCAGGCTGAGTACTGGGGGACAGGTTGAGAACACATGGTCTTTAGGGACAGCAGTTTTTCTTCTGAGGGCAAGGATTTGACATCATGAGAGCATTTTAAGTCTACCCAAGGCAAAAATGGAGGGCTTAAGGGCAGAATTGGCCTTAGGACAATATTTATGAGTTTTAAGCATGTTAAAGATGAGTGTTCTATTCATAAGATGTCATATTATTGTTCTGTTAATTCGAGCATGAGTAAATGAATCAAATTGCTCATACTTTCATTTATTTGCTCACTGAACAATGACTGAATACCTGTCATGTGCCAAGCACAACCATAGGTACTGCACATCTCCCAGTGAACAGGAGTCTTCCTGGATCTCATATTCTAGTTTGGACAGCAATTAATGAGTAAATGAACACATCAGATAATTTAGCAGTAGGGACAATAGTGTTACCAGAAACTAAAATACAAGTGAGGACAGTGTGCTCAAGAAAGTGGTCAGGGAGGCTTTTCTGAGACAGACTGGCAGAGTGAGGAGAGTTGTGCCTAAGAGTTGAGGAAGAGAATTCTGGGCAGAAGGAATAGCAAGTGTGAAAGCCTCAGGGCTTGAAGAGCGGGGAGCCAGTCTGATGAGAGCAGAGTGAGCAGAAGCCAGATCATGTAGAGTCTTCCAATTAGAGATTCACCTTTTTTTTTCTAGGCATGTTGGGAGCCATTGGAATGCTTCAAGCAAGGTAGGGACACTCTAGGCTGAGACTTCATTTACATTTCAAGAGTGCTCAGAAATCTTTGGAAGCAATTTTATCTGCTGACTTAGGAGAATTAATTAGTTAATATCTGCATGACACTCAGAAATCTTAGAGGAACAGGAACATATTACTATTTTCCCCCATTGAGCCTTGCTAAAAGGAGGGCTGAGGATCTGGGATTCTTCACCCAAAGGAGCCTGAATGAGACATGGCCCATAGTCCCTTGCTAAAGAAAACATTTCTTTCTCTGCTCTGCTGGGAAATTGCTTTCCATTTTTATAAGGCCAGAGAGGGACTTGGAAATAGGGCCAGTTTTGATTCTGTAATTAATTTCAAAGAAAGTCTTTTACCTTTGCTGCCTATAAAAAGATTAAAAAATAACTTTTGTTTAGGTAATACCTTTCTCTAGAGAGTTCACTCAACTCGACAGCAAGGAGTTTGATCTTCTTGCCTTGCTGTGAAGTAGGCAAGAAACCCAATACCTTTTTATTTTTACTTTTAATATATGCGGGAAATTACACCAAAGTTTTCCTAGAAACCTAGGGGAATCCAGCTGTCAGAAACTCCACCCTTCACTCTATCCCATATCTTGACTCTTGACTCTAATTCCTTGCTTTTTGAAGATTTGAATTTTAAAAAACTTTCTTTTAAGAGAGTGAGGCAGAAAGAGGGATAGAGAGAGAGGGACCCTCAACAGAGTTTCACATTGAGACTCTCCTGACCTCTGAGCCTTCCCTGCCAACCAGGATCATGGGTATGTGTTCCTGGAACATACAGGTAGACTGGGAAGCTGAACCCGTGATCTTCCATATAGAGGAACCAACCTCACTTGGCACCACCAAACTGGGCTAGAATTTGGATTTTGGCTGATGATTTTCATCCGCTTAATCTCTCTCCTACTTTTTCCTAATAACAACTAACAATTATGCTGTTGCTCTAAGCCATGCACTCAATAGGCGTCATCTCGTTTAACTGAACATTTATGAAAGTAAGTCCTGTGGATAATATCAGTGTCATGGATGAAGAAACTGAGTCTCAAGGAGCCAGGAAAAGTCCTGAGATCACATCTTTTAAAATGCAGCCACTCGTTTGGGTCTTGAACCCAGGCAATTTGACGCCAGAGCACACACATTGAAACGCTACCCTCTATTGCCTTCTCTGAATTAAAACCCTAAGAATAGCTTGGCTGTCTTTGCAGATTCTTTGTGCAATACTACATTCAGGGTACTAAAGGCATATTCTTTATTATTTAGGGTTTTTTTTTTTTTTTGGTGGCAATACTGTTTTTTCTTTTTTTATGTGAAGTGGTAGAGGTGGATACAAAGTGGAGAGAAATGCCTTTTATGGATCGGCTGTTAAACCTTGTGAATTCGTAGCTATGTCTCAGTGCCAGACAACTGTGCTTGCTGACTTAATGGCTCTGAAAGATGACAAGGCTTAAAAAATCGACTGTCACTGCAGAACTTGGAACAGATTGAAATAGAGCACTTGAGTCATCTGTTAAAGATGCCACTCTGGGCCCCTGTCATGCAATGCCCAGTTAGAGCCAAGAATGCATTAAAACAAAACAAAACAAAGCAAAACAATTAAAAAAAAAACAAGAAAAACAAACCTTTGCTTCAATTTTAAAGCTTAAGGTCCCCAGTACCTTGTGAGGGATCTGTGGGAGGGACGCTGCTGCTTTGCAAACCCCTAATTCTGGTGGCTGCTTGTCTGCTGAAAGGTGTAGCTAAATTTTAGGAGAGACCTCCAGTTCAATGATTAGCAAATAGTGAGGCTCCCAATAAAGCTTGTGGCAAGGGCCAGGAAATACACTGTATTGTCTGCAATGCCCCTGTGTCTACTCTGCCCCAAACAACCCTACAAACCTTGACGTGTCATGTAGCCAGATGCCCACATCTGCCTTCCCAGTGTATGGACCTCTTCATCCACAGCCCTACCCTCCTTTGACCTCCTGCCAGGCCATCTCTAACCCAAACCTTACAGCCAGCCTTCACCTTCTATACCATGAATGTTATTTAGAGCATTGTGGCGAGCACTGCATACAGAAGCCATCTTGAGCTATCCGCCATCTTGAAACCATTAGGTTTCACTTCCTCACTGAGCAAATCGTTTCTCAGAAATCATGTGAACCGTTCTCCCCGGAAGTGGTTGGGTTTCTAGGCAACGGGAGAGATCCACCCACATCAATGATTGGTTAATGCTGTTCTATCTCATTTGCATTTCGGGCAGCCAATTGGTTCCCACCAGCTGTATATAACTCGCCATTTTTCCTGAATAAATGGAAGTAGCCGGAAGACGACAACTTGACCAGCATCTCATAGTGTGTGTGCGTGTGTTTGTCCCATCTCTCACTCCCTCCCCCAAGGAACCTGTTCCACGGTCCCACAGGCCGGGACAGAGCATGAGGCTTAGAATCAGAAGAATTCTAGGCAGAAAGTTTCACTATTCTGAAGGTGGAGAAAATGAATTCACATGAACGGAAGAGAGCCTGACTGGAGCCAATAAGGATGTCAATGGAAACCAGTAAGCCTCAGGTAATATGTTCGGGGCCCTTAAGAATTATTGTGTAAAGGGGGCAATATACATCTTTTTAGTGAGGTGGAAGGGGACCTTATGGCCATTTTTTTTCTTTAGAGAGATTTTTTTTATTATTATTATAGGGCACGTGCACTCACTGGAGAGACAGAGAGGGAGAGAGAGAGAGACAGAAAGTGAGAAATCACCCCCTCAAGGGGGATGGCCACACCACAATCCCTTCTCCTCCATTCTCCACTCAGGATTTTGGGCATACATGCACATGTGCCTGGCATGAGTTTTAAGCCACTGGGTCCAGGACTTGAACTGTGGAAGTTCAGCGAGGCAACCATTATGCCATCTGCTGGTCCCAGGGAGGACATTTTGGAAAGTAGAAGTAGGCAGGCAGGGTAAGAGAACAAGTGTATTGATATTGATGATGAAGAAGAATACCTGACTTTGAATCCTGGCTTCGCTACCCACCATTTGACCTCAGATAAGTTACCTAACTTCTCTGTGCCTAAGTTTCACCAGCTTTAAAATATTGAGATTAATATGAGTACTTAACTTTTGAGTGATCATGAAGATTAGATGTTAGAAATACAAGTATCTCTTCTTGTTATGCTAGTGCTCAATGAATTTTAGCTAAAAGAGAAAACCAAGGAGCCAGGTGGTGGTACAGTGGTAATACACCTGAACCCACATGGGAAAGGTCCTGTGTGGTGTCCTGGAACCTCCTTGCACACACCAGGGACATATGTGTGTGCCTTAGCCAGTTGAGACTAGAGGTGGATCATGGCATGAAGACCATGTTGGGAGTGCCTATCTCTCTCTCTATCAGCCTCTCTCTCATGTGGAAGAGATAAATAAATGAACTTATGGAAAAAAGAACCTGAAAATCAATAACAGGGATCTATGATCTTACTTTCAACATGGGAAGATGGAGAGATGTTACAAGCATCACTTCAGTATGGTGATGGAATGGGAAATTCCATGAAGTCCTGTAGCCTGGAGCAGCCAGTATCCGTGTCTTACAGGAAGTATCAGGAAGAAGCGTGTCTGCCTCAGTAGGTACTAGTGAGCTGAAGGGAAGTCTATACTATTGGAAAAGGGAAATAGGGAAAATAATATGGATGCTAAAAGCATTTGATTTGAACAGTGTGTAAAGGTCTGATGATTTGGTTGGAAAGATAGTTAAAGACTTAGATGAGGCAAAGAGAACTCTGAGGAATGTTTATAGTCAGAAGAGTGAGAAGAAGCAAGAACCCAGCTGGAATTTACCCATGTGGAGCAGAAGGCCCAGGCCACATTTAATTCTGTAGGCATTTCTCCTGGATGACTGGATTTCTAGGCCTTGCTTCTCATCAACACTGCAAACCAATGAAGACTATGTTAACTATGAGTGAGACAAAACATGGTCTTACTCATTCCTCCTTGACAGAGGATCTGGAGTGAAATTTGGGAGGGGTTTATACAAAGGACCAACAGTGAGATTATACAGGTAGTGCCTTGGATAACAGAGCTAGCCTGAGTGTGTGTTAGGGAGAATATCTTGGGCATTACACATAGCCATCCTTTCTCTGTCTGTTGTGATGGGAACTGGCCTATGAAGACCAAGAGGCAGTGGTATCATGTCTCTACACCTGTCCTCACTGTAAGTTTGCAAAACCCTTAAGGAAGCCCAGTGAGTGTCAGCAATCATGTCCAATGGGAGAAGTTATTTTCAGCCCAGATAGCAATTGAGAAATATCTCATCCCACCTAAATCTGTGAATATTGCTTCCATATGCATAATAGGAATTGACTGGAACTCAGCTTACACTCTAGGGAGGGGTATCTCAAAGCTGTAACCTGGTATAATCATTTGCAGACTGAAGGATAAAGTAGGCAATACCGTTCTGCAGGACATCTTGGTAGGTTTGCCAGTGTCAGGTTTTGAACACAAGAGTATAGTAATTCTGAAGACAGAAAGAAGAAAAAACTCAAACACACACACAAAATATATAATTAGATACATTTTATCAACACATTTTAAAAATCAAATGTATTTAGTATTTTCAGAAATTTTCTGGACTCCTGTCGAAAAGAGGTGCAGCTTCCTTACAATATCATTAATACAGTCTGGACAGTTAATCAGACCTGTGAGTAAGTGCATGGGCAATTAACCATAATTCATTGCAAACCGTAATAGGGCCTGAATGAAAACAACAGAGGCATCTATCTTAAACAGTAGAGAATGAAGAAAACTTATATAGTGCAATAACAGAATCCAGACTGGACCTTGATAAGACCAAGAGGCAATATTGGCTGAGTGCTGTGCACTGTATGAGCCTTTACATGCATTCACCCTCATAACAACCCAATGACATGGGTATTGTCCACAGCCTACCCATGAGGGAACCAAGGCACAATACCTGATAAGTGGTAGAGCTAGGACTGAAAATAAGCCCGGGGACTGTGTATGCCATGTTAGCCTTGACTATTTCCTTTACAGAGACTAAAATCAGAACTGCAGGTGTATATCATTTGTACTTTGTTTTTTATTTATTTATTTTTAGTCATCCTCCCATTTGGAATGAAATGTATAGTATAGTTCCCATACCTTAGAGGGGACTATATAATACTACATAAATATTTTTGTGGTCTCCATAAAGTCTTGAGCTGAAAAAAATCCCTCTAGGTATAGTAATCAAATGTGGTCTCCATAAAGTCTTGAGCTGAAAAAATCCCTCTAGGTATAGTAATCGGTTGAAATTTTGGCAGAGTGGACTCTATTTTCCTATTGCAGTGAAAATTCTGTGGCTCATGCCATATATTTAAACAACCTACTCCACGGATCCATTGAGATGTCTTAGGCATATCAGATTTGTATGTCTGAAGCAGGACTGATTCTTTGTCTGAGTCTTTTTCGCAGTCAGTGGTACTATTATTCTTCTGGCCACCCTGGCTATAAACTTGGGATTCTCAATTTATTCCAGCTCTTTCAATCTCCACTGCCATGTCCAACTGGCCATAAAGTCATTAGATGCTATTTCTTTTTTTCCCCCATGATATAATGTGTGTACATGCACACACATGTGTGTGTGTAAGTGAGAGAGAGATCAAGAGAGATGCACTCTCCACCAGGCTTGGTCATGCCATCATCTCCTTCCTTCAGTTTTCTAGTCCACCATGATTTGGGGCATGTGTACATGCACCCAGCATGTTTTCAGGTCATCTGGACCAGGGACTCAAACTGTGGTAGGCATGTATCTTCCAGGTCCATAGTCTGGCACACTGTTGACAGTGTTACCAAAGTTGGACTGGGTGGTTTTCCTTTTTTCTCTTTTTTTCCTCTTTCTTTTTTTATTTTTGAGAGTTTTTTTTTTCTTTCTTTTTTGCTATAGGGCATGTGCACTTGCCAGAGAGACAGAGAGACAGAAAGTGAGAAATCCCCCCCAAGGGGGATGCTACAATCCCTTCTCCTCCATTCTCCTCTCAGAATCTTGGGCACGCATGCACACATGCCTGGCATGGGTTTAAGCCACCAGGTCTGAGACTTGAACTGTGGCTGACTATGTGGGAGTCCAGCAACATAGCCATTGTGCCAACTGCTGGTCCATGTCCTGCTATTTTGAAAATAACTCTTGAACATGACTTTGGCTCCATCCCTACAGCCATCATGCCAATTTAAACCTTCTCAAACTCTTTAATGACAATTGCAATAACCATTTTCTAACTGATGACCTTGCTTGTTTTTGTCATCTTGTTTTATGTTTCCTTTAGTTTTATTTTTAATTTCATTTTTCCCAGTTAAATGTTTTGATTTCTTTTTTCAAGAATTATTTTATTACTTAACTTTATTTTATTTGTTTATTTATTTTAATTTGACCAGAGACGGGGAGAGAGAGAGAGAAAGAGAGACAGCAAGCCCACAGGTCCAGGACTCCAACCTCAGTCGGCCATGTGGGAGTCCAGAGCCCTTAACCACCATGCCACTTGCCAGCCCCAAATATTTTAATTTCTGCTACTTTTTGCAAAAGCATGGGAAGAGTATACCTTGATTTTTAATTCTATTAGTAGCTAGTTTAAAAAATTTAAAGACTTTCCTAAATATATATATTAAACTATTGAAATCCTTTAAGAACTGCAAATTTGAGGTGAAATTTCTGTAGAAGATGAGAATTTTTTATATTTTAAAAATTTACCTTTTATCAGTGTCCACTTTGACAGTGTACAAAATGGTTTTTCCTGGAATGAATATTAATATATTAGTCAAGTCATAGATATTACCATGACAACATTATCAACAGATAACTTTTCAATTTTGTTTTTGTTAAAATTTTTCCCCCAATCTCCTTCCTCCTATCCCCTGTTATCCTCCCCATTACCCACCTTCTTTCATGCTGCCTCCAGTATCCTCAGTTACTCTCCCTGCGATTACATCTTTCATTCTTTCAGTTTTGGTATGTGTTAAATGGGGACATATAATGCCTGTCTTTCTTAGTCTGACTTACTTTACCTAGCATTAAATCTTACACAGTCATCCACTTTGTACCAAATGCCAGGGTTTCGTTCTTTTTTTAATGGCTGAATAGTATTCCATAGTGTATATGAGTCACATTTTTTCAATCCGTTCCATGTCTTAGCAATTGTGAAAAATGCTGCAGCAAACATGGGTGTGCAAGTGTTTTTCCTACCCTTTAGATAGATAACCAGGAGTGTAGTTACTAGATTGTATGGTAGTTCTATTGATAGGTTTTTGAGGAACCTCCATGTTGTTCTCCACAGTGGCTGTACTAATTTGCATTCCCACAAACCATGTACAAAAGTTCCTTTTTCCTCAGTCTCACCAGCATTTATCATTTTGTATTTTAAAATTTTAGTCATTTTATTGAGTAAAGTGGTATTTCATTGTGGTTTTGATTTACATTTCCCCATGATAAGAGATGTTGAGCATTTTTCATATGCTTTTTTGACCACTTGTTTACCTTCCTTGGAGAGCTGTCTGGTCAGCTCATTGGCCCATTTTAGAAATTGTATTGTTTAATTTTTTGCAGGTAAGCTGCTTGAGTTCACCATACATTCTAGTTCTGTCCCTTATCTGAGACAAAGTTTACAAATGTATTTTCTCATTTTGATAGTTGTCACCTCACTCTATTTATTGTTAATTTTGCTGTGCAGAAGCTTTTTAGCCTGATGTAGTCCTACTTGGCTATTTTTGGAGTTATTGCCCGTGCTTTGGGGGTCTTATTTAAGAAGTACTCACCTACTCAATGTCTCCCAAAGTTTCTCCTGTGTTTTTCAGTGGAACAGTGTTGCTTTAGTGATAGGAGGGCTTTTATGATTCCAGACAAATTTTATGATTGTCTTTTCTATTTTGTGAAGAAAATTTCTGATAATGTGGTTATAATTACATTGAATTTGTAAATTATTTTGGGTAGGATTGACATATTGACTATATTAATTCTTCCAATTCAGGAACATGGGATATCTTTCCTTTTTTATGTATCATTTTCAATACCTTTTTAAAGATTTTTATAGACATTTTGTTTTGGGGCCTTTTTAATCTAGCTTCATCACTTTTTAAATTATATGTCCATTTAAGAATTTGAGACACTTAGGGGGATAAGCAACCTATCTGCACTAAAACAATATTTTAGCATCATCCCTATTCGGTACTTACGACACTTCATTGTTAGCCATGGTTTCTTCATTCTTTTGTATAGTCATGTGCTACAAATTATGTTTTGGTCAACAACAGATCATACATATTAGTATGGTGATCTCAAAAGATTATAATGAAGATTCTAATGGCGCTGAAAAATAATCCTTTTATAATTCCTCTCCCGAGTGATGTCCCAGCCATCATACTGCTGTACCAGCATACATTTACTCATGTATTTGCAGTGATGTATAATCCATCCTACCCCATTGCCGGCTATATGAAGGATAGCACATAAAATTATGTACAGTACATAAGATTTGGTAACAGGAGTAAATATGTTACTGGTTTATGTATTTATCATAACCCATTTTTATCATTATTTTAGAGTGTACTTCTTCCACTTACATTAAAAATAAGTTTACTGTAAAGCGGTACGCTGTTACACCAGCAGCAGCCTCATACGTCTTGTTTTCTGTAGCTCTTGATTGCTTCATTTTCTCTTGCATGACTTCATCTTGTGTTGTTTTTTAAGTATGTATGTATGTAAAAGTGTTAGTACTGTATGCTTTATGGTGTTTTCACAACGACTAAATCACCTAATGATACATTTTTCAGAACATGTCTCCATCATTGAGTAACACATGACTTTGTAATTATTTCTAATTGGTATTTCATTTTTCTGGGGAGGGTCATCATGTATTTTATTCAGGATAGGTCTTTGCATGTTGAGAAAATTCTTCTGGTGATTTCTCTCTTTGTAAGTGATGCTTCAATACTTTTATTTTATTTAAAGAATAATAATTTATGTATTATATATTTATAGGATACAATTTGATGTTTGATATATAGTTACCTTATTGGATAATTAAATCAAGTCAACTAATCTGTCACATAGTAACTTTGAAACAAAATTTTACTTAGATAAGAGGAATAAGCTTTAGGGATCTCTTGCACAGAATTGTGATTATGACAAATAATAGTCCCTCATTATTTTTAAGTATTTTGTGTTGCAGAGTGCACATCTTAAGCCAACATGGTATTTTCCCAAGCATATTTGTACAGATTGATTTTCTTCAATATTTCTATGTGTGAATATTATTTGCCTAAATGAAAGTCCATTCTTAATTTTTAAAATTTATTTTATTATTACTTTTCTTTTTTTTTTTTAGTTTGCTGTATGGCACATGCGCTTGCTGGGGAAAGAGAGAGAGAGAGAGAGCGAGCGAGCGAGCGCAAATCAGAGAGAGAGAGAGAGCGAGTGAGCGAGCGCAAAGGAGAAATCCCCGCCCCCCCAGAGGGACGGCCATACAGCAATCCTTTCTCCTTCATTCTCTTCTTGGGACTTTAGTCGTGCACACACACATGCCTGGCAGGATTTTCAAGCTGCTCAGTCGGCCATGTAGTATCCAGCCACCTTTAACCATACACCGGCCCCCAATATTAATTTTTAACCTATTTTCTTTATTTAACCCCCAATTTTTTTCTATTACTGGATAACATGCTTTTTTAAAGATTTTTTATTTGTTTTTATTTTCAGTCATGATTATTTTAAAAATCATTTTATAATTTTGTCTGAGTTTAGCAAGAGATAGGAGTAAGTTTTCTCAACTTACCTTCCAGCTTACCTTCACTGATTCTTCTGCGTGGCTTTTTCTCTAACATACTACCTCCAAAGTGGTTTTTAATTTGATTACTGTGCTTTTCATCTTTAGGTAATCCTTCTTGATCTAATTTCTCATTATGACTACTTGTTCTAATTTCATGAAGTGAAAAGACCTCTTGGATCTTGTTGAGATCACAGATTATATGATTTAAAAATGCAGTTCTCTTTTTTTCTCTTAACCTTTTTTCATTCCTTCTTCCTTTTTCTTCTTTTTTTGTTTGGCAGCAAATTAATTTACCTTGATTTTCTAGAAAGCTCCTTTCTTCGAATGGCAGAATACTTTTGTATATGCATACAATGATGTAGCTGCCTACCACTTTTCATATTTACCTGGATCTTTATAAGAGGGATCTTCAGGTCTACATTTAAAGGAGAAAGAGAAACAAAACAAAAGCCTCCCAGTCAGTGATCAATTTTTAGAAATCCAGATGCTTGTGTGTGTGAGGGGGTTGGGTTGAAGGAGCCAGAGTGGGAGAGGATTCTTCAGGATAATGGGAAGAACAGAGTTTTGCAGGGGGCTCTGTCACAGACATTAGAAATAAAGCTCGCTGTCTCTCTAGGACCCAGAAGTATAATGTATGTAATGCAGGGTATAAGAAAAGGCAGTCCCCTCCTCCCAACAATATTGTTAAACACAGATCTGCCAAAAAAAATTTTTTTAAAGAGATATTTTTTGCTATAGGGTGTGTGCACTCTCCAGAGAGACTGACAGAGACAGAGAGAGAGAAAGCAAGAAATCACCCCCTACCCAGGGTGGACAGGGGGCGATGGCCATGCGACAATCTCTTCTCCATTCTCCTCTCAGGATTTTGGGCATGCACCCACATGTGCTGGCATGACTTTGAAATCGCTGGGTCTGGGACTTGAACCATAGGCGACTATGTGGGAGTCCAGAGATGCAATCTTTATACCATCTGCTGGTCCCACAAGGGAAGGGTTTTAATCTAAGAATCACCTATTGAAAATTGCTTTGGCTAAGAATTGCTGAGTTTGGGTTTTGAAATCTACTTTCCCATCCTTGCCTCAACTGGAGAAGCTGCAGCCTAAGCTTAGTTTTCAGCCCTTTAGTGGTATGTAAAAAATACATTTGTAAGTGCGAAGGCTACCAATAGATTCTTTGCTCTCATGGGGATTACAATTTATAGGGCAGTAGTCAAATGTTCATATTAGGATTATACTAATTATACTAATAAATTATACTAATTATACTAATAAATGCAAGTCAAGGTTAATTACACACTGGGAGTTTATGTGAGGAGGGAGGTCAGGGATGCTTCCTGGAGGAAGTGACATTTGAGGTGCGATCTTCCTGATCTTCCCAATGAGGAGGCATTGAGTGAACCAAACTGAGTAGGGCAGGAGAGAAGGCAGGAAGCAGGAGGGAGGGAGCAGCCCATGTCAGAGATGGGAGAGAGCCTGAGCTGCTATTGGGATCTGAATACACGAGCTTGTGGTTGGAGTGCAGGTGCAGATGTGAGACGGTGGGGAGGGAGGGTGAGCTTCAGTACCAGATGCTGACTCCTAGTTAACAGCCTAAGCTTCCTCTTGAGAGCAAAGGGAGGCTCTGGAAAGGTTTTCTTGAAGGGCGATCTAGAAAGGAGTGAAGATGCATTCAGATTCTGCTTTTGGGCAGTTACCTCTAGAAGAAGAGGGAGGTAACTGGCTGGGGGAAGGGAGATAGGGTGATGAACTAGCAGGAGGGGAGTAGATTAATAATGGAAGAGCCACCAAGACACGAGAGTGAGGCTAGCTGTGCTCCCTCTTGAGAGGAGTGGTGCTATTCCTTTTCCCTTTGTGCAAACCAGCCACAAAGGTAGGGTATTGTGTCCCAGGGGGTGGGGGGAGGGATTAGAAAATTGGTTACATATTTGGGCTTGTTGCTCTGTCCCTTCTTCACAGGGTGTGGGTGGATGATGTCCCCTGGCTGAGTCCATGAAATTGAGTTTGTGGGTTGGCCCCAGCCCATGGGAGCCTTTCCATAGGCTTTGCCAGTGCCTCAGGAGATGTCCAGGGAGGGAAGAGGAGTCCAGCTTCTCATCCTCTCTTGTCTGGAGGGCAAACACCTCTGACTCAGGAGACGCAGTAGGGACTGGAATGCGTTGGTGTTCTGCCAGGTCCTCTTCTCAGTCCTCAGTGCACCAAGTTCTGGGAAGAAGGGTAATCTTGTACCAGGTACTTTATTCTGGTTCGGCGCACACTGTGTGGGGCAGAAATTCCTTGAAGCTCCTGACATGACAGCTGCATCCCATCTTTATCTTCTGTTAGCTACTGGTGACTGGAGCAGTTACAAAGTTGTGCTCATGCACCAAGAGTTAGGAACATAAAACACCTATCTTCTGAAACAGCCTTTCTTAAAAGGCAAACCAGCTTTCATTGCTTAAAACAACAAACATGAGTGTGCCTGCTCTGTTCTTTTCTTGGGTATTTTTTAAACGTTTGCTCCTTTTTTTGGATGAAAATGTTGTATCTTGGTCAGCCAAAACAGTGTTGTGGTAATATAAATTTCCACAATGCTGAAACTACACGGGAAGGTCCTGGGCTCTCATCCCGAGGTCTTCCTGTACATACTGGGCCTGTATGTGGCCCTGTGTTCCTGGCTGACTGAGGCTGGGGGTGGATCACAGCATGAAGACCCTGGGAGGGGTACTGTCTCTCTTTTTCTCTGTCTCTCTCTCATGAGAGAAATTATAAAAAAAAACTAAAAAAGAAAAAGAAAATGCTATATCTTGTTTCTTCGATTTGCACTTTTTT